>NC_139942.1:52166779-52471779 GCF_963454915.1 Gymnoscopelus microlampas | reverse complement strand
TTCAAGTGTGCACTCGGTGCCGCGCTGTGAGCTTGTATATCTGCTATTTTTGAATAGCCAAAGCTAAGTGGTTAAAATGATTCTGACGCTATGTTAACTCATTTCGCTGGGGACCCCCTGGTACCCCCCCAAGGACCACTGGTGGTCCCCAGACCACTGGTTGAAAACCACTGTTCTAATGGGAGCTTTCAGTCTCTTGTCATGGCTGCCAGTTCCCACCTGATGTTGGGTGGAAGTCCTGACTTCTCCACGCCGTACTGAATAACTGCAAGCTTGCATAACATCTTCAGTCTACGACTCAAGTCTAAGATCTGCAAGATGGGTTCTGTGTGGGCTGTGTATCCAAAGAGGACAGCACAATCTTCCACCACGCAACAGCACATCTGACCCCTCCAATTCGAGCCTTCCCCCTTGGTCTCAACCTTCGTCCAGGAGAAGGTCTCTGGATTAAACTTCCACAGATCATGGAAGATCCGCCCGGGACCACCTCTGCCACCAAATATGCACAGTTCACCATCGTAGGCAAAGGCTTCATGATCGGAACGTTTTTCTGGACGAAGCTGTGCAGAGGGCGTGCTCAGCCAGCAGTTTGTCTCTGTGTCAAACACTCTTATAATAGAGTCAACAACATTATATTTGCGCCTGCCTCCAAATACAAACATCTTTGTCCCAATGATGGTAGCAGAGTGATGTGTTGGACCAGCTGGTGGAGTGCCTCTGGTGTTAATCAAGGACCAGACCATTGTGGTGGTGTCCATTTTGTAGATGTCATCAGTATTCTTATTCCGAGGGGCGTATCCTCCATAGATATACATGACCTTCCCCAAGACACAGGCTGAGTGGTCTCTCCTCCCCTTTGGAACGTTCCCAGAAATATTGGGCTTTAACCATCTGTGGGTGTCGACATCAAATGCATAAAGAACATTGTCGTGTTTTTTGTACCGCCTGGGTATTTCCCCTAGGCCGTCCCACGCTACGACACGGCAGCAGCCACTGTCGTTCTCTGATACCTTACGGTTCACCGTCCCTCCCCAGATGTAAATGACATCTTCTATCAGTACAGCTGTGTGGAACCAGCGAACGGAAGGAACTTCACGGAGACGTTTTCCTCTCGTCGCTGGGAGCTTCCTCCAGCTCAAAGACACTGTGTTGAAGACATGAATTTCAATCTGACCTGTAATGTAATAGCGCATCACATTATCATAGGACCCTCCGATGTAGAACACCTGGTCCCCCACCGGCACAGCAGCACAAGCAAGCCTGGAAGCCCTTGGTCCTCTTTTCAGGGGGACCGTCCAGCAAAACATCTCTCTCTCTCTCCCTTGTCTGTCTGTCTATGCTTGTTTATCTGCCTCACCTGTCTGTCTGTGTCACTCTTGGGTCACTCTCTAAAACTCTCAGTTATTCCAAGTCTCTCTCTTGATGCCTCTCCTGATGCCTCTCTTGGTGTCTCTCTAGATGTGTACATCCTCTTATATAGACTGAGCAGAGCTCTAGTATGATGTCACACACAACACAAACTGTTGAAATTCAGGTGTAACAACGCAGATTTGTGCAGGTGTTCTAAACGCTGTACATTTCCCTATTCTGCTGCTTTCCAGTCAAAACATGTCTAACACTATAACAGATGGATAACCAATATTGGTTGAGTCGTTGAATCACACAACCAAGATGAAAGTAGACAAATTAAACGTATTCTCACAGGTTAGGATGATAAATGTCACGTGTCTGGATTTTGCAGGGACAAACTGACCTTGTAAGCCATTCACAAGAGGAAGTAAGTAAGTAATTAAGTAACTTGGTACCATAACTAAACTAACTAAAACATCACTGGTCTCTACTGTGTTCATACTGACGCCGCCCTACTAGATATCCCTACATCTAGGCTGGTGACCAAGGGTGATCGCGCCTTTGCCGTCAGGGCCCCTACACTCTGGAACAGCCTCCCTTTGGACGTTAGGGTTGCTATTGCTAATTCCATTGCCATTTTTAAAACCAAATTAAAGACCCATTTTTATAGAGCATCGCAGTTGCAGAGAATCCGGGTGCCGGAAGTAAATACTCAATGCATTTTTCCCTTTGACTTTTCCAAAAATATTTATATCAATGAATTTAAGCCTAGAATCAAGCCATCCAGGATTCTGGTGAATCATGACCATAAAACCTTTTTTTCTGTGATTTTTTTAATTTAATATTTAATGATATGATATACTATGTTTAATAAATACCCTTTGTTTTGCCGTTTTCAAAAAAGTTTTTTCACAGAATCAAACGTTTTATGGGCATGATTCACCAGGATCCTGGATAGCTTGATTCTAGGCTTAAATTAATTTACATAAATATTTTCGGAAAAGTCAATGGGAAAAATGCATTGAGTATTTACTTCCGGCAACTGGAAGTGGGCGGGAACTGCGACGCTCTATTGAAAGGCCTTTTTAACCTCTTAACAGCAGAATGTCGGTGCTTCTCATTTTACTCACTGATACTGTTGTGTGTTGTTTTTGTTGTTGCAAATTGTATTTCATTGTTCACTGTCTGATTTTAAGTTAAGCACTTTGTAACATTGTTTAAAAAGGTGCTATATAAATAAAGTTTACACATTCATTGTCAAGCTCTCTCCATCGTTCTCTTTGACGTTGACAGCTCAGGCTGATTTTTTTTTTTTTTACTTTGTTTATTGTTTTGTTTGTTTTTTGTTTTTTTTAAATAATTTTTGTCCCGCGATTTTGTAACCCTTTTTTCACCCGGTGCCAATTTGCTAAGTGATCCTGGGCACTACACTCCCCCCACCAGCCTATGGAGGCCAGGGCCATGCTCATGCCTCCTTCAATGCATGAGAGCCAACTGACCTTCTTGTCACCTGACAGGGGGGAGTTTCCCTGGTTGGACGTAGCGCGTGGAAGGAACATGTTATTCCAACCAGTTCCCTTCCCCTCCATCAGGCTCCCCGGCTGACGAGGGGGAGGCGGTATAGTGACCAGGATTACTACATGTTTTTGTGAGGGTATTAACTACCCTAGGAGACACGGGGAGAACATGCAAACTCCACACAGAGTAGGCCCTTTCGCCAACCCCCACCTAGGGTATGGGCGCTGATGACGTGGAGGAGAAGACACGCCCCCCAGCGCCCACAGCATCCCCGGCGGGAATCGAACCCAGGACCTTCTAGCTGTGAGGCGACAGCGCTACCGACTGCGCCACCGTGCCCCCGAGTTTATTGGATTTTTCTGCAGCAGTATTCAGCATTAAAAAAACATAAGGTACAGAAAAGCTTTTTAAAGCAGCCAATAAAATACAACATTTCAATAGACACATTCAATTATCACCCCAAACATGAAGACATAAATTAAAAACAAAATATCATCATAGGCATCCGTCCGTCAGTGATGACGATGGGTTGCGCCTGAGGGGTCAATTTCTCTTGCAGCGGCGACTGTGGCTGAACAGCCCCACTCTGGAGTGACAGTCTCTGTTGCAATTGTCGCAGATGAATGGGGAAGTGTCTGGTACTGGAGTGGGGGCTGCTTCAAGCAGTTTCCTCTTCTGCCTCTTCGCCTGCAGCAAGGAGATGTGCCTCTCCTCAGCAAGGCGAGTTCCTGAAGCGACAGTCCGCCTCCAAGCACCACGGTCTTTTGCAGCTTCCTCCCAGTTGTTGTGGTCAATGCCTGCCAGCTTCATATCACGTTTACAGACGTCCTTGAAGCGCAAGCGTGGGCGACCAAGAGGTCTGGAGCCTGTTGACAGCATATCCATATAAACAAAATATATATATAAACAGACCAAACAAGACAAACAAAACCATGTGAGCGGACATGAGCATGTGATCATACTGCAGCGTCACACAAAAGTATCAAAAGTAGCAGATCCACAAGCTGGAAACGTTTCACGAAGCTTGTTTTTGAATCCTGAAAAGTAACAGTTGTGGAGGTTTCCACGATACTACTGCACCAGTATGCTCCTTTAAGCATGTCTTGGGTGCCAGTGAAGTGTTAATTCTTCAAATATAATGGAACCACCTTGGAAAAAAACAAAAACAAGTCCCTGTTGAAAACGCTCGGCCAGAACCAGAGAAAAAGCAAAGAAAAGCCACCTATTGTTGAAATTACAGAAGCTTGAGGTTATCTGGATCCACAATGAAATAAAAAACCTCTTCCCTGCCCGAATCACACCTGTTCTCTTGTCTTCATTCTCTCTCTCTCTCTCTCTCTCTCTCTCTCTCTCTCTCTCTCTCTCTCTCTCTCTCTCTCTCTCTTCAAGCCTGCCTGTCAGCTTTTCTATTCTTTCTCTCTCTCTCTCTCTCTCTCTCTCTCTCTCTCTCTCTCTCTCTCTCTCTCTCTCTCTCTCTCTTTTTACATTGTTATTTATGTCAGCTTGTCTCTAAAATGTTCTTTCACTTCCTTTTTTTCCTGGATCTATCTGAAGATAGTCCTTGTATGTTTTATCTCCTCTGGCTCTATCTCCACATTGCAGGCCTTCCACCTTTTGAACTTTTTTTGTTACTTTATTAAAGCTTTATGGCTACAGTGTATCATCCCATCTGCTCTACCTGCTAACTTTGTTTCCGGAGCTGCTCTGTATCTTTCAATCAATACATCTCTCTCTCTCTCTCTCTCTCTCTCTCTCTCTCTCTCTCTCTCTCTCTCTCTCTCTCTCTCTCTCTCTCTCTCTCTCTCTCTCTCTCTCTCTCAAAAAAGTATTAATATTAATACAAAAGTATTGGTATCAAAATGTACTTAAAGTATCGTTATGCAGAATGTCGAGTTTTCAAATGTGTAAAATGTATACAAATCTTTTGAAAATAGCAGATCTACAAATTCACAATGCTTCACATTGTGAGCTTGGGCTGAAGTGTATGTTTTGTAATAATAATCAAAATCTACAAAGTAACTAGTAACTAAAGTTTTCAAATAATTGTAGTGGAATAAAAGTACAATATTTGCCTTTGAGATGTAGTGGAGTAGAAGTAGAAGTGGTGAAAATTGGAAATGCCTCAGCATTTTACCTAAGTACAGTGCTTGAGTATATGTACCTAGTTACTTTGCACCGCTCCCTCTCTCATAGGGGGTTTGCAGTCCACAGACTGTGTAATATATAGGTCAATATCTTTGTGCTTTTATACCATGGTCCACACACACACACACACACACACACACACACACACACACACACACACACACACACACACACACACACACACACACACACACACACACATAGGTTGAGAAGATTGATTTATCGTTATGAGCCAACCCTCTGTAACAAAACCTGTAGACAAAAAAAAACACTTCCTTTGAAAATGGCACAAGGGTCTATGGGCATGAAAATTGGAAATACTCCAGTAAAGTAAAAAATACATCAAAATTGCAGTTAAGTACAGTACTTGAGTAAATATACTTAGTTACTCTCCACCTCTGCAATTTGGTGCCAAACAATGAAACTATTCATAGGTATCGCACAGAAAACGTCTTCTTTTTTTTTTTTTGCAATACCCTCGTGGCCCACTAGTGGGCCGTGGCCCACATGTTGAGAACCAATGCTTTATATCAGGGGTCTTCAACGTTTTCAGGCCAAGGACCCCCTAACTGAGAGATATGTGAAGCAGGGGCAGATAAAAAATGTTTTTACTTGGTCTGCTCTTTTTTCCTTTTACAACTATACCTTTTTGCTAAAAATAGCCGATCGACAAGCTCACAACGCCTCGCGCTGCGAGGCGTTGTGAGCTTGTAGATCTGCTATTTCTGGCTAATGTTACCCTCAGTAAAGGGATGCTAGGGTTCAAGTGGTTAAGGTCAAATAAAAAATCCTATCACACAAAGAATTGGCGGACCCCCTGTAGTAACTCCGAGGACCCCCTAGGGGTCCCGGACCCCCTGTTGAAGACCCCTGCTGTATATCAAGTAAAGCAGCAAGGTGAGGAGAACGCTGCAGGAACTTTTAGAATGAGAACACAGAGCACAGCTGCCTGCCAGCCCCAAAAACAAGTCATCAATCATGATGCAACCTGCTGAAACTGACACACACACACGGGAACTATTTTGGGGGGAACTGCCGTCTACGGCGTGGGTGTGATGGGGGTGTGGAGAAGGTTGGGGTACTATAGCAACGCATTCCCACTCCCAAGACGGCAAACGGGTGGTGGCTAGGCACGGATTTGACCAAAAGTCAAACGTTTGACTTGACGGGGTACCCAGACATCCCACCTCTCTCGGACACCCGCGAGTGGTAATAAATCTCCCCGCAAATCTCCCCACACGGAAATGTGCTGCTCCTCTGCTTCACAGAGAGCCAAGCAATGACCCTTAGGCGAGCGAACAGCGCCATCTAGTGGAAAACCATTGAAAACACTCGTCATTTTTGTCATTGGCAGACTGGACTTTAGCAAAATATGACGAAGAATCTCGTCATTGGCAGTCAAAGAGTTAACCGTCCGAGAGTGTACAAATGGAACCAAATGGTTACATTTGTACACTCTCAGAGTTTTTAGCGGCGCTAGCCGCTCTATACCTTTAGGTATAGAGCAGATCCTGCTCTATACCTGACTTTGTCCGTGTTCACCGTCAACGTTCTGATTGGTCAGACACGTCAAAGTTCTGATTGGTCAGACACGTCAACGTTCTGATTGGTCAGACACGTCAACAAAGTGATTGGTCAAGCTTCACGTGACACGTGGCTATAAACACATTATAAACACATATCGATGACAAAATGTATCAAAGGCGCCGCTACCTTCACACAGGGTGTGATTTTTTTTTTGAGAACCACTGGTATTGTAATTGTTTAGAAACGTAAAGTCCACATAACCAGCTCTGATCCCAGCCCTACTGGTAATACACATACAGTATACATGCATTGTTCACATGGGCCTGGTAGGCTACGCTCTTTGATGGTAAACGTTCATGGACACTTCACTGGACTCCATCCGTGTACGTGTCCCTGTTTTAAATAATAAGCACTTTAAGAAATTGCTAAATCTGACCGTATGTATAGTAATCTATCTCACCAATCACTAAGCCCTTTTTCAAGGAAAAACGTATATATTCAATATTCTCAGTGCGTCATTATCTGAAGTAAATGATCACTGCAAACGTAACATTGTTACATTGTTAGATGAACAACAAAGATTATATACAGTACGGTACATTTGATTATTTTAGACAACCTTAGATTTAAGACAGCTTTAAGACGATCTCAGGTCAATAATCCTAATGATTCGTTTAGGAATCCCAAAACCTGGTCAGTGAATGAATATATATAGAAAGATACTTTATCTTAGTTAGCTGATCCTTATTCATGTAATTACAGTAGATTTTACAGTAGTTAAAACGATCATCACACATGCTAGTCACATAATCCCTGCCTCGTACAGTCTGCTGCCTTTAACAGCTCCTTCCAGAAGCCTCCAGAAACAGCTGGAATAAACAGACTGTCCTTATTAAGATTTATGAGCGCCATCCACAACCATCCCGTATCCTCTCTGCTTTACATTCATCAGAACGGAGCTTTAACTCCCTCGTAGCGCCGTCCGCCTCATCATTCAGCCCCCCCGATCCTCTGCTGTCACAAGAGGAGAGTTTTATTTAACCCTTTAAAACCGGGGACACATCTGTGTCATTTTAAGATTTTTGGACATTTTTTTTCAAAAATCGTAAAAATGTGTGCTAATATTTGAATATGTATATTTTTAAAGCAAACATTTGTAACTCAAATATTTGCTTCTGAGGGGGTCCCTGGAACAACATATTTTGAGATGGGGGTCCGCGGCCAAATACATAGCATTTGGGGGTCCTTGACATGAAAAAAGTTTGAGAACCACTCATAGCAACATAAGTTTTTTCAAAAAACTGTTTTGGATTTAGAAGACATTTTAGAATCCCCTCAGAAGCAAAGATTTGAGTTACAAATGTTCGCTTTAAAAAATATATATTCAAAGATTTGCAAACATTTTCAAAATAGATTTTTCAAAAAAATAGCAGATCTACAAGCTCATAGCGCGGCACTCGGTGCCGTGCTATGAGCTTGTATATCTGCTATTTTTTGAATAGCCAAAGCATAAGATGGTTAAAGTGGTTAAAATCGAAAATGAGAAATGCGTTCCCGGTCTTAAAGGGTTAAGAAGTAAAATATACCAGGGGTCAGTGTGTCCTCATCCTCCAGTGCATTCTGGTGCATAATGTGAATAATTCTTTCATACAGATGTGCCACTTCAAAACTTCACACGTTACTGTTCTTTCCCTGAAAGTCCCCTGAAAATGCATTTTTTTTACTCCCTTTTCTGCCCTTAAAATGCACTGTTTTGCCCCTGAAAAGAAGTTGTCACTACACACCCCCGTTTTTTCCTTCAACAGACATCCATATACATGAGAACAAAAGAATGTGTGTTTAAGAAGGTGTCAGACTCATTATGAGGCGAAAGGTGATTTGACCAGTTGCTCAAATTAATTAGCATCATAAAAGCAGTGATCATCAAAATAATTCAGCATTTTAAATGCCCTTCTTTGTCCCTCTTATTTCCCTGGGAATCCCCTGAAAATTTACTGTCTTGGCGATGGCAGGACATGTGAAGTTTTGAAGTGGCACATCTGTATATGCTTTGTTACCCCTAAGCTCTACGACGCGGACGTTGATATATGATGCATTGTGAGCTTGTAGATCGACTGTTTTCGTTTTCCGCGATGCCGATCATGTGACAAAGTATGAATGGGGCTTATAAGGGGTATAGACGAATCCTGCGGACACCGCAGCTATGGCTGCCTACAAGCAGCGCATTAAGATAGTCATAGAGAGAAACCGGGTCATGCTTATTACAGTAGGGCAGGAGGCATATTGCATAACACATTAGTATGTGAAGGGAGATGTGATGCATGCATCCCCAGTGTGCTGTATTAATTAATTACAGCCTTATGGTAGCCACCTGCATGTGTGACTGTGTCAGTTGTGTCATAACCTTGCATTACCAGACCTGGTATTCGTTCTAATCCGAGCCATGTGATCCGGTTTTTGGTTTTGTTCCCCACATAATGCGAATCAATTAGTTTAGTCGCGCTAGTCGCGCTACGAGTTAGAATAAAAGATGAACATAGGAAAAGATTATTATACCAAAAGAAACAAAGCGATTATACCAATTTGAACCAGTTTTAAACTAGGGGAATTATTTTGGAGGTGCACGGCACCGGTGGTTCCGGTCTCGTTGGTTCCGGCCACCTGATGACGTAAAGTTATTTCTGCTCCTAACGGATCAGAAAGCCGAAAATGGTATTGATCCCAGGCTAGTTGTGTCATAGGAATGGCATGACATTAACCTCATGAACCCTGGAGTCCCTATTCTGGGCACGTCATGATTGATTGATTGATTGATTTATTGATTGAATATTTTACTGGTCAGACATGTAAACATAGTGGCCCTCATTTATCAATGGAGCGTAAAAAACGGCTTATATTATTCCATAAATTCGGCCGTACACCAAAGTCCAAGTCACATTTATGAAGTGATCCTATACAGCCAATCCTACCGTACATTTGGTCGGAGCCTTGATGAATGTCACGGCTGAAACCGAGCGTCATTTAAATAACACGCCCTTAAATATTCTCGAAACGCCACGATTTTTCGACATGAAGAACCAGAATACGACCAAACAACGCATGGAAAGCCAATAAGAGTTTCCCCCGCTCGCCTCTTTGCCTTTCATGTCCGTGTCTGACGTACACCCACACACACACACACACACACACACACACACACACACACACACACACACACACACACACACACACACACACACTTGTAGATTGGCTATTTGCCGGAAAAGAGATTTGGTGCGGAAGTGTAGACCCCTGGGGGACCCCGGTCAATGAAATATATCTCTGCTGTCAGGCAGAAACCAACTATGTCCAAAATATTAACTTTTCAGGAAAAGTTTTTAAAACAACACAATACTGCCTCATCAAAATTGGTACAGTATGGTGACTTTATACATCGTCAGATACTTGAATGTGTTCTTATATTATCATCACTTTACCCAAATACAGCTCAAGTGGAGTTAAGATACTTTTGACCATTAATGTAGACAGTGATCCTGAGTTGTAGTTTGAGGTGGTTTGAGGATCCAATGGAGTTAGGAGGAGGTTTAGTCAGAAGAGCTTTTTATACTTTCCATCGGTTAAATATAAACATAGACATAAAAGCTGTTCAATAGCAAAAATAAAAACGTTGAAATGCAAAGATAGGAGGTATTCCGCCTGACAGCGACAAATCTGCCTTCCCTCTGTTGGTAAGTCATTATAAACATTTTCAAAAGTTTGCAGAACATTTTAAGAATGAAAAAAACTCTCACGTCTTGTGTGAGCTAGCTTGTTAGATGTGCTATTTTAGAAAAACTACTTCTGAACAGGGCGTAAGAAGTGGTTATTATGTCCTTTCACTTTGGTTGGTTTCACGGCACAAAGTGGAAGAATGTCTTTTTTCTTCGCAATGTTTTGAAGCCAGACTTTAATTCCACCCTCCTACCATGACACCATTTTGTGAGTCAGTCAGGGATTTCAGCATTCATTCATTCTCCTTGTGGGGTTGAGTGCCACCTGAGAGTGAAACGCTGAGACAATTACACCAGTCTGTCTTCCCATAAAAAAACTGTCATTGTCTTTTCTTCATAATTAGATTTAGCCTCCCAGTTAAAGAGTGCATAATGGAACAGTAGACGGAATACGATTAGGAGATGCTATGTGCTGGCGGAGCTGTCAGGATGTTAGGAGGCTGAAAAAGTGGGATGTCGAAGGCAAAGCGGATAAATGCGAGACTTTGCTGGCAGTTCATCACACTTTGTTTTTAGGATTGTCACGGCATTTTTATGGATTTATTCAGGTTGGAAAGCTCCGCAGAGACAGACAGGGGAAAAGCAAGGGCAAGGCGTCTGACAGCCCAATGCGGTGTTGTGTGTCACTGCCAGATTCTTAAAGGTGTCTTTACATATGACAAGCGATCTGTGCTCTGCGTTCACCATTACGTATGGCATAGGACAGTCAGCATAATGCTGTTATATACCCCTATTCCCCATCCCTGTCACACCCATGGAACTAACCTCCCACATCCATGGGTTTTTATTTATGTTTTATTTAAAATAAATAAAAACCACACCGGATTTGGATCATTTACATTTTCTAAAGTTTTGTCATGAAGTTTGGAAATTTGTGAAACGCACAGGATTGGTTTCATAAATATTTTGTATATACTTCTGTGTTTGTTTTTGTCATTGTGAAGCAACATACCGTAGTTAACCCTTGCAAATGTATATGTAAAGTCCACAAAAGGCCAGTTTCAATAATAACAATTGCTCTAATGAAAACAACTGGTTGTGTTCGCGCTTGGGAAGCCGGTTGTGGACGGCAGTCTCTGGCGCTGCACTAGTGAGTATAGCGACTCCCAAGACAAATTCAATTCAATTCATATTTATTAAAGTGTCAAATCACAACAAGTTGTCTCAAGACACTTTACATGTAGAGCAGAGACCCGACAGTCCCATCCTGAGCAAGCAATTTTGCGACAGTGGCAACGAAAAACTCCCCCTTAACTGGAACAAACGTCAGGTAGACCCTAGGCTCTAGGGTGGGGGCCTTCTGCCTCGACCATGTCGGGGGGGAAAGACGAGAGAGGGAGAGATAGAGGAGAGACAGAAAGAGATACAAGTAGTAGCAATAACAATAATAGCAAATACAATAGTGTAAGATAGTATATAATAATATAATATAGTACAACAATAATGTTATATAGTATATATGGTATAATATAAGAATGTTGATAATATACCGGTATAGTATAATCTAGTATAATATAGTAGAAATCCACAGTCGTGCTCCAGGGAGAGGCCCGGTCTGCAGTCACATTCTTGATCTGCAGCTGGGGGTCCGTAATAACAGTCAATGGAAGTGTGAAGTGGGAGACACAAAGAACTCCGGGGAGCGGGTCCCCGCATTAGTGCTCCTTACTGGAGCGTCATGCCATCTCCGGCATCATGGCATCATGCCATCTCCGGTTTACTCCCGTATCTGCGTGAAATGGGCGGCCGCCTTTTTAGGAGAGCAGAAGCAGGTTAGAGTCTATTGATTCCAATGGAAGAGTGACCGTGAACACAGCTTCTGAACCGTTCTTTAGCTCCATGGTCAATGAACTAAATATTGGACCCGATCGTCACAAGACACACAATATTTACAAGATTTTCACACAAAAATTGACTTAATCAGAGAGACAAATCAGGAGAAAATCTACTTCATTATCGACCTTTCTCTGTCCCAGAAACACACTCTTGTGTGTTTCTCCACACACACGCACACGCATGTGCACGCACACACATGCACACAAAATTATTATATATGTGTTTCATAAGACCTCTCACATTGATCCAAACGTGCTCTCTATTCTCTTCCAGGTTAATTATTAAATATATAATCTCCTTTAAATGGTTTGAATTCACAGACATTCATCATCATAATATCATAATGTCCATCATCATTATGTCCATCCATAAAACACTCTCTCTCCTCCCTCATCTTTCTCTCTGCTCTCTCTCTCTCTCTCTCTCTCTCTCTCTCTCTCTCTCTCTCTCTCTCTCTCTCTCTCTCTCTCTCTGCTCTCTGCTCTCTCTCTCTCACACAAAATCACTCCCTGAAACCAAAACTATGACGAAAAACGTTTGTCAACTACCTTTTTTCACTGACGAAAACAAAATAAAAACTAAGCTATGATGACTAAAACTAAGACTATTATATTGACAATTTTGTCGGGTCTTGCACTCTGAAAATAGCAGATCTACAAGTTCACAACGCCGGCTATTTTCAGCATGCAACCAAGTGTAAAATCAGCCATTACGACGATATTTAGTCGACTATAATCTTATGATATTTAGTCGACTAAAACTAGAAAAAAACTAAAACATTTCAGATGACTAAAACATGACTAAAACTAAATGGAATTTTATTCAAAAGACTATGCCTGTTTGCTGTCAAAATCACTCCCTGTAACTATTCCATCTCAGTTCTTTCCCCTCTGACCCTGTCTGTCTGTCTGTCTGTTGGTTGGTTCACACAATTTGCAAATGTTTCCTCCAAAAGGAAAGGAAGCACTGGAGCGTCACATGTCTAAACAATAAACAATAAACAGACCATCCTCATCTGACTCTGATGAGGTTATGCCAAGGCCGTCATTTATTTATATAATTTAAGTTATTTTTCATATCTCCCCTGACTGTGCAAGTGTTGTTTACAACGCCCTGAATGGCAAACAGAAATACTACTTTTTATTCATATTTTCCAATGTTCAATGCCAACATTAATTAATCGTTGATTGTGACAGACACACGCGCACACGCGCACGCACGCACGCACGCACGTACGCACGTACGCTCATTTCTGTGCTCTCAGAGTTCAATTAACAGTGTGTACATTCCCTTGGATCTTTCAGCAGAACCTCCCTTTACCTCTCTCTCTCTCTCTCTCTCTCTCTCTCTCTCTCTCTCTCTCTCTCTCTCTCTCTCTCTCTCTCTCTCTCTCTCTCCATACTTATAAAGAGATATAGATTCAGTTAATTTGCATTTGTTGTTTCATCATTAATAATGTCCTGCTGTCTTCTTAACCACAGCTATAGTGGATTTGTAGAATCGTGCATTTTCTCTTATTGATGTGGGCCGGTCCTCCGTGGCAGTATGCAGATATACACACCCATCATTAATGAGGTGGGGGGGGGGGGGGGTGGTTGACCTCTGTGGTGTGCTGCTCTCAGTGTGAGACGGAGGGGAAATTAATCCATTAAGACCGGGAACGCTTCTGTGTGTCGTTTGAGATAACTTTGGTGCTATTCAGAAATAGCAGATCTACAAGCTCGTAGTGCGGCACCGAGTGCCGCACTACGAGCTTGTAGATCTGCTATTACTGTGGATCTGCTATTATAAGATACATATATTTTTTAAAGCGAACAATATTTGCTTCTTGGGGGTCCCTGGAACAAAACATTTTGAGATGGGGGTACGCGGCCAAATACATTTAATTTTGGGGGTCCTTGACAAGGGAAAAGTTGGACCACCACTGATAGCAGCAAAAAATATATGTATTTGGCTACGGACCCCCATCTCAAAATATTTTGTTCCAGGGCCCCCCCAGAAGCAAAGATTTGAGTTACAAATGTTTGCTTAAAAATATATATATATATATTCAAAGATTTGCACACATTTTCAAGATTTTTGAATAGCCAACGTATAAACTAATGGTTTAAGTGGTTACACAGATGTGTTCCCGGTCTTAATGGGTTAAAATGTTCCGCAGCACTAAGGGAGTCTGGGCTGTTTGCTGCCCTCCTTCATCTGGCTTCTGCTCACCAGGCATGATGGGGTTCAGATAAATAGATAAATAAGTGGAAAAGATCACACATGAAAGGACAGACAGACGTCTTGGAGGAAATGAGTAGGTCATGAGTATAGGTCAGTTATCTGGGGTAAACACGTGCAGGATGAATGGATCAGATAAGATGGAGAGAACCATAACGGACAGTCCAGGATGATGATGATGGCATGTATCATGTAGCATGTCTCTGAGTTGTTTGACCGAGAGCCATTGAGACCAGGGTTGCCATCTGTCTGCTCATTATACGTGACTTGGTGGGCTTGTTCTTCTGTAAAGTATAGCTTGTAAATATTGGTAGCTGCGGGTTGTGGGTTTTTGGGTTTGTCTCTTGAGTGTAAATAAAAAAAACATCACATGGATGCACCTGGGCAACCCTCGCCCAGGTGAGGGTTCCCTCGACTTACGTCCCAATAGCTACCCACGGTCAGTCCTCTTGGGAAAGACAGGGCCCCTCAGTCTCTGCCGGGAGTGTAGCTGTTTATTTGGGCTTGTTTCTAAAGAGTAGTTGTTTATTTGGGCTTGTTTCTAAAGAGTAGTTGTTTATTTGGGCTTGTTTCTATAGAGTAGTTGTTTATTTGGGCTTGTTTCTAAAGAGTAGTTGTTTATTTGGGCTTGTTTCTAAAGAGTAGTTGTTTATTTGGGCTTGTTTCTATAGAGTAGTTGTTTATTTGGGCTTGTTTCTAAAGAGTAGTTGTTTATTTGGGCTTGTTTCTATAGAGTAGTTGTTTATTTGGGCTTGTTTCTAAAGAGTAGTTGTTTATTTGGGCTTGTTTCTAGAGTGTAACTTTGCTTATTTGTTGTTTAAACCAGTGCTTCTCAAACATTTTATTTCATGGACCCCCAAATTAATATGTATTTCCCCATCGACCCCCCCCCCCCCTCCCTCGCCCTCCCCCTTGCCATCTAAAAATATTTTGTCCCAGGGACCCCTGGCGTAGTCTCAAAGAGTCTCAAAGAGTTTCCTGCTGAGCAGCCAGCCGCTCATCAAATTATTGGAATGCGACATAAACAAAAACATCTCCATGGATTCAAGGCTTCGTGGCGTGTGTAATTGATAGAAAATATGTCTTCGTTTTTTTCGGTGAACTACTCCTTTAAGTAACAAATCTGAATATTTTATTCCACCACTGCATTTTAACTGAACACCCTTCCTATATATTGTGTTCCAGACAGGACGCCCCCCTCCGGCCCCTCCGGCCAGCGTCTGCTGTCACTGGGCAGCCTCCTGGACGACCAGCAGTGGCACCATGTGGAGCTGGAGAGGCTGGGCGCTCAGCTCAACCTCACCGTGGATAAAAGCACTGTGCAGACCCTCCTCCCTGCTCACTTTACACACTGGGACGTTACACAGGTAACCCACCCACCCACCCGCCCACCACAACACTGTCTCACGCCCCAAAAGGCATATTGTGACTAAATTTCAACATGTGACGTGCAGTGTTGATTTCGTTGACTAAAAATGTCTGTCCACTACCTTTTTTCACTGACGAAAACTAAATATAAACTAAGCTATGATGACTAAAACTAAGACTAAATATATTGACAATTTCGTCAACAACTAAAATTTGACTAAAATGGGACTAGTGGAGAAGAGATCCAGTAGAACTAAAAGACAAGTCATTTTATGTTTGGTTGTGCTCTGAACAGTGTTGTGCTCTGAAAATAGCATGCAACCAGAGTGTAAAATCCGCCATTACGACGCCATCAAGGCACCGCCACAATACATTTTAGTCGACTAAATAAACTGTAGATTTAGTCGACTATAATCTTATGATAGTTAGTTGACTAAAACTAGACAGAAACTAAAACATTTCAGATGACGAATATGACCAAAACTAAATGGAACACTTTCTGTCAAAATTAACACTGTCTCACTCCCAAAAAGGCATATTGTGACATATTGTGGGGGGGGGGGGGGGGGGCAAAATAGTCACATGTTGACTTTTCGGGACTTCCACATTACAGCAACACGGAAGTCCAGTTCTCAGCGTTTTTTTTACGATCCGACCAAGGAACGGAAAATTCCCAAAAGTCAAAATATGACTTTTTGTGAGACAGTGTTAACCACAACTGCACAATTGTTCTGACCTATATGAAACACATCCAGTACTGTGCCTTTTATCCTGCCATTATGTACAGTAACCGTTATTTACTGTATTATTGTTTTGTGCCTACACAGCTGAGTGTGGGAGCTGTCTCTCAGAGAACCGTGGTCTCCAAGAGGACCTTCTTCCACGGCTGCCTGGAGAACGTGCTCTACAACGGCCTCAACCTCATAGACATGGCCAGACACAACAGCCACCAGGTCACCGTGACGGTCAGTTGGTTTACGTCGGTTCTCAACCTTTTTCTGGATCAGGGTCCACTTGAAAACATTGAAAGCATTTTCAGAGCATTATTCATTTTAATGATCAATCAATCGATTGTGTTCCACCCTGGATCAATAGAATTCACGTAGTATACTTAGATGTTTTATTTATTATTTTTGGCAGTCAAAGAGTTAATGTTACTGTATTATCATAAAAAATATGAGTGTTTTGCCAATTACTTGGGGGCCAAAAGACAAGCCAAGAACGTGCATACCCCTGGGGGACCCCGGGCAATTAAGTATGAAAATGTGAGTTTTTGACATGTACATAGATGACCTTACGCATAAATGAGTGTGTGCGTGTGCGTGTGCGTGCGTGCCTCTTTGTGTGTGCGTGCCTGTTTGCGTGTGCCTGTGTGTGTGTGCCTGTGTGTGTCTGTTTGTGTGTGCCTGTGTGTGTCTGTTTGTGTGTGTGTGTGTGCCTGTTTGCGTGTTAAAGCAAAGGTGGCTTGAGGCTGCTATCATAAAATAGTGCTGAGTTTCACAGGAGCTCTGTCATCCATACATTTGTGCTTTAGAGTGAGGAGGAGGGCTCTCTACCAGGAGCTTTTAGATGTGATCTGGTGGGGGTGGGGGTGTGTGTGTTCCTGACCATTATACTGTATAAAGATAGCAACGCCTGATGTCCTCTGTATAACCCAGCAAGACCGGGGGAAGCATCTGTGTCATTTTTAGATTTGAGCTACGTCACTATAACCCATACATGGGCAACTGGCGGCCCGGGGGGGGGGGGGGGCACATGCGGCCCCCACCTTCACTTAATGCGACCCCGCAGGTTAATATCAGAATACTGATATATTATTGATTTCAGCTGTTTACAATTCCAAACATGCAAACATGACCCGCTTTAATTACTTCAGTCTATGTTATAGTAGCTTAATGACTAGTATTACAATTCTATTGTCTTTTTTGTGTCCAATGTATCTGTATTTAAGTTCATAAAGTTAACATAAGTATAACTAAAGGCATTTGAAATTAAATACAAATGTTACTTTACAGGATTCTAATTCAAAAATAGCAACAAAGAAATCTGATTTCCAATTCAAAAGTAGCAAAAATAGCAGATCTACAAGCTCAAAACGCGTCGCAGCGTTAAACAATTATTTTATACTTTCAAAAACAGCAGATATACAACAAGCTCGTAGCGCGTCACGTTTTGAAAAAATCTCGAAGGAGACATTTTTGTTGTTGAATGGGCCTGAGTCAGGTCTGAACGGGATAAGGAACCTGCACTTGCAATCTATCAACAACTGCAGCCTCAGCAGCAGACCTGTGGGGTCATTACCGCTGTTCACAAAAACACAAAGTATAGCATAATGGATATGGTCGCTGTCGGGTTTAAAAGCTTGTATACGTACACAATTTTTACTTTTTCAGAAAAAGTGGAGAAAGAACCTGTGTTTCTATGTTCCAATGGATCCAGTATGCTGTAGTTGTTATTTAGTCATAAGCTACTTTTCATTTGTTTAGTATTTACAAAACCCACAGACACACTTTAACCCATTAAGACGCATCTGTGGCATTTTAGATTTTAACCTCTTTAACCATTATTTTATACTTTAGCTATCCAAAAAATTGCAGATATACAAGCTCATAGTGCCGCGCTATGAGCTTGTATTCTGCTATTTTTTTTTTAATCTTGAAAATGTGTGCACATCTTTGAATATATATAACTTTTTTAAAGCAAGCGTTCAAATCTTTGCTTCATGGGGATCCCTGGAACAAAATATTTTGAGATGGGGGGTCCGCAGCCAAATACATCATTTTGGGGGTCCTTGACATGAAAAAGTTTGAGAACCACTGATATTATAGCAACATTAGTGTTTCAGAAAACTGTTTTAGATAGACATTTTTAGAATCCCCAGAAGCAAAGCTTTGAGTTTGTAATTAAAAAAAAAAAGTTTGCTTTAAAAATACATATCTGTTCAAAGATTTGCACATTATTTTCACGATTAGAAAAAAAACAAAAAACAGATTTACAAGCTCTTCTCTTTCTTTCCAAGCTCTCTTTCTAGTGGATCTCTCCCTCTGTATTCCTCTCTGCATCAGGATGTAGTTTTTTCTCTCTCTCTCTCTATCTATATTTGTATCCCTCTATACCTCTGTCTCTTCATTTATCTCTCCCTCATCTCTCTCTCTATCTATGTATCTCTCTCAGTATAAGCTGGTATACTGTAGGTGACATTGCTACTTTATAGTTTGTTCTGCTCTTGCCTGTATGCCTGTAAGCCTGGCTGTGTTATCATTATGCTAATGTACACTGTCCTCTTTAAGGAGACTTGCTGATGAGATCTGTGTGACATCGTGGGGACAAAACTAACACACCCTTGCAGACATTATCCATATTTGTGTGTGTGTGTGTGTGTGTGTGTGTGTGTGTGTGTGTGTGTGTGTGTGTGTGTGTGTGTGTGTGTGTGTGTGTGTGTGTGTGTGTGTGTGTGTGTGTGTGTGTGTGTGTGTGTGTGTGTGTGTGTGTGTGTGTGCCCCCAACCCCTTTTTTTGTCTTATGTCTCTCTGTACCTCTGTCCATCTCTCGCACCCTTCTTCTCTCCTCTCCTCTTCCTCTTTTGTCCCCTCTCTGTCTCTTTACCTCCCCGTCTTACACCTCTCTCTGTCTATGTCTCTGTGTCTCTGTCTCTCTCTCTCTCTCTGTGTCTCTGTCTCTCTCTGTGTCTCTGTCTGTCTTTCTGTCTCTCTCTGTCTGTGTCTGTGTCTGTGTCTCTGTCTCTGTCTCTCTGTCTATGTCTCTCTCTGTCTCTGTCTGTGTCTCTGTCTCTCTGTCTATGTCTCTCTCTGTCTCTGTCTCTGTCTGTGTCTCGGTCACTGTCTCTCTGTCTGTGTCTCTCTCTCTCTCTCTGTCTCTGTCTCTGTCTGTGTCTCTGTCTCTGTCTCTGTCTCTGTCTCTGTCTCTGTCTCTGTCTCTCTGTCTATGTCTCTCTCTGTCTCTGTCTCTGTCTCTGTCTCTGTCTGTGTCTCTGTCTCTGTCTCTGTCTCTCTGTCTATGTCTCTCTCTCTCTCTGTCTCTGTCTGTGTCTCGGTCTCTGTCTCTCTGTCTATGTCTCTCTCTGTCTCTGTCTGTGTCTCGGTCTCTGTCTCTCTGTCTATGTCTCTCTCTGTCTCTGTCTCTGTCTGTCTCTCTGTCTGTATATCTCTGTCTCTCTGTTTCTATCTGTCTTTTGATTGAAATTTGTATTAGGCAAAAAGAATGTAAAACATCACAGTTACATTTATAATACTTTTGTCTAAAAGGTCCGTCCCAAAAAATCCTTCCAAGTCCGTCCAAAAAAGTCTCTGTCTCTGTCTCTGTCTCTCTCTCTCTCTCTCTCTCTCTCTCTCTCTCTCTCTCTCTCTCTCTCTCTCTCTCTCTCTCAGGGTAACGTGACCTTTTCGTGTGCCGAGCCCGTGTCCGTTGCCGTGACGTTCACCGGCTCCCAGAGCTTCCTGCGGTTGCCGGGGGCGACGGGAGGAGGGGCATCGTCGTCCGTGGTGGGACTGCAGTTCCGCACGTGGAACAAGGCAGGGCTACTGCTCACCTTTGACCTTCCCCAGCAAGGGGGCGTGGCCTGGCTGTACCTGAGCGAGGCCAAGCTCCGCCTACAGATCCACAAGGCTGGCAGGGCTCTGCTGGAGCTCAGTGCAGGTGAGAGCCCCCCCCCATCTGATCACATTGACTGCCAAGAACGTAGTCCTACGGTCCATTAAATCCAACTGTTAAGTGCCGAGACCGTAGTGCTACGGTCCGGGTGCTTTTTCCTTTTTTTCAAAAAAAAAAAAAAAATTCAATTTACTACACGGACCATTTTCAGTGTAACACCACCGGAACGGAATTATTTGCGATCCGGTTTTGCCGTTCCCGTCGGCCTCCATTCTAAAGCGCACACAAAAACGCCATTTTCTCCTCGGTCATCACTGTTTAACATAAACCGTTCTAACTACAACATTGATGCCCCGTTTGACACGTGGTCTGCACTGGTAGACACAGGGACATGTGCACGATGTACAAACAGTGCATCGCGCATTCTAAAGGATTTTAACGGGGTCTATGGCGACGTGAAAAAAACACAAAACAACAATAAAACCTTGGCACCGGTGAGTACATTATGAGATTAACCTTTGGCAGTGGATGTGTTAACTCATTGGGTGCCATTGACATGTTTCACGTGTTTTACCGCAATGGCGCAACGTGCCAATGACGTGTTTGACTTCATCATTTGAAGATTTGCTGCTCCATTCACTTTTTGTTTAACTTATTAATGAAAAAGGCTGTATCTCGGCTCCTGAGCACTTTTTTTGTCCACAAGGTGACCTCGTTGACATTTGTGAAACCACACAGTGCAACCCTCAGTGATTAGCACCCATCAGGGGATCGATTATACTGGATCAATATTCTGTGACTACTTGAAAAAGGTATAAGAAAATTTAAAAATTGCTGGCACGGTTTCATTGGCAATGAGTTAACCCGAGAACAATGGCTTCCATTATAGCACGCTAACTTTCCAGGAATAGAAAGCCTGCAGTTTCTAGTGAGCATTAGTGAGGACCAATTATATAAAGATAGGTTGACAATGGGTGAAGTTGTTTCTGTTTTTTAAAGGGCCAAGCACGTAGTGCTAATGGTCCCCTATTGTTTCTCTGTTTTATTATTCTTCTGCCGCTTTACGCATAATCGCCGTATTAGCCTAACCATGCAGTCGTGTGTGTGTGTGTGTGTGTGTGTGTGTGTGTGTGTGTGTGTGTGTGTGTGTGTGTGTGTGTGTGTGTGTGTGTGTGCGTGTGCGTGTGTGTGTCAGGGTCAGATCTGAACGATGGCCAGTGGCATTCAGTGGAG
Source organism: Gymnoscopelus microlampas (assembly GCF_963454915.1). Taxonomy (NCBI): domain Eukaryota; kingdom Metazoa; phylum Chordata; class Actinopteri; order Myctophiformes; family Myctophidae; genus Gymnoscopelus; species Gymnoscopelus microlampas. The sequence goes on along the minus strand of NC_139942.1, from coordinate 52,450,198 downwards.
CTGACGTCCAGACGAGGTCATGTGACCATCACTGTGGACAGAGGGGAAGGAGCCACTGCTCATGCCAGCCCATCATTTCCTGTCACCACAGGAAGTAACCTCTTCTTTGGTGGTAAGTGAGAATTACAATAAAAACAAGATATATTTTGCTAGTCATTATAGTGCACGTCCACAGGGCCGGATCTAGACTTTTCGAGGCCCAGGACAAGTATTGTTTTTAATTTAGTTCCTTTTGCCATCTTTCTGTACTACTGTTAACACATTGGGTGCCCGAATTTTATAATAACAGATTACGTTTGTTGCCAGAAATTTCTGCTGCGCTGTGCTGTTTAAAGCTGTAGCCTCCACGACGAGCAATCCATGAAAAACAATGCATATGTGAAGGGTGTGCGATGGTCTTGGCTAAAGCCTGAAACAACAACATGTCTCATGCGAGTCACCATTGCAGAGTGATCGCGCATCGAGAATGACTAGTTTTGCCCACTGTAAAAAGTTAAGGAGATACAGAGGTTTTTAACAAGGCACGGTGATCTGTCCCTTACTTCTTAGAGTGTTCATGGGTGATTCCAGGGCTGCGCTAGCCCCCCCCCTTGTGGTAAAAAAAAAAAGGTAAAAAAAACGTAAATGTAAAAAAAAAATGTTTTGCTTTTTGGCACTCCACGGGTGTATTTGCAAAAACGTAATATGACGGTTTTGGCACTCAATGTGTTAAAAGAGTCAGGCTTGCCTCTTTACCCATGTATAAATGTTTCATGGACATTAAGATAGCAGTGTGTATATGACACCACCATTATCCATTATCTGATCGTAATCTGATATACTGTTCATCTTGTTCCATATGACCGTACGTCCGCAATGACATTATTGTTGCTTTGTGAAGCGGTAAGATATGAAAGATATGTCACAAAGTCAGTGATGACATTGCTGATTGCTTTGGGAAACAATAAGACTGTGAAGTCTGACTTGACGACGCTATAAAGTGGGAGTTTCTCCTGGGGCATAAGAATGTCTGTATTTCCTGTTGAAACTCAGAATATTCTCATGGAATAAACTCGACTTCAACTTTTTACGACGCTGTGTTCTCCTCTCATTTGGCTCTGGCGAACTTCATATTTTACTACAGAAAGTTGGGTTGTTTAACCCACTATATTTTAAAACTCATCATATAATTACACTAAATGGCTGACTGTTGTGATGTAATCTCCACTATGACCTTCCACTGGCTGAACGAGTCTGTTCTTTGTTGATCTCATGCAAATGTTAAAGCCGCAATCTGCAATTTCTTCGACTGGTTGGCAAATCTGAAGACGCGCCTCTTCAGACTCCACTGTAGCACTGGTCGCCAGATAGTCAGTAGTCATCTGGGCACTTTACTGTCACAATTTAAGGACTTTTAAGACCTTTTCAATGCCTTAAAAAAACGCAAAAAATGCATTACTGCATCAAAAGTAATCCGCAAACTATACAATAAAAACTGGTCAAACATTGGCAACATTGGCAGATAATATAAGAAAGAGGAAAACATTTGGAAAATAGCTGATCTGCAAGCTCACAACGCCTCGCAACGCAAGGCGCTGTGAGCTTGTAGATCGGCTATTTTCACAATATCTATCTGTGGAACCGAGTCAAACTAAATGTAATGCCTCAACTCCTACGATTCCAAGTGCTTATCAGGGTTATCAGTTAACCCATTGAGACCTGAAGCCGATTCTACATGTCTCCTAAATCTCAACAGTACTCTGAAAAACGTATGTTTCTATATCAGTGGTGCTTAATCTTTTTCATGTCAAGGACCCCCAAAATTATATGTATTTGGCCGCCGACCCCCATCTCAAAATATTTTGTTCCAGGGACCCCCATGAAGCAAATATTTGAGTTAAAAATGTTCGCTTTAAATATATATTCAAAGATTCGCACACATTTTCACGATTTTTCAAAAATAGCAGATCTACAAGCTACGAGCTTGTAGATCTGCTATTTTTGAATAGCCCAAAGTGTAAAATAATACTTTTTAGCTCAAATCTAAAAATGACACAGTTCCAGGTCTTAATGGGTTAAAATAAGATATTTTTTTGGGGGATGGGGGGGTTCCTGGTTCAATTATGATTATTTTGTGGGGGTCGGGGGGGGGGGGGGGGGGGTAGTGAGTGTGTGTGGGGTCTCTTCTCACGCTGTCCTGTCCCATCCAGGCTGTCCCGGTGGTGAGGAGAGCGGTCAGGAGTGTCGGAACCCCTTCAGCGTGTTCCAGGGCTGCATGCGTCTGCTGACCCTGGACGGCCGCTCCGTGGACCTGACCCTGGTGCAGCAGAGGCTGCTGGGTAACTACAGCCACCTGCAGGTCGACATGTGTGGCATCATCGACAGGTCAGTCCAGTCGCCCCCCAAAAAAATACGTTTTGTGCCTTTATTTATAGCAGTGGTTCTCAAACTTTTTCATGTGAAGGACCCCCAAAATATTTTGTTCCAGGGACCCCCAGAAGCAAAGATATGTTTTCACAATAAAAAAAAAAATAGCAGATCTACAAGCTCATTTGAATAGCCAAACTATAGAATATGGTTAAAGTGGTTAAAATTATTGTGACACGTACTATATTAACTCTCTCAGTGCCACGCCCCGACATATCGCGAGTTTTTCCCGAGTACCCTCCCTGCCAGAACGAGAAATCCCGAGTTTTGACTTTTGACTGTGGTCGCGCTATTCTGTTTATTTTTCATGATCACTTTCGCTTCCTGATTCCTTCAGACTCATTGGGTTCCGGTTTCATGACTCAGATTCCGTTTCTCATTTTTTTCGCGGTCATTTTCGGCCAGAATAGGGAAAGTCACGGTTTTTCACACGGTAGAAAAAACGAACGGAGAGGTCCCCTTCTATAATCTTTGGTCTGGGTGACGATCAGTCATCGGGGTCGTGTATAACATCGTATTTTAACCCGATCAGATATTGTCGAAAACGTCACATCCGGTTATGACTTATACAGTGTTTGGCCTGTGTGTGGGGGGGGGGGGGGGACGGACGAGACAGCGAGGTAATGAATATGTCGATTTGCTGCTCTCTACTGGTAGAACTGTCGTATATGTTTAAAACTGCAGAAGAGAAGCTATTTGAAAATTAAATTACAAAATAGCAAAAAAAAAAAAAAAATTGCTGGCACTGGGGGAGTACTTTATGAAAATACTCTGGCACTGAGAGAGTTAACACATTTTGCTGGGGACCCCCTGGTACCCCTCCATGGACCCCTGGTGGTCCCCGGACCCCACTTTGAGAACCAATTATTTATAGTACAGTGGAGGTATGACAGGAAACGGGGAAAGACTCTCAGGGAGTGACGCAGAAAGAGTGTCAGGGAGTGACACGCAGAAAGAGTGTCAGGGAGTGGCATACAGGCTTTTAACTCTACCAAGCAGAAAGGCTGGATCAAGGTCTATGACTTAATGTGGCTACTTCAGACTACAACAGACTGGCAGCCGGGTCCGACGTCGGGAGATGTCGGATTTTCAGGTGTCCAAAAGTTCTGGTCGCCAAACCGCACAAACTATTGCAAACGGTCGGCTGATGGCACCTTGTTGTGCGCATGAGTTAGAAAGCAGAGGTCTTCAACAGGGGGTCCACGGGGGTTGCTTGGATTAGACAATATAAAATTGGTTCTCTCTTCTATAAAAACGTTGGTTCTCAGTTAACACATCGGGTGCCGCAGAGTCACAGAGTAGCGCATTTGTGCCGAACACGGTCTGAACCGTGTTTGGTGTCTTTTTTTTTCCACACGGGAGGGGCTGGAGCAGCTCTGGGATCACCCGTGGTGATTCTGAGAAAGATAGGCCAGATGGATCATCGTGTCAAAAAACATGGCGCCCATCCGCTTCCGTTCTATCTCCTTCTCTAAAACCCCTATAACTCCGAAACGTTTTACGCTGGGGAAAACGACTCATTTTGTATGCCCGATCGCTCCGCCATTGTTACTCGCGTAAGAGATGTTATCGTTCCAGGCGTTAGTCAGGACCATCGGGCAAAATGGAGGCATGCTTTTTTTCACATGGAATGCACGTCGCAGAGTCTACAGCTTAAACGGCGCTACGCAGCTCAACGGTGAGATTTCTGGCACCGAACGTAATCTTTTATTATAAAACGCTGGCACCCAATGTGTTAATAAGGTACAGTATCTTTATAAATGGCATGGCCACCCTACTCACTGTACCTTGTACATGTATGTTCAAGAGATAAATGTGTGCAGATAACAACACCTGCACAAATCAGTGTTGTTACACATGCATGACATCAGTTTGTGTTGTAAGTGACATCAGACCAGAGCTTTGTCAGCCTATATAAGCTATTGCAGACATCTAGAGAGATCGAGAGGAATATTGAGAGTTTATCCGTTTAGGACAGAGACACTGATACAGACACACAGAGACAGAGAAGAGACAGACGTGGACAGAGTGAGACACAAAGGAAGAAAGGAGAGAGATACAGAGATACAGAGATAGAGATGCTGTGCTGGTCGGTGCCTTTGAAAAGAGGACCACAGAGAGTATTCTATGGCTGTGCTGCTGGGCCAGTAGAGGACAAGATGTATTCCTTTGGAGGGTTCTTCTATAACGGGAAGACCTACACCAACAAGGATCAGATTGATGTTCATGTCTTCAACACAGTGACGTTGTGCTGGATTACGTTGCCCCCAGTGACGACTGGAAGAGGAGAATGTTCTCTTGATGTTCCCTCCATGCACTACGGACACACAGCTGTACTGATAGAAGATAACATCTACATCTGGGGAGGGCTAGTGAATTGTGAGATAGAAGTGAGATACAAAGGGTTAGACATTATGGGGGACATGGACAACATTCTTTATGCATTTGATGTCGACGCCCACAGATGGTTCAAGCCGAATTATTCTGGAACTGTTCCAGAGGCGAGGTTCTACCATTCAGCCTGTGTCTTGGACAAGGTCATGTTTATCCATGGAGGAAGAATAGGGCTGACTGAACGCGCTAATGACATGTACAAGTTAGACACAACAACAATGGTCTGGTCTTTAATTAACACCAGAGGCACCCCAGCACTTGTTTCATCAAGTCACTCTGCGACTTTTATCGGGACAAAGATGTTTGTATTTGGGGGATGTGGGCACCAGAACAACAACATCAGAGTGTTTGACACAGAGACCAACTATTGGCTGAACACACCTTCTGCACAGCTTCTTCCAGAAAGACGCTCGAGTCATTCAGCCTTTGCCTTCAATGGAGAACTGTACATATTTGGTGGCGTCAACTTGGAAGAGGTTCCAAATGATCTTTGGAAATTAGATTCCAAGATCTTCTCCTGGAGGAAGGTTAAGCCCAAGGGGAAAAGCCCAGACTGGTTGGGTCAGATGTGCTGTTGCATGGTGGGAGATAGTATCATCATCTTTGGCTCAGAACTCATCTTACATATCTTACATGTACGTCCTAGTCTGAAGACGTCATGCAAGCTAGCAGTTATTCAGTATGGTTTGGAGCAATCAGAACTCCCACACGACATCAGGTGGGAACTGGCAGCCATGACAACAGACAATTAAAACATTAAAGAAAGACAAGAAAATAGAATGAAAAAAATGATGTTCCAGTGGATGTTGATGATCGTAGAGAAGATGACACCGAGTGGCCTGGACTTCCTAGACTTAAGTCCTAGTTTTAAGACGTCTGGAGCTCGGGAAACTGACTAACATAGCTGTGAAAAAAGCAAATGAAGGTGAAAAAAATAGGTGGGAAAAACAGACTAGAACAGTGATTCTCAACCTGTGGGCTGTGAGGATATTGCAAATGGGCCCCCAAATAATTAGCAAATCACTACTATTCTGATAATATAACATCTTACTACTATAATTGACAAAAGCTCAGAAGGTTCGTCCGGGATTCGCAAGCAGAGGATCACTCCACATGCCTCCAAGACCTCTCACAGACTGTTGATCAGAGCTATGGCTATTATTTAGGCTCCTTACCCCACCTCATCATCAGTGATCAGACTCTCGGCTTGATTGATTCTCTGATTCACCTATCCGACCCTCCGCCTGATCTGGCAGGTTGCCATAGCAACCAGATACAGGAAGTCTGACCTCTTTATCACATGACCGAGTTTGGGAGGTTGGGACCAGGGTTGCCAGATCTGCTTATTATAATTTCCCCGCAAGATTTTTTTTGAAAATAGCTGATGTATATCTTAAAGTGCTCATGTGTGGCCCATACTCGCTTCTTTTGGGCTGGTTTTCCTAGACCTGGTGGCTTGTTTCTCTCACAGAATCTGGCAACACTGGTTGGGACTAGAGGTTAGGGCCGCAAAGCAAAGCGGGGAGGGAGGAGAGGAGAAGAGCCGAGAGGAGAGGAGAGGGACGGCCATAGCTGAGTGGTTAGTGAGCCCGCCTAGGGAGCCAGAGGCCCTGGCTGCCCCAGGTTCGATTCCAGCCCAGGCCAGCATATGTGTCGATGAAATGAAATTTGTCCCTGAGCAAGACTCTTCACCCCTAATTGCTCACAGGTTCTCATTGGAAACAAGACCGCAAGGACCTTCATGAACGACCTGTTAAAAGGAATTATCCTTATCCTAGAGGACAGAGGGGCCGAACTTCGCATGACATGTGTGCAGAGTGACTATAGTTATAGTTGTTATAGTGATGAATCGATTGTCTTACCTTTTTGAAGCAATCATAGAATATTTGTCTCCAGTATGATCGATCCCCTGATGGTTGCTAATCACGGAGGGTTTCACTGTGCCTCTGTGAAAAATAAATAAACGTCATTGGCGACCTCCCGTTCGCTGCTTATACGCCGTTGAAAATAGCATGTCTCGCCAAAACTAGGACCAGGAGACCTGGTACTGCCAGACCCCTAGTGGTTGAAATCTGAATGGCCGGACTTCGCATGACGCGTGTGCAGAGGAAAAGAGGAATTCAATTCCGACATCCCCATATATGGACGAAAGAGGGACAAAAGAGGGATGAAAGAGGGACAGACAGTTATCCCCATATATGGACGAAAGAGGGACAAAATATATATACATATATGGACGAAAGAGGGACAGACAAAGCCTCATTTAGGCCGACCCTCCGGGTCTGGCAAATACATAGTAAAACACAGGAGCCGAGATACAGGCTATATCCCAAATAAATGAACCAGGAAGTGAGTGGAGCAGTACATCTTGGGATCGCATTATTTCCAGGTTCTGCGTGAGAAAAAAAAAGAGAGAGAAAGTCGTCATAAGTCGTCCTTGGCAGTGAAGGATTTAAGTGATCATTAAAAATGAGCATGCTCTGAAAATGCACGCGGCAGGCTGCCGTGTTAAGTGGTCAGTCAGATGGGTGGGCCCGGCCGCATGACTTTTCGGCATTTTCAAGTGGGCCCTGATCCAGAAAAAGGTCGATAACCACTGGACAAGAATATACAGGGAGTCAGGAGTTGTCATAACGACGACTATCTCGTCAAATAAAATAATAAAAAAAGGAGTTAACATGTTTCTGTATGGTAATAGTGCTGTTAAACACATTCCCTGCCATAGACGGAGATCGCCGTCATCTCAAATCCAATGGCGTTGACCACCATTGACGGAGATCTCCGTCAATTGAAATATATATATATATATATATATATATATATATATATATCTTTAAATTCCACCAGAGGGCGCTCTAGCACAACTTAGGAATGATCCCTTGACTCTGAGAGAAGGAATGGACGGATGTGACGTCATCCCCAAAAAAATGTCTCTTCCATCGACTCCTATATTTATTTTTTTGGGGCGGTGCAACCGCCCCTATATGTGAGGTTGGACCCCCACCCATTGCACCCCCCCAACCCTGCGCTGTGATTGGCCACCATTGTACCCCCCCCTAACCCTGCACCGTGATTGGCAACCATTGTACACTGGTTGACTCTATTCAGGACTGTGATTGGCTAGTGAAACACATGACACATGTGAAGTCCTATAAATAGGACTGTGCACTTAAAAAAAAACACATTTATGTGTTTTTTTTTAAGTGAATCACCCACTGTGATGACCACTGTGACCACACCGCCCACTTCACACTGGGTGGGATTTTTAGCGGTGCCAACCGCTCTATATCTGACTCTGTCTGTGTGTCCGTGTGTCCGGGTGTATGTCCGAAAAACAAATATTGATGACAACATCAATACGGGGCTCATCAAAGGTACCGCTTCCTTCACACAGGGTGTGATTTTTAATAAAAAACACATTTAGCTCGGATTTCTTCTTTTTTTGGGGTGAAAACAAGCCATATTCAACACGCGATAGCAACAAAATGGCAGATTGTGAGAGGTCTATATAACCAGGGCTCAAGTATCTGCCAAATTGCCATTATAGGAATAATTATGTCCATCAGACCCTTTCTTGCTTATAGCCTTCACAGTTACTGTCACTCAGCCATCCTGGTGACAGCTAATAATGTTTAACCCATTAAGGCCTGAGGTTCCGATTCTACAAAAACGTGTGTTGCTATGTCAGTGGTTTTCAAACTTTTTCATGTCAAGAACCCCAAAATTATACGTATTTGGCCGCGGACCCCCATCTCAAAATATTTTGTTCCAGGGACCCCCAGAAGCAAAGATTTCAGTTAAAAATGTTCGCTTAATATATATATATTATATTCAAATATATATATATTCAAAGATTTGCACACATTTTCTCGATTTAAAAAAAATAGCTGATCATAGCGCGGCACCGAGTGCCGCGCTATGAGCTTGTCTTGCCCGATCGCTCCGCCATTGTTACTCGCGTAAGAGATGTTATCGTTCCAGGCGTTAGTCAGGACCATCGGGCAAAATGGAGGCATGCTTTTTTTCACATGGAATGCACGTCGCAGAGTCTACAGTTTAAACGGCGCTGTGCAGCTCAACGGTGAGATTTCTGGCACCGAACGTAATCTTTAATTATAAAATGCTGGCACCCAATGTGTTAATAAGGTACAGTATCTTTATAAATCTTTATAAATGGCATGGCCACCCTACTCACTGTACCTTGTACATGTACAAATCAGTGTTGTTACACATGCATGACATCAGTTTGTGTTGTAAGTGACATCAGACCAGAGCTTTGTCAGCCTATATAAGCTGTTGCAGACATCTAGAGAGATCGAGAGGAATATTGAGAGTTTATCCGTTTAGGACAGAGACACTGATACAGACACACAGAGACAGAGAAGAGACAGACGTGGACAGAGTGAGACACAAAGGAAGAAAGGAGAGAGATACAGAGATACAGAGATAGAGATGTTTTGCTGGTCGGTGCCTTTGAAAAGAGGACCACAGACAGGCTTCCATGGTTGTGCTGCTGGGCCAGTAGAGGACAAGGTGTATTCCTTTGGAGGGTTCTTCTATAACGGGAAGACCTACACCAACAAGGATCAGATTGATGTTCATGTCTTCAACACAGTGACGTTGTGCTGGATTACGTTGCCCCCAGTGATGACTGGAAGAGGAGAATGTTCTCTTGATGCTCCCTCCATGCACTACGGACACACAGCTGTACTAATAGAAGATAACATCTACATCTGGGGAGGGCTAGTGAATTGTGCGATAGAAGTGGATGACAAATGGTTAGACATTACGGGGGACAGGGACAACATTCTTTATGCATTTAATGTCGACACCCACAGATGGTTCAAGCCGAATAATTCTGGAACTGTTCCAGAGGCGAGGTGCTACCATTCAGCCTGTGTCTTGGACAAGGTCATGTTTATCCATGGAGGAATCATAGGGCTGACTGAACGCACTAATAACATGTACAAGTTGGACACAACAACAATGGTCTGGTCTTTAATTAACACCAGAGGCACCCCAGCACTTGTTTCATCAAGTCACTCTGCGACTTTTATCGGGACAAAGATGTTTGTATTTGGGGGAACTATTGGCTGAACACACCTTCTGCACATCTTCTTCCAGGAATACGCTCGAGTCATTCAGCCTTTGCCTTCAATGGAGAACTGTACATATTTGGTGGCGTCAACTCGTTACAGGGCTTCAATGATCTGTGGAAATTAGATTCCAAGACCATCTCCTGGAGGAAGGTTGAGCCCAAGGGGAAAGGTCCAGATTTTTTGAGTCAGATGTGCTGTTGCATGGTTGGAGATCGTATCATCATCTTTGGCTCAAAACTCATCTTACATATCTTACATGTAAGTCCTAGTCTGAAGACGTCATGCAAGCTAGCAGTTATTCAGTATGGTTTGGAACAATCAGAACTCCCACACGACATCAGGTGGGAACTGACAGCCATGACAACAGACAATTAAAACATAAAAGTCACACCCATGACTTTTCCCACCACTGCTATTTTGATGACGATGATGAGCTGATCCTGTCATTCATCCACTGACACACAAGTGGAGGCACGCGTTGCTGCTCGTTTGGCTGTCTGTCTGGCTGACATCTCGGAGTGGATGTCCATGCAGCACCTAAAGCTCAACCTGAACAAGACCGAGCTGCTATCAATGGTTTATCAATGGTTCATCACCATTGATAATGCTGATAAAGGCATCTCTCACTGTATATGCTTTTGCTACAACTGCCCTAAAAAAAAGATAATGCTGTGGTGTCGTCGACTCTGACTGTGAGGAATCTGGGTGTGACCCTGGACGACCGACTGTCGTTCTCGGCAAACATCGCATCAGTGACACGGTCCTGCAGACTCCTCCTCTCCAAAAGCAGGTGCTCATCCAGGCTCTTGTCATCTCCCGCCTGGACTATTGCAGCTCCCTCCTTGATGGTGCCCCGGCGTCTGCCATCAGACCTCTGGAGCTTGTTCAGAAAGCTGCAGCTCGTCTGGTCTTCAACCGCCCCAAGTTCTCTCACACAACTACCCTTCTCCGTTCTCTATACTGGCTCCCCGTAGCGGCTGTATTGTGATATATATACAGTATACACACACCCACACCCTACTTTATCGTCAATAAAAAAATAAATAATGCGAGTATAATTTACAAAAAAAAGGTATATCATGGTGATTGAAACAAGACTTTAAACTTTAAAGCAATTAAAAAGCATAAAAGTATTTATGAAAATGTTTACTAATACAAAAAAGTGGTAAGTCCTGCCAAATACTCATTCACTTGAAATGAGTGTTAATTATTCTGCAATCATAAATAGCGACACCTTCTGGGCCATAAATGAGAATTCCAGCGTTTTAATGACTTCTTCATTGGCTTCATTTTCATGGCTTCATCAACCTGTGGGGCCGGGGCCCACTGGTGGGCAGTGAGGGTGTTGCAGGTGGGCCCTGACACAGAAAAGGTTGAGTTCTCAAACTTTTTTGCTCGAGACCCAAAAGAATCTCCCTGGGACCAAAACGTACATTTTTTTTTAAAATTTCCGCTTCAGCTCTATTTAAAATAAGCCATGAATATATTAATCTGTCTATTATTTTTGATAGCTTAGTATTGGATGCACAATAACATGATATATGTTTATACATATGAAACACAATTTTATACATAATTATACAATATATGTTGTAGCCTCCCGAACCTACGACCTACCCTGCTCCATCTCCCCATCAGTTTGGGGGTCCCTGGCCTGAAAACGTTGAAGACCCCTGAGTTATAGAGGATATCAGATGCAGTAACTCTCCCCACCTGGAGGTGGCATAGTCTGCAGGAGCCTGCAGTCCTCAGAGGGCTTGGACAAAAACGAAACACACAGGGCATTTTTGCGCTAGTCGTAGTACTGCTTTGCTTCGGAGTTGATCGGTATAGGAATTGAGAGTTGAGAATATGGTATCTAGTTCAAATGTGCGACAGGCAATGTCTCTGGCTTATAGGCTTGCTCCTGCACCAGAAGCAGACAAGAGGTCTATAACCAGGGCTCAAGTACCTGCCAAATTGGCTCTATAATAATTATGTCCATCAGACCCTTTCTTGCTTATAGCCTTCACAATTACTGTCACTCGGCCATCCTGGTGACAGCTAATAATGTTTAAAGGCTTCTTCCTCTACACAGGAGAACTGGACTGAGGTCTTTTATACTTCCATGTCAAAACGGCGGGGGCTAATAACACCCACTACTCGGCTGTTTTTTTTTAATTGATTCTGACATTCATTAAAAATGTCAGAATCGATTAAAAAAGCTATAAATCGTAGACTCTGTTGAGGGTATAGTCTTAAGCCATCCTACCACTCCTTTTTAACACTATGTTATCTTTTTATTTACATTTTACAGTCTATTATCCGGCTTTGAAGCTACTCAGGATCGTATTAAAAGAAAACATAGTGTACCAATCATGCACATGCAAGCACACGTTACATAGGGTCAACCAGGGCATAAAACAACCTGCCAAATTGTGTTTATAGGAAAAATGATGTCCATGTAATTTCCCTCATTTATTTCTGTTTGACGAACTAAAGACAAGTGCAGATAATCACAGATGAGCACAAGCCCTCACAAACGAACGTGCAAGGCTCTGCTCCCAATTATTGTAGTTCACAATTTGAACTTGCATAGTTTGTTGGAATACGAATAGTTCTGGAGACAGATGAATTCAATCATTTGAAAAAATATATATTTCTTAGTGGGGTTTTGAACCTATTTGGGCTTGATATTGGATATTGGGACTCTGAAAACATAATCTCTGAATCTCCGAAAACATGAATCTTGGTCCACCTGACAGGTTGTACCTGCATTAACTTTGGTAGAGTTTTGGGTTTGTAGTTACCTTCTTGCAGTGATGTAACTCATTGGTGAGATACAGTGGGCTATCTTCAATAGTTGAAATAGTTCAATAGTTAATTGTATCTCCATTGAGTTATATTGCACAGTGAAACAGGTCTCAGAGTAACACTTTTAGCACGCAAAGGAATGCAAACAAAGTGGATTCTGCCAAATAGCAAAAGCTGGTTCAGTGCTCTTTGGAAATATGTTTTAATAAGGAAGAAGATCCAGAGGTACAGTATATGCTTCCACGACTGCATCGCTGTGTTCGTTCATAAGACCATTGTACCTCTATTAATCACTAGCAGAAAACATTACCAGCTTGCCTGGCCTCCCTAGGGCTATTGTAGCTTATGAGGGTGTTATTATTTTAAACGGCAGTTTCCAGTGTTCACGTTGTTCAGTGATAGCTGAAAGGAAGTAAACATAATGGCAGTCTTGGAAAGTAACTAAGTACATTTACTTAAGTACTGTGCTTAACACATCGGGTGCCGAACACGGTCTGAACCGTGAGTTTAGTCTTTTTTTTTCTTTTTTCGTTTTTCTCCGCGCGGGCGGGGCTAGAGCAGCTCTGGGAGCACCCATTGTAATCCTGCGAAGGAAGTGCCAGATCGCTCACCGGAAACATTTTTTTTTTCCCATCCGCTTCCTGTCTATTTCCTACTTTGAAACGCCTATATCTCCGAATCTGTTTCCTGTGGGGAAAACCGGTCATGCGCGATGCGCGATCCCCCCCCCCCCCCCCCCGTTGTAACTCGCGAGGGGAATGTTATGGTTCCAGGCTGTAGCCAGGCTCATGGCACAACATGAATCGATGCTTTTTTTTTGCGTGGATTTGCTTGTAACGCACGCGGAAGCTTTAAACAGCAAAGCGCAGTCAATGGGGAGAATGCTGGCACCCACGGTAAGTTGTTATGAAAAAATGCTGGCACCCGATGTGTTAAGTACAATTTTGAGGTATTTATCCTTAAATTGAGTACATCCAATTTCCCATACTTTTACTTCTACTCCACTACATCTCATATCCAAATATTGTACTTTTACTCCACTACATTTATTAGAACATTTTAGTTACTAGTTACTATGTAGATTTTGATTATTATTACAAAACATACAGTACATTAACCACTTCAGCCCTATACATTTAGGCCATTTGAAAATAGCCGATAAAAAAAAAAAAAATGTGAGCTTGCAGATCTGCTATTTTCAAAAGATCTTTATACATTTGAAAACTTAAAATGGGACCATTTTGCATAATGAGTACTTACTACTTTTACTTTTGGTACTTTAAGTACATTTTGATGCTAATATATTTTGTACTTTTACTCAAGCACATTTTGAATTCCGGACTTTTACTTCTAACAAACTATTTATATATTTCAGTATTGACACTTTTACTTGAGTAACAAATGTGAGTACTACTTTTACTGTAGTGTACTACTGTGAGTCAAAACGATAATCAATAAAGCCTTGATTGGGATCTTTGCAAATTAAGTCTCAGTGTGCGGACTTCTATTCTTTATCCTTTTTACATGAATGCTAACATGCTTTTTGAACCTGCCGTTTTGCGGTCTCCAGTGACTTGTACAGAGGTGTTTTCCACTAGTGTAGCGGTAGTAATAACATACATTGTGGATTATTTGACAGCAGCAGCTGTACAGCTGTGCTGCTTTTCTGTCAAGGAGGAACGTGTCACAATAAGCTCTCTCTGAGCGTCGTCCCTTGATTGTTTTCTTGTCCGGATTTTATATTAGGTCTGACTCTTTTTTTTTTTTTCAGGAGAAATTGGATTCTTGACAACATAATGTATTTTTGAGGAGTAGCTACTGTATGTGAAGTGTTGGAGATTATATCACCTGACAGGTTGTGCGTAAAGAAACTCACACGCACGCACGCACGCACGCACGCACGCACACACACACACACACACACACACACACACACACACACACACACACACACACACACACACACACACACACACACACACACACACACACACACACACACACATCCATGTGTGTGGTGTGGTATTTACCATATGCATGTCACAGTTATTGCTCATTTGAGACCGGAGCTGTGAAATAACCAGTGTGCAGTGGTGGAAAAAGTACTCAAATGTTTTACTCTAGTAAAAGTATCAATATCGCAATGCAGAAATACTCTGTGACAAATAAAAGTCCGGAATTCCAAATTTACTTGAGTAAAAGTACAAAAGTGTTGTTATCAAAATGTAGTTAGAATATCAAAAGTAGAAAGTACTCATTGTGCAGAATGTCCCATTTTACATGTTTTCAAATATCTAAAATGTATTTTAGTCGCATGGTGACGCATTGTGAGTTTGTAGATCTGCTATTTTCAAATGGCTGAAATGTATATAGGGCTGAAGTGGTTAATGTATGTTTTGTAATTATAATAATCAGAATCTACAAAGTAACTAGTAACTAAAGTAATTTTTCAAATAATTGTGGTGGAGTAAAAGTATAATATTTGCCTCCGAAGTACTGACAATTGGAAATACTCCAGTAAAGTAAAAGTACCTCACAAATGTTAGTAGGCCTACAGTACAGTACTTGAGTAAATGTACTTAGTTACTTTACACCACTGCCAGTGAGAGAAATGCTGTTATGTCCTATACAGTAGGTTTCTTGCTGACTGTCCAGTCAGAACCTCCTCTCAGTTTCATCTGTTGGTTCAATCGTTCTGACCTTTTCCTGGAACAGCTTTCAGACACTTTCATGTTGTTGCTGACGAGCAGAAACCTCCTATCTCCATATTTCTAAAAAAAAAGAAGAGAGAGAGAGAGAGAGAGAGAGAGAGAGGGAGAGAGGTGGAGAGGGAGAGGGGGAGAGAGAGAGAGATATATGTGGGGCAGAGCCAATGGATTACTGTGTCATACTCTAATACAGCCAAGACAATTAATGGGACAGTAAAGCTTTCCCATCGACCACACACACACGCACGCACGCACGCACGCGCGTGCACGCACGCACTCACACGCACTCACACACACACACACTCACTCACTCACTCACTCACTCACTCACTCACTCACTCACTCACTCACTCACTCACTCACTCACTCACTCACACACACACACACACACACACACACACACACACTCACACACTCACACTCACACACATACAGTATGCACGCGTGCACGCACACACGTGCACACACACACACACACACGCACATGCTGGCGGACACACACACACACACACACACACATATATGCAATCATCACAAAGTCCATATTGTGCCAGTAGAGTGAGAGACACACAGTGTATTATTTGCTCCAGCGGTTTCAATAATTTGTCTCAGGCTCGTGTGCGTTGATCAAATGACACACATCTGATGATCACTATCTGGAACAACAACAACAACCACAACACACACATCTGATCACTCTCTGGAAAAACAACACACCACCACTCAAACCCTGTCCTGTCCTCCTACTCACAAGAGGACATTCTGTCCAATCGGTCCAACATCCCCCCTGTAATTCTGTTCATGTGATGTGTAGGGATGGAAATTGGCAAGAACCTCACAATACGATACGTATCACGATACGATTATATCACAATATATTGCGATACGCGATGTATTGTGATACGATACATATTGCAATATATTGAGTAGCTGCAGATCAGTGATAGGTTCTTTGAATGTTTTTTCATAAAGCCTGTATCTGCAAAAGCAAATACATATTATTTTTTTAAATCATGATATGACGGCCTGGAGTATCGATACAGTATCGCGTAATTAAATATTGCGATATATCGCGAGATCGATAATATTGCACATCCCTAGTGATATGAAGTCAGATGAGTTGTAGCCCCGTTATAGGAACCTCACTCCGGCTCCGGCTCCCGGCTGAGGTAAAAAAAAAAAGTAAAAGGTAGTCCTCAGACACCTACAGATGTTTGAGGCTTTTCCGGAAAGTAAACCGTTTAGGACCGGGTTGAAAAAAAAAAACGTTTAAATCGCTTATTTAGTCAGAATGTCCCATGTTTTCCCATTGTAGCCGAAGCGGGAGCAGTACTGGCTCCTGGGGCGGCAGTGGCTCAGGGGTAGAGTGGCCGGGTAGTGTGAGCTGGAAAACCGCAAGGTTCCCATTTCGATCCCGGGCTGGGGCGCTCCCCTAGAGTTAGTGTCGAAGTGTCCTTGAGCAAGACGCTGAACCCCTAATTGCTCCCGATGAGCAGGTTGGTGCCTTGCATGGTTTCCTCCGCCATCGGTGTATGAATGTGTGTGTGAATGGGTTAATGGCACAATCAATGTAAAGCGCTTCGGATAGAAGCGCTATATAAATGCACCATTTACCATTTACCACCTGCCTGTAGGGGGGTTCTTCCGGTTGAATGGGAAAACGGTGTGCTTTTCCTTAGTAAAACATGTCAGTACTTCTTCCACTACTGTTGAAGACACAGCTAGACAAAAGCAAACACAAATGCAAACAGAAAGACAGACCGTTAAGTCAGTATCAACCCTGTTAGCCCCATATATACTGTATGTGAAGAATTCTGCTTGCAAAACAGTGCTGTCAGCAAACACTACACTACACACACACACACACACACGCACACACGCACACACGCACACACGCACACACGCACGCACACACACACACACACACACACACACACACACACACACACACACACACACACACACACACACACACACACACATAAGACTGTAGGAATAGTGCTAGTGAGGTGACTTTGAAGTGAATGAATGGTATTTCTTCTGTTTTTTAAGTCAAAGGAACAGAGAGGAAGATGCTGAGTAATGCTTTCGGGACGTTGGGTTTTATCATGTTTGGTTTAGTCATCTATCATCGTATTCCCTATCCTACTGTGTGTGTGTGTGTGTGTGTGTGTGTGTGTGTGTGTGTGTGTGTGTGTGTGTGTGTGTGTGTGTGTGTGTGTGTGTGTGTGTGTGTGTGTGTGATGTCATTGTCAACCTCCTATAGCGATGCCAACCTGTCCTAGAACAGGTGCACAACAGACTGTGCAGATAAAAATATACACCTATGTGTCTCTCTCTCTCCCTCTGTCTGTCTGTCTGTCTGTCTGTCTGTCTGTCTGTCTGTCTGTCTGTCTGTCTGTCTGTCTGTCTGTCTGTCTGTCTCTCCGTCTGTCTCTCTTCTCCATCTGTCTGTCTCTGTATGTATGTATGTATGTATGTCTCTCTGTCTGTTTGTCTCTGCCTCTCTCTACCCTCCCCCTCTCTCCTTCTCCGTCTTGCTCTCTCACTATCTTTTCATCTCTCTCTCCATCTCGCCCTCTCTCCCTCTCTCTCTCTCTCTCTCTCTCTCTCTCTCTCTTTCTCTCTCTCTCTCTCTCTCTCTCTCTCTCTCCATCTCTCCATCTCTCCCTGCCTCTCTCTCTCTCCATTTCTCTCTCTCCGTCTCTCTGTCTCTCTCTCCCTCCCTCTCTCTCCATCTCTCCCTGCCTCTCTCTCTCTCCATTTCTCTCTCTCCCTCTCTCTCCCTCTCTCTCTATCTCTCCCTGCCTCTCTCTCTCCATCTATCTATGTCTCTCTCTCTCTCTCTCTCTCTCTCTCTCTCTCTCTCTCTCTCTCTCTCTCTCTCTCTCTCTCTCTCTCTCTCTCTCTCTCTCTCTCTCTCTCTCTCTCCATGTCTCTCTCTCATGCTGTTCAGTGGAATGAGGTTAGGTGAGTGTCATGAGGACATGAAACACAGTGACAGATTAAACAGGCTTCTGCTTCCATTACAGCAACGTCTCTGGGGATTAGAGATGCTCTCCTTCAGCACAGCCCCATAATGCAGAACAGTCTTGTGTGTGTGTGTGTGTGTGTGTGTGTGTGTGTGTGTGTGTGTGTGTGTGTGTGTGTGTGTGTGTGTGTGTGTGTGTGTGTGTGTGCGTGTGCGTGCGTGTGTGCGCGTGCACGCGGAGATGTGTAGTCAACGTCTTCAAAAATACCTCACCAGTAAGTTCACTTTGGTCTGAGGTTAATAATGAAATCTGATGAAACTTCAACACTTTGAACGATGAACACTCTTCTTGTTAAAAAGGCCATTTGGTTTAGTCCCCCCTCCCCCCTCCTAGAGTGGTAGCTTCCACAAGCAGGTGGAGTTCATGTAGATTTTAGGCCAAACAGTGTGTTTTTGTTGATGTGAAGAAGTGGATGTCTTTGTTTGTATATCTTCTGTTTTTTTAACAATACTGCTACTGTTTGTTCATGTCGATCAAGCCTGCACAGGTCAAATACTGTAGATACTGTAAGTGATTTATGTTTAACCAGAGAGTTGACACACATGAATGTATAGACAAATCCACACAGCGCTGCGGTGTCAGACTCCTGCTGCGGTGTGCATTCACCACAGTTATGATTGCGCCAGGGGAGCACTCTGTGGATTCGTCTATAGTGATTATGTTTGCTGTTTATTTATTTTCTTCTAGAAACCACACGCCTGCACAACCTGTATGTATGTAAATAAATCTGTGATCCAACCGTCACGTCGGTGCTGGGTGTGGATTCCTTGAGTGAGCCTATAGTCACTTTTCTTCTCTTCTACTTGTTTCTGCATGGTTATTGGTTCCAGGTGCTCTCCAAGTCGGTGTGAACACGGAGGCCGGTGCACTCAGTCGTGGAGAACCTTTCACTGTAACTGCTCCAACAGCGGCTACACCGGAGCCACCTGCCACCGCTGTAAGTTCACCCAGCACTCACAACGGCTTCAACACATTTCTAAATCCATTAAGACCTGGAACGCATCTGTGTCATTTTAAGATTTCTTTGGGCTACTCAAAAATAGCAGATATACAAGCTACGATCGTGACAATGTGTGCAAATCTTTGAATGTATTTTAACTCAAATCTTTGCAGCTGGTGGATTATACATATTATACAAATGATACAAATCCTAACAGTTTTAACAGTAAAACTTATGTTTTTTTTTATGTCAAGGACCCACAAAATGATATGTATTTGGCCGCGGACCCCCATCTCAAAATGTGTTGTTCCAGGGACCCCCCCAGAAGCAAAGATTTGAGTTAAAAATACATTCAAAGATTTGCACACATTTTTACGACTTTTCAAAAATAGCCAAATAAATCTAAAAATGGCTCGGGAGATTCTTTCCCGGTCTTCATCACATCATCACCGTGTCAAAAACATCGGAGACAGGGAGTCCACAAAGGCTTGACAGCTGAAATTACATTTATAATAAAAATGGATTTTCCTTTCTAAACAAAGGCTTGAAAGAGAAACAGACACCAATTGAACAACAGTAACAACATGACTGATCACTCACAATCAATCATCATGATTGTTATGAAGATGTTAGGAGCTGATGTTAGGTACTAATAGGTTTATGGACACAACAGGGTTGTTGATTCGAATGAAAATTTCAATATGAAATTGCACATCGCTGGCTGTCGGATAATGGAGATGCTGCATGCTTTGTTGTTGTGTTGTTTGGGAAAAGTGAGCCAGTCAATCAGTCAGTCAGTGACTATATTAGCTCAATGGTAGAAGTTTCAGCACTTAACACATTCGGTGCCAAAACTATCTCCTTGCAAAAAACCTCTGTAGCTCCGAAACCTTTTCCGGTGGGGAAAACGAGTCATTTTGGATGCACGATCACTCCGCCATTGTGACTTACTGTACGTGAGAGATGTTATCGTTACAGGCGTTAACCAGGACCATCGTGCACCGTGCACGCATGCATAGTTTTTCATAGATTGCTCGTCGTGGAGTCTAGAGCTTTAAACAGCGCAGCGCAGCGCAGCGCAACGCAACGGTGAGATTTCTGGCACCGAACGTAATCTGTTATTATAAAATTCTGGCACCGAATGTTAAGCAGGAAACCAGGTTAAAATCCAGGGTAGAAGAGGAAAGTTACATAGTGTTGCTTTAATATTCATGACACATGAAACTCAGGTTGGCGGCATACGGCATAGTTCTGCCAACGAGCACAGGGATCACACTATAATGTAGTTATAACTCTAGCTGCTACAAGGACAAGTTGTACTCTTACAAGGCTGTACAACAGACTGTACCAAAACAGAAGCTATCAGGCCTAGTGGAGACATCTTTGCTCCTACAAGCTACAAAATATGATTTAATCAAAAGCCACTGAGTGTTCAGTGTTCAAATCAAATCAAATCAAATCAAGATTTATTCATAGAGCATATTTAAAACAATCGAGATTGACCAAAGTGGTGTTCAGAGTAAAATCAAAGCATCAACAAAAGATTATGCATGTGCATCCGCATAGTATCAAAAACACAATAAAAATAATAATATATACAACGAGGTCAGGTTCAATCAAAGGCCAACGAAAATAAATGAGTCTTGAGAAGAGACTTGAACGCCTCAATGGACTGGGCACCTCTAATGGTTAGGAAGGCGAGTGTTGACGGCATCACTGTAATAAAAGGCATGACGGTGTAGATGTGATGTTTGCTCTGTGACCTCAGCGACATACGAGCGGTCCTGTGAGGCGTACAAACATCGAGGCAACGCGTCGGGACTTTATTACATCGATGTGGACGGCAGCGGAGACCTCACGCCTCAGCTCGTCTACTGTAACATGACAGGTAACACACCTGCTCGACAGCAACGATATACTGTACAGTAAATTATGTCCTTTCATATTGTGAAATGAAATGTTGAATGTCATTCCGTTTCTCTCTATTTCACAACCCTCCCTTAATTATTCATCTGATGGCTGTCATCTCTCTCTCTCTCTCTCCCTCTCTCTCTCCCTCTCCCTCTCTCTCTCTCTCTCTCTCTCTCTCTCTCTCTCTCTCTCTCTCTCTCTCTCTCTCTCTCTCTCTCTCTCTCTCTCTCTCTCTCTCTCAGAGGACCAGACATGGACGGTGGTTCAGCATAACAACACAGAGCTGACCAGAATAGGCCCCTCCCCTCATGGAGGTCAGCAGCACTCCGCCCACTTTGACTACTCAACCAAAGAGGAGCAGCTGGCCGCTGTCATCGACCAATCAGAACACTGCCAACAGGAACTGACCTATCACTGCAAGCAGTCACGTCTCCTCAATACGCCGGGTACATTTTAATTTATTTTAGATGAATTTATTCTGGGTTTTCTGAACACACATGATGATAATCTTACTGTAAATGCGTGTCCGTCCATGCTTAAGTGTGTGAGTGCGTCCAGCAAATTTTGATTTAGTTTTAGTCACATTTTAGTCATCTGAAATGGTTTAGTCTAGTTTTAGTCAACTAAATATCATTTATAGTTGATCTAGTCGACTAAAAAGTATTTTGGCGGTGCCTTGATGGCGTCGTAATGGCTGATTTAATGGCTGATCTGGCTGATTTAAAATCAGCCATTACATCAAAACATCAAAATCAGTGATTTTACACTTGGTTCCATGCTGAAAATAGCAGATCTACAAGCTCACAACGCGTCGCAGCGTTGTGAGCTTGTAGATCTGCTATTTTCAGAGCACAACACCCAAGAGCAACCAAACATAAAATGACTTGTCTTTTAGTTCTACTGGATCTCTCCTCTACTAGTCCCTCACTAACATTTCAGTCTAGATTTCATTTGTTGACTTAATTGTCAATATATTCAGTCATAGTTTTAGTCATCGTAGCTTAGTTTTTTATTTCGTTTTTTTGTTTTGTTTTCGTCAGTGAAAAAAAGGTAGTCAACAAAACATTTTTCGTCAAAGTTTCAGTTGTCGAAATCCACACTGGTCTGTATACCCAGAGGAAAGCATAATCCAAGTTTGAGCTCTCATCTCTGGCTCATTTGTTTCTTAAGCCATAAATGAGATAAATGTGAGGCAAAAAGGAGATATCAGCTTATGGCTCCTGTTTCTCATCGTTTTCTCCTGAGAAATAGACTCAGTATGTCTCAGATGGAACCTCTGATGAGCCATACAGGAGATCTCAAAAATGGCTTAAATGTTGCTCAATGTAGCAGCATTGTTGCATCTCAAATGTATGTTTCTCATTGTTTTCTCCTGAGAAATAGACTCAGTATGTCTCAGATGGAGCTCTGTTGAGCTATACAGGAGATATCAAAAATGGCTTAAATGTTGCTCAGTATAGCAGAATTGTTGCTTCTCAAATATAGCTCAGAGTGAGAGCTCAACATGATCTCATTTAGAGCTCTTTAATACTGAGATCGATCAAATCCCATAAGACTCAGATAGGCACCAGACCTTAATTATTCATAACATATCAAAAGTCTACCAAAGTCTGACCACTAGAAATGACTCAAAAGACTCCTTAATGTATTATTCATCATAGACAAATCATTTTGGTGATCCAATTAGCACATATCAATTATATAATATAGTTAAGTCATTATAAGCATATTTATTCATATTTATGGGTGGCAGTGGCTCAGGGGTAGAGTGGCTCACTGTGGCTGGATGGTAACCACAAGGTTGCCAGTTCAAACCCGGTTTCACTGAACCTCTACAGTATATTGCTCCTGATGTGCTGGTTGGTGCATTGCATGGTTTCCGCCGCCATCGGTGTGTGAATGGGTGAATTGATGCACAATCTATGTAAAGTGCCTTGGATAAAGGCGCTATATAAATGCACCATTTACCATTTATGTTAAAATCTAAAAAAGTCCAATGTAATTGGACATTTCTCCCTTTTCCACAAGACAAAATGTCCAGTATCAGTGATTTAATTTCAGTTATTATAAACAATTTGTTAAAGCCTTCAGGATATCTCATTTGACACCAATAAGGAATGAATTCATTATTTCTGGGACTTACTATGAAATACAAATACAACAAGACCAGGAGACCTGGTTCTGCCAGACCCAGAATAAATTCCCTTTTATGCCCATGTATGGACGAAAGGGGGACAGACTTTTACGCCCATGTATGGACGAAAGGGGGACAGACCGTGTTATGCCCATGCATGGACAGTGAGGTCTACAAACTTACAGTAGCTTGTGTTATGTCATAGAGAGTTATGTAGGCTACAACCTCGCTGGGTTAAGGATATAAACCCGACACTCCAATATTAACGTGGCGGCAGTCGCGGAACGGTATCACTGCATTCCGCGAGTCTCATGACTGCTTTATTTAGTGTAACTCGAACACGCACTGCTCGGTATGGGTTGAATAAATGGGTATACAAACGTATTCCATTCATGGCGATATGATTGGTATCATAATATGTCATTCATGTAGGCTACAAGCCTGCACTGTAACACATTTCTGTAATTTCTACAGTAAAAATTTACAGTAACTTATTGTTCTGTCATTTTACAATGTTTAAAGGGATATTTCACTTTCAAAAAAACTTTCAGTCATTTTATAGTTTACTCAGGCTTTTGTGAGCACCCCAGACCGTTTTTATGTTGTGTGATTCATTATTTAGATATTTAACATTCATTTTATCAGACACGCCCCCTTCCTATACAAACCCATTATAACTTCAAACTCCATTTTTAACATGTTAGATTCATCAAAAACACCGTCCTTTTTTCTGGTGACTCTCCCTGCCCTCCTAATACGCGAGGGGGCCGTGTTTTTTCGATTACCTTTTTCATTTATTTTATTTAATGTTTTATTGTATTTACTTTTTTAAATTTTCAAAAAAATATATTAAAAAGAAATGAAAAAAAATATCGAAAAAACACGGCCCCCTCGCGTATTAGGAGGGCAGGGAGAGTCACCAGAAAAAAGGACGGGTGTTTTTGATGAATCAAACATGTTAAAAATGGAGTTTGAAGTTATAATGGGTTTGTATAGGAAGGGGGCGTGTCTGATAAAATGAATATCAAATATCTAAATAATGAATCAAGCAACTTAAAAACGGTCTGGGGGGCTCACAAAAGCCTGAGTAGACTATAAAATGACCCAAAGTTTTTTTGAAAGTGAAATATCCCTTTAACTGCATTTTGCAATGCATCATGCGA
This sequence comes from Gymnoscopelus microlampas, assembly GCF_963454915.1. NCBI lineage: Eukaryota > Metazoa > Chordata > Actinopteri > Myctophiformes > Myctophidae > Gymnoscopelus > Gymnoscopelus microlampas. The sequence goes on along the minus strand of NC_139942.1, from coordinate 52,425,618 downwards.
AAAAAATCATTACAGAAAGTTACTGCATTTTTCCACAGTAACATAATGTAGAAATTACAGTCAGGTTATATTCTAACTGTAGAATGTAGTTTTACAGTAATATGTAAAGTATACATATTCATAATAATAATAATATAATTTATTTATACCACACTTTACATTTTTGGAAATCATAAAGTGCTTTACATGATGTGAACATCATTGTAGAGTCGTATATTTCCTTCAAAGTATATCTTCATAAAAAAGGTGAGCACGTAATTTGACGCACGACGCACTTTGTATCCGGTTTTAGAGACTTTACTGGTATTAAAGCAAAAAAATATAAGGCATACAGCAAGTGGTTCTTGTAGTGGTGTAGTGGTAAAAACAATGTGTGCTCTCAGCTTCAACTTTAGCTTCTTCTGACACAACTCAAACAGCACAGCAAAAGACTAATGATCTAACAAAAGAGCACCAATCACAAACATTCAATCAACAGTACACTGCTGCACATAATCATTAAGGCATTACACACAGCTGCAATAACTTGGCACAATTAAGATCAATGCAAAATCAGGTCATCATGACCTAAGCTCGTTATGGCTCTTACAATCATCATCATTATCAGTTATCATCATCATAATTAATTTTATCCTACAACTTCTTGTTTATGCCCCAAAATGACTGGATATACAGGTTGTGTAGCAATTTGTAGCATTTATAGAAATATTAGACTTGATTGTCGAATGTTTAAGAATGTTCTAATCATGTATACTTGGCTTAACTTAAAAATGTTTACTACAATTTATTTTTTTAACATTTTATTTATTATAATATATAAATGTTATCAATTTTCAGAACCGCTTGACCGTGTGTGAGGAAAGTTATATTGGCGCGTTCGGGATGAAAAACTGATCGAGAATCCATTGTCCGATAGTTTTGGCGCCCCCTAGAGGCCGAGATAATAGTGAAAAACTGTTTGAAAGGATTAAAAACGAAATTGAACACCAAATTCTGGGCCAGCGCGTCACCCCGAACGCGAACATATAACTCTCCTCACACACGGCCATACCGTTCTCCTTAATTGGCTAGGGTCGAATGTCAAGTTAATACGTGCAATAAAGTGATATATCTCAATAACCATACATCTTTAGAATCCGCCTTTTGGATATGTTGTACAACTCGCTAAGGCGCACACGTGGATGTCTTGTTTGTCACGGTACGACACTCCTAAGTTGACCTTCTATACTTTCGGAAGGCTCATAGAGTCTTAAACCTTAAGACCATACCAAAGGACAAAGTCAAAAAAAAAAAAGTGCCGTAACGGGACAAACAAGACATCCATGCGTGCGTCTCAGCCAGTTCTACAACATATCCAAAAAGTGGACCCTAAGTCCTTATCGTATTCGAGATATTGAGCAAGATAGCGAAGCCATAACCATAGCCAATTAAAGGATAATTAAATCATGATTTGATATCAGGGTTTGATCATCTCGACTTTTGGCATTATTTTACGTGTAGATTTAGGAAAAAAATATATCGGGGAAATCACGGGCCTGGAACACCCTAAAACCAACCAGGAAGTGGCCTTTTGAGGCACTTCCTGTTTTCCGAGAAAAATAAAACGTAAATATTTGGAATCAGTGTCATCATATTTGTCTACAACCAGAGTCTCGAAGAAAAATACAATTTCTAAAAATTTAACAAGAGTTGACCTTTGCAGTCTTTTCGCTGAACTTTGAGCTTTATCAGTGTCAAAAAAAATCAGGGCTGGTGCCAAAATATCCGGCTTACCCTCAATATGGATGGAGAGAAGTTTTAGATTTTAAAAAAATATCTGGAGCGATTAGTTCCAGATTTTGTGCTAAATTTTGTGACAAAAGTCAACGTCCAATCTTTTTGGTGAGCTTTTGTATTTCCCAAGGTCCTAGAAAATCGAGACCTATTCCATTCAATTCAGCGTCCTTTTCTGAGTCAGAAAATGTGTTTTTAAATTTAAAAATAAAATATTTTTAAAAAATGTGAGAAAAGATAAACTTTGAACTATTTCAAAAATCTATAACTTCCCTATTAAACAATACTAGACTATTGTGTAACCTATCATTCGACTCAAAATCATCTAAATAAGAGGGTGGAAGGGTCAAAATAAAATAATAATATTAATAATATGTTTGTGAAAAAAGCTTCCAAGTTTATGAAACTTTAACGCTTGTTTAAACCACTTTATAAGGGTCATACAAAATCGAGACCTAGCCTATTCGATTCAGCTTCCTCTTTTGAGTCTGAAAACATGTTTTTTAATTTAAAAAAAATATTTTTGAAAAATGTGAGAAAAGCTTAACTTTGAACTATTTCAAAAATCTATAACTTCTTATTGCAGATCAGCTATTTTCTTTTTTTTCTTCGACCATTTTTTTTTAGGTATTAAAAGGGTTACTTAAATTGTCACTTCACTGTCACTGCCACCTACAGATCCCCCCCAATCAGGTGGGGATCCCCCTGGGGGTCCCGACCCACAGGTTGAGAACCTGACCAGACCTACAGTGCGACATTACGTCATTACGTCACGCAGCTGTTCAAGGCGGAGCTTATCAGTTTTGAACCGGCCGGGCGGGTTCAGCCAGAGAAACGAAACTAACTAACCGTCGGCTAAGCGAACATTTATTTACAAACCAGTTGCTTCCGTGCTTCTACTCTACTAGATAACAGGTAAGATGAATTACTTTATGGAATTAAAGTGTGTTATCCAACTTGTTAGTATCGTAAACGTCGTGCATTTCCATGCAGGGTCCGGCTGGAAACAAGCTTCGTGCTTAGTCCGACACCCTGGGTAAACAACAAACTTTGCTTTGCTTTGTCGTGTATTAGCTATGGATCACACGACGCTCGTCCATCACGAGCGTCACGGCCGAACTTCAACCATTTTTTTTGCACTTTCTCCATTTACAACCTGTACATCTGCATAAACGTTCAGATTTTAAATATAAAGTGCTCAATCTATGGTCACGGATGTTACAAGTCTATTCGGGCACTCAGCAATACCCGTATCGTCTGTATTGTTCAATAAGAAGCATTTTAATTCGATCGATGGCCATTTTCTCCGTATTTCTGTACGCTTTCAACTACTTGACCCTATCGGTTGGGAGGAGTACTGCACTCTGTTACATTATAACTCTATGACAAAATGGCCACCGATCGGATTAAAATGCTTTTTTTTTTTACAATCCGGAATATACGGGTACTTACACCGACCCGAAGTGGATTGTAACATCCGTGGCCATGGGGTAAGCACTTTATATTTGAAATCTGAACGTTAATGTAGATGTAGGGCATTACATGGAGAACGTGCAAACACCAGGTTGACGTTTCGTCATGACTGTCATAATACAGGGGGTTATACAGACTCGCGCATGCCCAAACATCACTGATCTACAAGCTCACAGCGACGCATTGTGAGCTTTTAAATCAGTTTTTTGGGGCGTACAACACAGTCTTAGACATGGCATTAGCATATTAATTTCCATGTGGTGCATGATGTCATTGTTTATTTCAGGTATAAATCAGACCACATCAGTGAGAGCTAATGTATTATTATTATTATTATTATTATTATTATTACATCTATGAATTTTGTTTTGAACCTACAGTACAAAGTAAAATCATTTAATTTAGGGAAAGAGAGTACAAATGTACCAATGGAATGAATGGATCCTTAAGACCAGGGGTCTTCAAAGTTTTCAGGCCATGGACCCCCTAGCTGAGAGAGAGATGAGGCAGGGACCCCCTCTATATTGTATGAAATTGTTTTTCAGATTAAACTTTTTTTGTTTACTTGGTCTGCTCTTTTTCCCTCTTTGCCAAAAATAGCTGATCTACAAGCTCACAACGCCTTGCAGCGTGAGGCGTTGTGAGCTTGTAGATCTGCTATTTTTGGCTAAAGTTCTCCTCACAAAAGGGATGCTAAGGTTCAATTGGTTAAGGTAAAATAAATAATCATATCACACAAAGATTTGGCGGACCCCCTGTAGTAATTCTGAGGACCCCCTAGGGGTCCCGGACCCCCTGTTGAAGACCCCTGCTTAAGACAGTTAAATTAACATATAATCATATCACACAAAGATTTGGCGGACCCCCTGTAGTAATTCTGACCCCTTGTAGTTATTCTGAGGACCCCCTAGGGGTCCCGGACCCCCTGTTGAAGACCCCGGCTTAAGACAGTTAAATTAACACTGAGTTTAGTCTGCACACTTTTTACTGTTTTTTTCTAATCTGTTTTAAAGCATTGCAAATACGGAGACTATATGGAGGTCATGTTTTAGTTTAACAGTCTATGGTTATGTGGAAAGCAACAGACAAACACTGTTAACATGCAAACCATATATGTCAAATTATCTTTAGGTGAAGTTCTCACAGCTACACAATGGATGCTGAGCATTGAGGTCGGTCGTTGTGGCTCCACAGATCAACTTCCTGGCTGGAATGGCAGTTTTCCAGTTATTACAACTTTGGTGTACCAGGAGGAGCACGCCTGTTACACACTGGAATTCATTCAAAGGTAACTTTCTGCTTGAAGTAGAACCATCATGTGTAACTCGAAAGATGTGCTCTCTTGTAGAACAGCTGTGAGTGCACCTTTTCCATATGTGTTTTGTCATTTAAGATGTTTCGTTGGGATCAACCCATTGGCGCAATTTGGCGGTGGCACCAAACAACAAAGCTGCTCAGCCAGAAAAGTGGGTTTGTCCTCCTGTCTCCTCCCTCCTGAAGCAATTGATGGACTTCGATTGGCTTTGAGTGTAAGTTATGTGCAAAACATTTGGACCATTCTCTTCCCCACTATATGAATGACATTGTCATGGTCATATTTTAGTAGAGTTTTATTACTTAATTCGTTTTTTTTTAGATCTCTATCTCAGGCTCTGATTTTAGGAGTTGTTCAGAAGTAAAGAAGTGGTCAGAACACTGTCTTAAGTTACATTTTATTTATCTATTTGTAAGAACGTTTCGATTAGCTGACCTTCATTAGGTAGTTAAGCAAAAAAAAAATCCTCAAATAAATCTTAAGTAATTGAATATGGTGTGCAGGACCACTTATTTTCTTCTCTACGTTGGCTGTCATCTCCTGTGTAACTGCATGTCCTTTCTAAGTAGGTGTGCAAAAGGACTTTACCTATTAGGTGTTGTTCAGAAAAGGGAAAGTCAACTAATGTAAGAAGAAAGGATCACAGGGCAGTTTCTGGATTGCCCCTCACCTCCCCAGACCTGCCATCTTCTAACTGTCCACACACATTTCCTCATCACCTGTCTCACATGACAACTGTCCCCAATTCTCAGCCCTGTAGATACCTGACCTTCTCTGCTTGTCTTCCCACCTACACCTCATAATCAGCTTTCAATACTTATATTGTTCTTTTTTGTGCCCTTCCAGATTGTCATGTCACTGATTTCCAACCATGAGTTCCTCACCCCGGTGGATGCCTGCTGGTTTAGACATCCTGCCTGAATGGACTTTTGACATCTGCCATCTCCTTAACGGACTTGTTTGCCGTGTGAGTTTTATGCCTCAAGAGTCTACCTCCATGTTTTGGTTCCACGCCCTTTTTCTCTTTTTTTGTTTTGGTTTATTTTCAGATATTTTTTTCTAATGTTAGATTTCATGTCTCTCCAGCCTTCTGCTCAATGGTCTGCACCACAACTAGCAAGCCCTAAGGCCATCACACCAGTCCATACCCAGGGCTTCTGTCCACAGACTCCTGACACGGTACAATGTTCTTTTCAATACTATGTAAGGTCTTTACTTAACCCATTTAGACCTGGGAACGATTCTACAAATGTCTTCTAAATCCTGACAGTTTTCTGAAAAAACCCTGTTTCTATGTCAGTCATTCTCAAACATTTTTATGTCAAGGACCCCCAAGATTATATGTAATTGGCCGCCGACCACCATCTGAAAATATTTTGTTCCAGGGACCCCCCTGAAGCAAAGATTTCAGTTAAAAACGCTCTGAAAAAATATATCCAAAGATTTGCACTACATGTTCACGTTTTTTAAAAAAGTGCCGCGCTATGAGATTGTAGATCTGCTATTTTTCAATAGCTAAAGTATAACATAATGCTTAAAACACCAAAAGGGGTCCCGTACAAAATGGGTTAAAGATAAAAAATGTCGTAAGTGTTGGTTAGTTAATCTACAATTGGCTGTAGATTTTCAATTTGACAGACTACAAACTACCGCTAATGTTATTTTGCTATGTCTCCAGCTTTATGATCCGTTTTCAAGTGGGCCTAGCCCTTGGGCCACACCGGTCTTTCCCCAGGCCCTCTGCCCAGCTCTTGACACGGTAAAATGTTTTCAATACATTTAATGTCTACATTTAAGTTGTGACTTTGTAACATTTCAGATATACTGTAAGTGTTGGTTCACTAGTAGTAAGAGACCACACCTTCTGCTCAAATTTAACAGTATCGCAGGGCAAAGCTGTGGATGAAAAGGTTTGTTGGGGAGGAGGGTGGAATTCATTTGAGTCAACTGATCTCGGGTGTATTTATACTGTGGTGAATGTTATGTGATGAACACAACACTCCATTGAACACAACTTCATTTAGTAAATGTATTTGTACTGATCTTTGACAGACTACAAACTAATGTCATTTTTCTGTCTCTCAGCCTTATGACCCATTTAACTATGGTCTACAGCCATGCCCTCCGGCCTCTACACAGGCCCATCGACCTGTTGAAGAGGTATGTTTTCTTTAGATTGAATTTATTTGTGACTTGTATTACATTCCACATTGCTTTTGATTGGTCTATCTAAAATCCACAATGCATTGCATAAAGGCATAGCTATGTTTTAAAGATCTTTGACAGACTACAAACTAAGGTTACTTTTCTATGTCTCTGCAACCTTGTGATACCTTTTACCCCGATCTACAGCCATACCCTCCAGCCTCTTCTACACAGGCCTGCCGACCTGTTGATGAGGTATGTCTTTCTTAACCCATTTAGACCTACAAGCTCGGAGCACAGCACTCGGTGCTGCGCTATGAGCTTGTATAGTAGCCTATAGTTTTGATGATTTTTGACCAAGTACAATTAAGGGCTTTTTCTCTTTTCTGCACAGCCGTATGCAGCTACATATATGGACTTGGATCAGTGGAACCAAGAAACACCCAGTGTACTGCAACCTCCATCTCCGTCCAGTGATGCTCCAGTAGAAGGTGTGGTTCCTCAGCTAAGTGTCAGTAGACTTGGCACTGTTGTCCTTCAAATTCAGGATTCATAGATGAGTTTTGCATTCTACTTTTTTTTTTTTTTTAACTTTTCTTTACAGTTTTTGACGTGCTTTCAATCTTTCCAGGTCAACCAAATCCATCGGACCAGATCATACCAGAGGGTCAAGGGTGGCAGCCTTGCGACTCTTGTCGGTTTGAGGTGGAGAAGCTCCAGCTCCAGTTGAGGAGGATAACCACTGTGCTCTCCAGTATCAGTAAGTTTTATTGCCTGTAATGTTGCAGTTTTCAGTTGTCTGCTAATGTCTTTGTCTCACTTGAAACTTTACTTTGTCCTGTACCTCTTTTGTGAGTTCTCTGACATGACTGGAAAACTTTGGTATCCCAAAATATCCCTAAATTTTCTGTTTACTGAAGAGCAGGGGAGATCGACCCCTGCTACTGAACAAATACTCATCAATGACTGCTATCAGAATAGACTGTAGAGCTATATAGAACAGTACTCAATCTTATTGTTTTACAAATACACTCAGTAGACTCAGATTTTTTTGTCTTTTTTCTAGGCTCTGAGCAACTAGACGCACTGAAGGGCTTCATCACCCTGGTGACCTAGAGTCTGGAGTGTCCAGTCTCGGGCAGCAGGAGCTATATCCAGGTATGGATGTTTACGTTTGCCATACATTTCACACTGAACCTGACGTTCTTGGTAGCGAGTGATCCGTGTTGTGAGCTGCAACTAGATAGTGAAGTTTTCAGAAGGTCACAGTTGTCTGTTTTCATGGTGCACTGAGCGCAGAAAGGGGTCAATGTAGCTGAGCCTTACAAGTGCAAAACTGATGTCTTAAAATGCAGTTGGTTAATTGCTCGCTCTCTATTCACAGGCTGTGGACAGTTGATTTCCTCTGTGCAGCTGGCAGCCATACACCAGCATGCCAGGAAGGACTGCAAGAGGCTATTCCACGCGTTGTTCGAGGTGTTCTTCACCCATGAGGAGTGCCGCAATGCCGTCATATGCGGAAAGCATGGTGTCATCCCAGAGGGGAAGAACAAACTGGATGAGGCGAAGAGGGATGCACTGTTCAGTAAGTATTTGTCACACCACTAGTTCCTCAGAGTAGTGTTATAGATGGCCAGTCAGTGGAGTTGGTAACCACTTATAGATATCTTGGGACCATAATCGACAATCGTCTGAAATTCGATTCCAATACTGAAATTGTTTGCAAGAAAGGCCAGCAGTGCCTTTTCTGTTTAAGGAAGTTAGCCAGGTTTCAGGTAAACAAATCAATGATATAGAGCCTTCATTGAATCTGTCATATACTTTGCTGCTATTTGCTGGTATGATAATCTAGGTATTAGACAGAAAAATGCCCTTAAAGGAGAATTCCATACTAAAAGGCTTTCTTACCTTTCTTTGTAGTTGTTAAGTACACACCAAAGAGGTCCAGGTGTTATTTTGTGCAAAAGCTCCTTATTGGCCTTATTTCCCCTACCATGAGCCCTAAATGAATTGCATTGAATGGGGCTATGGGGTGTTGTGCTAATTCGCTTATTTCTTTTGCTCAAAATTATTATTATTTTTGTATATATCCTCTTTTCATAATGTAAATAATATCCCAAGCGGCACACTTTACTACTTATTTCGATGGAAATAAGCGAATTAGCACAACACCCCATAGCCCCATTCAATTCCCATTCCATTCAATACAATTCATTGAGGGCCTATGGTAGGGGAAATAGGCAATAAGGAGTAACAACTACAAAGAAAGGTAAGAAAGCATTCTAGCATGGAATTCTCCTTTTAAGGGGGCTAGAAAGATTGTTGGGGGTATCTTGTGACAATATACACATGTCTGTCTTACTGTATTGTGTTTTAGGGCGTTTATTATCTGCTGTGAAAGGCCCAGCTTGGGACATATAAATATACTTGATCCTTGACAAATCTTGGTTTTGTAAATTATATTCTCAATTTATGATGTCACCAATACATTATCATTGGGCAATTTGGCTGCCTTTGTGCAGTAAAAAAAATGCATGTTCCAACATGTTGCGCTGGTGGGACGTACAGTACACTCTGAACCAGGTTGGCCTCGTCTGTGGCTATGCTGTGCTCAGTCTACTCTGTAGAGTCATATAGTCTTTAAAATGTATATATTTAACCGGGGGAAACCCATGTTGACTGACTTGTGTCATGTCATCTTCTCTGTCTGCAGACTACGTCTTGCGGTGTTCCTCTCTGGCATCATGGACCAATGGTTTCAGTGAAGAGGGCTTGAAGAAAGCCATGACCAACAAGTGCCGGAGCCGTGCTGCAAAGGACTATGTACTCCCCAGTGTTTTTGGCAGCAGATTTTAGTTTTAGTCATTAGTCTCTTGAATAGTTTTCACTTAGTTTAGTCACCTGGAATGTTTTAGTGTTAGTCTAGTTTTAGTCAACTAAATGTCATAAGATTTTAGTCGACTAAATCTACAGTTGATTTAGTTGACTAAAAATGTATTTTGTCGGGCCTTGATGCCGTCGTAATGACTGTTTTTACACTTGCTGAAAATAGCCAATCTACAAGCTCACAACACGTTGCACCGCGACACGTGAGCTTGTAGATCTGCAATTTTCAGCATGCAACTAATTGTAAGATGACATACTAGATCGCTTGTCCACTAGTCCCTTCCTAACATTTTAGTCTAGTTATTTGTTGACGAAATTGTCAGTATATTTAGTCGTCATAGCTTTTATTTAGTTTCCATTTAGTTTGTCAGTGGAAAAAGGTAGAACATTTTTCGTCTTAGTTTTAGTCTCCCCACTCCCAGTATACCTAAGTTTCAACTTTTATGTAAATTGATGCCAATACATTTTTGTTTTTGTACATATAAATATATGTTAAAGCTGCCTGCTGTTTGTGGATACTTCAATAAATGTGTTTTTGCCACAATTAATGCTGTTTTTTAAATATTTATTAGCATGTTCACTCATTTATACCTCAGTGAGAAATGGGAAATTAAATCTCAATTATTGCTAATGTATGTCTCAATGAGAAGCTAAAGAGACTTAACAAAGCCAATAGGGAGATCTCACCTATGCCTCATTTATCACTCAAATACAGCTCTTAATGTATCTCGCCTATGTCTCATGTATCTCTCAAATACAGCTCTTAATGTATCTCGCCTATGTCTCATTTATCTCCCAAATACAGCTCTTATTGTATCTTGTCTTTTCCTCATGTATCTCTCAAATACAGCTCTAATGTATATACCCCTGTCTCCCCCTATGTCTCGCTTACGGATCCTAGTATTCAAGTTAGGAGCCATAAAAAGACATAGGTGATCTTTAAGTGATCTTCAAATGAGAAATAAAAGCTGGTTGCTCAAGAGAAGCATCTGAGATTAAAATGAGAAGCAGATTTTTCCTCTGGGTATCTATCTATCCACCTGATTCGGATGCTATCAATGCATTGAATGGGACATTATCACCTTTTATTAGACCATTGAATGGGCGAAGTAGGCGACCTACTTACCTACCCGCGATTTATCAGACCATTCATTGGGTGTTATCAAGACATACTGACCTACCAACGGAGATGACTTAAATAGTTCAGTTTCGGTTATGGTTTTGGTTGTTTTGGTTTCGGACCATGACGGAGGCGCGCAGTCTCAGGCGAGCTAGAGCCCGACGCTCGCCTGAGCCTACTCAGCGCCGTTGGAGTTATGTACCGATAGGCACAGAATCGTAAATATTGTTGTGGGGACTGCTCCGCCTCCAAAGTGTCAGTAGCTCCTGATTACGCCCAATGAATGGTCTGACAAATCGCGGGTAGGTCCGTGTATCGCCTACTCGTCACCTACTCGCCCCATTCAATGGTCTGATAAAACGTGATAATCTCCCATTCAATGCATTGATAGCATTCGAAGCCGGTGATCTATCTATCTTGAGAACCGTCCAACTGTCCGACTTCAAACTCGGCACATCTGCGACCGGAGGGAGTGCCGTGCCGTGCCTGGCGTCGAGTCGGTGGGATAGGCGGTTAGTCCAGAACCGCCGTCCCGACTGACACGCCAGACTTTCCTTTCCTCGGCTACATTAGCCAACTCTGTACCTGGGGGGGGGATCCCGAGGCGTTCCCCAGGCCAGCGTGGCTTTATAATCCCCCCCATCTGGTGGTCCTTGGTCTGCCCCGCAGTCTCTTGAGTTGGAGATGAGTTTCACGTTATGTTTGAATGCAACATTATGAATTTTAGACCATGGCGGTCTTCAACAGGGGGTCCGGGACCCCTAGGGGGTCCTCCGAGTTACTACAGGGGGTCCGCCAAATCTTTGTGTGATAGGATTCTTTTTTTTACCTTAACCACTTGAACCCTGGCATCCATTTTCTGAGGAGAACTTTAGCCAAAAATAGCAGATCTACAACCTGCGCTGCGAGGCGTTGTGAGCTTGTAGATCGGCTATTTTTGGCTAAGAGGTAAAAAGAGAGTAGACCATGTAAAAAAAAAAGTTGAATCTGAAACACAATATTTTTTTATACGATATAGAGGGGGTCCCTGCTTCATCTCTCTCTCAGCTAGGGGGTCCTTGGCCTGAAAACGTCGAAGATCCCTGTTTTAGACAGAAATACCTGCCAAAGTACTATATAACTCACCCATCTATGCTGAAATTAATTTTACTACTGCAATCTGATAAGACAAAAGTTATGTTATCAGCTGGGTGCTTTTCTAAAAAACATTCTTCCTCTGTTCAAATGATGCTTGCCATGCCTTTTGCTGAGTCTGTACGAATATTGTTATGTATTGTACTGCATGATTTATGATATCTGTGCTCCATACCATGTGAACATGGTATGGAGCACCATGTGAACATGGACCATGTTCACATCATCATTTATTTAACTCACGACCATGTTACATCATGGTCGTGAGTTAAATAAATGATGATGATGACAATCTTCTAAATCTTAACAGTATGTTGCTATATCAGTGTTGCTCCAATTTGTTTAATGTCAAGGACCCCCAAATGATATGTATTTGGCCGCGGACCCCCATCTCAAAATATTCTGTTCCAGGGATCCCTAGAAGCAAATATTGGAGTTAAAAATATTCGCTTTTGGTCTATCTACAAGCTCATAGTGCGGCACTTGGTGCCGCACTATGAGCTTGTAGATCTCCTATTTTTGAATAGCCAAAGAAATCTTAAAATGACACAGATCTTAATGGATTAAAATCCACTTGAACCCTAACATCCCTATTCACAATGCAGTTCTGGCATCATCAGTCAGGTGTAACATTGTAATAATAATAATAATAATGATAATAATAATGATGATGTGTTCCAGAGGGCTCTCCGTTCAGCTGGTGGCTGGGAGGCCCAGGTGAAGGGAAGGTGCAGACCCACTGGGCCGGGGCGTCGCCAGGCAGCCGTCAGTGTGCCTGTGGCCAGCAGGGGAGCTGTCTGGACCCGAGTCACTACTGCAACTGTGATGCCGACCGCAACCAATGGTACTTATACTGTATACCTTACTGTTTGTATGGCCCATAGTGATTTGATTGTTATTGTTAGGGAGAAGTCCTGCTTTTTGCCTTCGTTTACACTAAAGGGTAGCGCGGGTAAAAAAAATGGGATCCGAACTGTGGATAATTGGAGCAGTCCGAATGGACCCGAGAAAACGTTCTAAATTACTGGACCCGGGCCGAGGGTAAGTGCACCCGGTCCGAAACGGGACCGAGGCAAACTGAACCCGGTCCGAAACAAACCGAGGCTATTTCAAGGATAATTAGACCCGGTCCGACTCATTTATTGCTAAAATCACTGTAATCGCTGTACGAAAATGTGCACGCACACGCGCAGTTATTACACAGATATTACGCAGTTACAGACGAATCCACAGAAGTTGTATAGTTTGTTTGACCCATTGTTGGATGCATCATGAAACATCACAACTTATGCTGTCTGTAAATTTACTTGAGAGATTTGTTTTATGTTTTATAAGGATTTATACAGTCATTGATCAATAAAATCAATCTTATATTTCTTTTGACTTGTAAACTGGCATTTTTATAGAGGCATAAATGAAAACCAAACTGACAAACAAAGTACAAAAAAAGACAAACAATCCCTCTAACACATTGATGAATAAAACATGATGGCGGATTTACACATGTACAGGGTGATGCAAATAAAAAGGAAAACACAATTCTGCTGGAAGAAAGAAAATATCATATTAAGCACAAACTATGATTATGAACCAGTCTGCAGGATTGGCACTATACATGCTGATCATCATAATCCTTCTCCAAAAACTCAAAGCCGGACCCCATATTTTATCAAACAGCCCTCTCCTTCCTGCAATTTTATGTCTACAGTAAGTCGCTCTAAGTATAGGGTGTCTTACTTGAAAAGAGATATTTTGCAGGAATGACTGTCTGCCAGAAATTCACAGCATAGTCGGCTTCAGCAGAAGTTGTAGTATAAGTTGCCAGAAACCAAACAGTTTTGAAAAGGAAATGCTGCATGCGGGGTTCCTCCCTCGAGCGTGGAACTATTATATGCTATTTGGAAGGTTGTACGTGGCTTTTGGCCGGGCTGCTGCTGTCCCCTCAATGAATTCTTTAGTAGTATACTTTAGTAGACACTAGTGGCCTGCTTTCACCTCTGTTTTACACAGAGAGTATGTGGTATAAATTCTCCTATTCTACTCTAGAACAGTGGGTTTTCAACCCTTTTCATATCAAGGTGCATTATTTATTTATTCAGCATTTGAGCCAGGGAACCACCGTGTGATGAGATTTAGCCTCTCAGACCCAAAACTTTGAATATTTTGTTGTGGGTTTGATAAGATTTGGTCCACAATTCCATCCATGCTGTATTGATGTTGGTGAACGGGGAAAACTGTTGCGCCCTTCTTTGTCCTTTGTTCACGGTTGACTGCAGGTGCGGCAGTCTCAAAAATAGAAAGGAAAACTGGCAGAAAAAGACTCGCTCGCTGCATAAATATTAAGAAAAACTCCTTAGACAGAGACTTAAGAAAATAGTATTTATTCATTTTTAAATGCTCATAAAGTGCTCTGTGCTCATAGTGAGGGGTGAATTTAAAAAAGCAAACGTTTCTGTCCTGGGACCTCTGCTATGTGGGTGGATCACAGACAAACACATTGCTTTTATAGGGCTCTAGATCAGCTCAAGTTTGATGTTGGTACCATAGAAGAGATAACAGGCAAACGTTGATCAAAATAACAATTCTTTAATTAAGTAATGTAGATGTTTACCAACTCTCCATCATTTAGCTGGGGACCACCTGGAACCCCCTCAAGGACCACAGGTGGTCCCCGGACCACTGGTTGAAAACCACGGCTCTAGAATAAACTTGATGAATGGGATATTTTTATATATTTATTTAACTTCCTCATTTGGAATGCCTTTAGAATGAGATAACATGTAATGGGTTCAGTGTCTTGGCAAAAGACAATTCTACCGGAACAAAATAGTGACGGGCGATCGAATCTGTGACCTTTAGATTACAGAACACTCTTAATTGCGCGTTGGGAATCCTATGGAAATCGTCTCCACAAAATGCACAGATCAACTACTTTTCGTTTTTACCATCTTCCCAGGCAGACGGTCAACACTCAATCTTGTTTGTTTTTACAGACCAAAGATTCTCCGGTCCCTCAATATTTTATCAGATGTGCTTTATGTAAGTAAGCACTACCGTACAAGTCCTGGGTGTATTTTAAGACAGAATATTCCAGACTGGTAGATTTTCAGATGGTTGAACTGAATATGACCACACATGGGTTGGAAATACATGTCGCAGTGCTCCCAAAAAGAACTTACTTAAAGGAGTAGTTCACCCCGAAAATTACTTATTTTCTATCAATTACACACCCCATGAAGCCTTGAATTTATGGAGATTTCTTTGTTTTGGTCAGATTCCTGAGACAATAATTTGGTGACCGGCTCATCGGTCACTCTACCGGAGTCATCAAATGATTGGCTCAGGACAATTCTTCTTCTTCCTCCTCCATCATTGTATTACCTGTTTAATCTTGGTCCTCCTGCAGGGCTAATGACTCTGGCCTGTTGACCCAGAAGGATGACCTCCCGGTCAGGTCAGTGGTTCTTGGAGACATCCAGAGACCAGGTTCAGAAGCCGCCTACAGGGTGGGGCCCCTCAGTTGTCATGGAGACAGTAAGTCCATAATGTTTACGGAACCTGACTGCCATGGTTACAGCATGGTGTGGTGTTGACATTATGTGAAATGTGACTCCAAGTTTGAATTATTATCACCTCTCCAAAGACCAAATATCTACCATCAGATTTGCATTGGCATGGTTTACACTGCGACTCCCAGGGCCTGAGCAGTGTAGAACCCACCTGAAAGCCGGTCCGAAGCCGGTCCTAGAAGAGGGTCTGTGTGGCTACACATTCGAGTTGCCATCTTTTAAATTAAACTTGCATCTACTGTAAGACGTGCTGCATGGAATGATTTGTCTGAAATTGTTCAGATTTTTACAAATTTACCAAAATGTTAAACACAGTAAGACACTAATATGAGTTATTGAAGTAGATATGGGTAAGAGAGACAAACATTTTAATAAATGCTATTCCGTCGCGTGTGTCCGCGTCTGTGCGCCTGTGTGCACTGCACAGGCGTCATATACAGTAGCTGAAGCGTGATGTTCCTGTTCCTGCGTGATGTTCCTGTTACTTGAAGTTGATAGCAAGAAAAAAAAAAAAAAAATTATACCTACCAATCAAGTTTTAACACATTCCATGCCAGAGGTTAATCTCATAATGTACTCACCAGTGCCAACGTTTTACTGTTGTTTTTTTGTTTTTTTCATGTCGCCATAGACCTCGTTAAAATCCTTAAGATTGAGCTGTGCACTGTTTGTAAACATCGCAGAGATCTACCTGGTTCGAGCAGTGAAAACCACGTGTCAAACGGAGCCGCCATGTTGTAGTTAGAACGGTTTATGTTAAACAGTGATCAGCGAGGAGAAAAACTACAAAGACAAAATGGCGTTTCAGTTTCGTCATTAGAACGGAGGCCGCCGGGATCGGCAAAACCGGATCCCGATTAATTCCGTTTCCGGTGGTGCTACAATGAAATGTGCCGTGTCGAAAATTGAAAAAAGGGCAATGTGAACTTTTTTTCGAAAAAAAAAAAAAGCACCAGTTGGCGTAGATCTACGAGACTGGCACTCAATGTGTTAATGTAGTCTTCTGGAAGCTGACACTTCCTTTTGCCATTACAGTTGGCACAACTTTCAAAATGTTATTCCTTTGTGAGTCATAGGTTTGTGATAATAATAATAAACTTTATTTGTATAGCACCTTTCATGACATGAAATGCAGCGCAAAGTGCTTTACAGAGCAAGAATACAGTTACAGTTACAACCAATTTAACAATAAAGCAAACAAAAAATAAAATAAAATAAAAGCAAAAGCATAATTATATGCATATGCATTATATGCATAACATTAAAATAGGCAATACAGTGAGGACTTAAAAATCAACCAAAGAGTCAGCTAAAAGCAAGAGTGAAGAAATAGGTCTTGAGCTGTGCTTTAAAGCTATCGACAGAGGCTGCCTGTTTTAGGTGTAATGGGAGTTTATTCCACACTGTTGGTCCGTAAAAGCAGAATGCTGCTTCACCGTATTTTTTATATGTCATTTTAGGCACCTCGAGTAGGTCAGCACTTGAAGACCTGAGGGTCCGGTTTGGATCATGTCTCTCTAGGCAGTCATAGAGGTAGGAAGGTGCCAGACCATTTAGAGCTTTATAAACTATTAAAAGAATTTTAAAATCAATCCTAAAAACAACCGGGAGCCAGTGTAGTGAAGCTAGTACTGGAGTGATATGTTCTCTCATTCTAGTTTTAGTTAAAATTCTGGCTGCCGCATTTTGAACAAGTTGTAATCTGTCAGTTGTTTTCTTAGGCAGGCCAGAGTAGAGTGCGTTGCAGTAATCAAGCCGAGAGAAAACAAAAGCGTGGATCAGCGTTTTTGCATCGTCTAACGACAGATAGTCTCTAATTCGCGCAATATTTCTAAGATGAAAGAAAGCAATCTTGGTGACATGATTAATGTGTGCATTAAAATTCAATTCAGAGTCGATAATAACCCCCAGGTTCTTTACTGTGGTGTTACTTTCTACAGCCAGGTTACCAAGTCTACTTATTATTGATTCTCTCTGCTCACTGGAGCCAATTATGAGAATTTCTGTTTTATCCTCATTTAGCTTAAGAAAGTTCTCACTCATCCAGCATTTTATACTGGACAGACAGGTCAACAATGGGTCTAGAGCGCAGGGGTCGTCTGGAGCCACCGAAAGATACAGCTGGGTATCATCAGCATAGAAATGGAAGTTCACTCCGTGATCGGCGATGAGTTCTCCCAGTGGTAGTATATACAGGGAGAACAATAAGGGACCCAGAATTGAGCCCTGTGGAATACCAGAACAGATGTCATGTTTGTCTGAGTCAAAATTAGCTAGGCTGACAAAATAGCTTCTGCCTGTTAGGTAAGAGTAAAACCAAGACAAGGCTGTGCCTGACAAACCAATCCAGTACTCCATGCGTTGTAGTAGAATTTTGTGATCAATCGTGTCAAAAGCAGCGGTTAAGTCAAGGAGTAGGAGAACAGATATATTTTTGTTGTCAGCGGACACCCTAAGATCATTAATTACTTTTACAAGTGCTGTTTCTGTGCTATGACCTTTCCTGAAGCCAGATTGGAATTTGTTATGAACCTTATTGTTCTGTAGGAACACATCCAGTTGATGAAAGATAGTTTTTTCTAAGACCTTTCCCAGAAATGGCAGATTAGAGATTGGTCTATAATTACCCAGCACCAATGGATCAAGGTTGTGTTTCTTGAGTAACGGCCTGACTACAGCCGTTTTCAGTGAGTCTGGAAAGACGCCTGAAAGTAGAGAGCTGTTTACAATTCTTAGGATATCTCCAATCACGCTGTCTAAAACCTCTTTGAGAAACGGGGTGGGTATTGCATCCAGTGAACAAGATGATGATGTCATCTGTGATATAGTTTTACGGAGTTCCTCTTCATTAATTGTGCAGAAAGATATTAGACTTCCTCTGGAGTGATCTACGTTTTTGCACCATGCACCATTTGCAGCATTTGCAGTGCTAGCAGCAGCATTCATAATACCAGCTCGAATGCTAAAAATTTTGTTTGCAAAAAAGGACGCAAACTCATCACACTTAGCTTTAGAAGCAGGGAGCGACTCCTTGTAAGCCTGGGGGGGGTTTAAGAGATGTTCAATGGTAGAGAATAAGACTCTGGCATTTTGCTTGTTGTCATTGATAATGCCTGAAAAATATGCTTGCCTTGCCAAGCGCAGTGCTTTGTTATAGGCCACTGTTGACTTCTTAAAAATCTCTAGGTGGACAGTGAGTTTGTTTTTTCTCCAAATTCGCTCAGCTCTACGACATTCTTTCTTGAGTGAGCGCATGTGCTCGTTGATCCAGGGTGTTACTCTAGAATTAAGTTTCTTTTTAGTTTTCATAGGAGCCACTATGTCGAGAGCTGACTCTAATTTGAGATTAAAATGTTGAACCATATCATTCACTGAGGGAGCAAGTAGGGGGGGCACCTGCACACACGCCAGATGACGAGGAAACTCGTTTGCTGCAGATGAGCTAAAAAAACGTTTTTTTATAGTATATTCGACTTGATTTGAATTATTTACAGAGACGTTGGTTATGTAAACAAGTGAACACATTTAAGCTGAGATTAACATGCTGGGATAATGTATGTGTTCTTATAGCTCTGCATTTATCCCATTCAATCCGGGAACGCATCTGTGTCATTTTAAGATTTCTTTGGCTATTTTTGAAAAAAGAAAATTGTGAAAATGTGTGAATTTTTTTTAATATATACAAACTTTTAACTCAAATCTTTGCTTCTGGGGGTCCCTGGAACATATCATGTTGGGGGTCCTTGACATGAAAAAAGTTTGAGAACCACTGACATTACAGCAACATATATATATACATATATATTTTTTTACTGTTAGGAGTTTTTAGGACATTTGTAGAATCCCCCAGAAGCAAAGATTTGATTTAAAAAATGCTTGCTTTAAAAAATATACATATTCAAAGATCTACAAGCTCGTAGCCGCACTTTGAGCTTGTAGATCTGCTTTTTGTGAGTAGCCCAAATTATAAAATAAGAGTTATAGCAAAAAGAAATCTAAAACGACACAGTATGCGTTCCCGGTTCTGATTTTCAGAGCATGTTTATTTTAATTATCAATCAATCAATTTGTGTTGCATTTTGGATCTAACATCATTTGTTTTTAATGTAATTTTATCATTAAAATATTAGTGTTTTGCCAATTATTATTTGGGGCCCACTTGCAATATCCTCACGGCCCACTAGTGGGCCCCCCGGCCCCACATCAGCGTTATAGAACCACTGATTTAAAAGACCTATTGAGATTAGTTTTTCATCTGCTTTGCCCCCATGCAGAGAACTTGTGGAACGCTGCGTTCTTCGACAAGGAGACGTCCTACCTCCACTTCCCCACGTTCCATGGAGAGCTGAGTGCAGACGTCTCCTTCCTGTTCAAGACCACCGCCTCCTCCGGCGTGTTCCTGGAAAACCTGGGGATCAAAGACTTCATCCGGATCGAACTCAGCTGTAAGTAAAGACCTGGAGTATTAAGGTCGTAACCAGTGGTGGAAAAAGTACTCAAATGTTTTACTCAAGTAAAAGTATCAATACTGCAATGTAGAAGTGCTCCGTTACAAGTGAAAGTCCGGAATTCAACATTTACTTGAGTAAAAGTACAAAAGTATTGGTATCAAAATGTACTTAAAGTACCAAAAGTAAAAGTACTAAAATGTTTGAACATGGCAGATCTACAAGCTCACAACGTGTCGCACCGCGACGCGTTGTGAGCTTGTAGGGGTAGCGTTGGGGGTTCGCCAACCCCACCTAGGGTATGGGCGCTGATGACTAGGAGAAGACACGCCCCCAACGCCCACAGCGTCCCCGGCGGGAATCAAACCCAGGACCTTCTAGCTGTGAGGCGACAGCGCTACCGACTGCGCCACCGCGCCACCTGTGTTAAAAGTGTTTTTAACACAATGCAAGGGTTAAAGACTCCTCCCCAGGTTTGAAGGTCATAGGCACAGGCATCGAGATCTTTTATACTTTCATGTTTAGCTTTTTAGAACCTACATTTCACACTGGGAGGCGTAATTCTTGGGCTCCATATGTGGGCTGAAACTTTGACCAAATATGATGATTCTATGACGCCACACTAACTGACATCATAGACTGGCTTCCTATGTAAATGGTAGCATGCTCAAATAAGACTGTTTTACAGAGCAAGCCGGTAGAATAATTCACACAGTATGATGATTGTCTATCAAATATTGCACTGTACAGTGAGGTTACGATTAAAGGAAAATGACACCAATTTTCATACTTCTGTAGCAGTGGGACACAACG
Organism: Gymnoscopelus microlampas; assembly: GCF_963454915.1. NCBI lineage: Eukaryota > Metazoa > Chordata > Actinopteri > Myctophiformes > Myctophidae > Gymnoscopelus > Gymnoscopelus microlampas. The sequence goes on along the minus strand of NC_139942.1, from coordinate 52,404,942 downwards.
TTTACGTCTTTGGAGGGAACGCTGAGAAACATTCAGAAAACCAGCTAAATGTGTACATCTTCAGCACAGTGTCTCTGAGATGGCTGAAGTTGCCCCCAGTGACAACTAGAAGAGGAAAACGTCCCCCTGAGGTACCCTCTATTCACGTTACCCACTCAGCTGTGCTCATTGAAGATATCGTCTACATCTGGGGAGGAGAGAATATGCATCGACTTAGCAACAACGCGCTTTATGCGTTTGATGTCGACACCCACAGATGGCTCAATTCTGATGTTTCTGGGACCGCTCCTGAGGCGAGGTGGGGCCACTCAGCCTGTGCCTTGGGGAAGGTCATGTATGTCTATGGAGGACAGACATACATGACTCCAATCACTAACGACATCTACAAGCTGGACACCACCGCGATGGTCTGGTCTTCAATAAAAACCGGAGGCAGTCCGCCCCTTGTTCCATTACTTCACTCTGCCACCATCATCGGGACGAAGATGTTTGTATTTGGAGACTGGTGGCAGAACTACAACAATGTCAGTGTGTTTGACACAGAGACCAACTATTGGCTGAACACACCTTCTGCACAGCCTCTTCCAGGAAAACGTGCTGACCATTCAGCCTTTGCCTACAATGGAGAGTTGTACATATTTGGTGGTGAGAAGAACGAAGAATTTAAGAATAGGACCTGCGATGATGTGTGGAGATTCAGTCCAGAGACCTTTTCCTGGCAGGAGGTTAAGCCCAAGAACCCGTTTTGGATGAAAAATGGCCGCTGTTGTTGCATTGTGGGAAATCGTGTCATCCTCTTTGGAGTAGGCGACATAGTAGGCGACACACCCAACTATGACCTGTGCATCTTAGACTTGAGTCCTAGTCTTAAGACATTATGCAAGCTAGCAGTTATTGAGTACGGCCTAGAGCAGTCAGAACTCCCACACAACATCAGGTGGGACCTGGCAGCTATGATGACTGATGGAGAATTGGCGGACTCAGCATAAAATACACATTTATTGTGTTCTATGTGAGAGAGAGAGAGATGCCCTGATGTTATGAGATGTTATCAAGCCTTGAATAATGAGATGTCTTTCAGTATAGATTTATTTAATTATAGATCGCCTATTTTTGAATGGTGCCAACCACTCCTATATCTGACTTTGTCCGTGTGTCCGTCCGTATGTATGTATGTCCAATAAACAAACATTGATGACAACATCAATACGGGGCTCATCAAAGGCACCACTCTCTTCACACAGGGTGTGATTTTTTTGATTGAGTTTTGGCTATTGTCACCCGTTTTTCTTTAACTAATTTCCTGCCATAAAGTCATTCTATTAAATAGTCCACTTGCCCCGCCAAGACGCATTAAGTCGTTCAATTATCATATTTTTATTATTTTTTTATTCCACAAGGGACTCAGAGAAGAAGTAGTCTGGTGTCATCTCATTCCAAAAAAACAGGAAGCCATCCACCCTGACTATGGGATTTTTAGAAAAACACTCTTATCTCAGTTTCCTTTTTTTGCATTGAAAACCACCCATTTTCAACGGGCCATAGCCCCAAAATGGCCGATCGCGGGTGGAATGTTATTGTTCCAGCGTACACACGGATTCCTCCTCCTCCTCACAGGACCTTTTTTGTCTCCGCCAGGAGAGTTTGTTTTCACTTTCTGAAACTGGGACTAACATTGGTCAAGCCTCACGTGACACGTGACAATACGGTGAAATAGTGTGATCTGATTGGCTAGTGACGTATAACGGCCTATATATACATGTGTCACTTTGAAAGAGTCTGTGCCTCTTTCAAAGTGAGGTAAGACAGGAATAATCACGAAATGGCTGAGAAATGGCGGATACTGTAACAATTGGATAGGACACTTACACAGACAGGACGGATAGGACACTTATACAGACAGGACGGATAGGACACTTATACAGACAGGCCGGATAGGACACTTATACAGACAGGACGGATAGGACACTTATACAGACAGGACGGATAGGACACTTATACAGACAGGACGGATAGGACACTTATACAGACGGATAGGACACTTGTGTCATGTTACTATGACACAGTAACATGTTCTATTTTTTGTAAGAATTAGAACATAAGAATTAGAACATTCCCAACATTCCCAACACAAGTCTGCTGGCGGAGACTTGTGCTCCGAGGAGCACTTTTTCTAGTTTTAATTTTCTTTTTTGTACAAAATGTGGCTTCCACAGCGTTTCAAAGATCGTCGGATTAAGGTAATTACGCTGGCAAGGGGATAACAAACAATGTTTAATACCTTGGCAGGAGATGTGTTAACAACACGGGCTAGGAAGGTTGTACGGAAACAAACTAGATACTGTACCTGAGGAAAGTTCACTTTGAGCTGCATCCAACTTGAAAATAGCCGATCTACAATGGGTCTTCATAGAAATACGTCATAGAAAAACAAGCCCAAAGCCGCTTATAATAAGCAGACATGGCAACAGAGAAAGAGCGAGAGAAAGAGCGACGTAGGCTGCTACAGTATAACCAAATACGGACGCAGCAGCGCACTTTGCTTAGATGAAAATACAGCATTTAGAGGTTAGATTTATGGGGACAACACAGTTGTCATTTTTATTTAATTATTAGTATTAGGCCTAAAGGCAGTGGCGTGCACTTTTTCTTTCAGTATGTTGGGGCCCTCGTTTGGTCTCAGCTGTCGCCTTTGCAGGAGTGCGAAAAACGTGCTTTTCATTAACTGCAGTATACTCAAATCACATCATTTCACCACACTGAGCTGTAGACAGTATAGAGAGCATTATTCCCACGGCCCAGCAGGTGTTTCTGGCAAGTGAGCAGCCCAAAGCTTTAGCTCCCCTCTCTCCGCCTGAATACGATCCAAACCTTGACCACTGCTGCAATAACAAAGACATCAGCTCTCTCTCTCTCTCTCTCTCTCTCTCTCTCTCTCTCTCTCTCTCTCTCTCTCTCTCTCTCTCTCTCTCTCTCTCTCTCTCTCTCTCTGTGTCTGTGTCTCTCTCCCTCCCTCCCTCCTCCGGAAAAAATCACAGCTTTGTTCTCCAGCCTGCTGCAGAATATTTCTTTTTTTTTGCTTTATTTTTATTTTGTACCGACAGTTTAGACAGCCAGGGGACTGAGCTGGGAGTTTGGACTCTTAACCCATTGAGGCCTGAATGTAGGTTTCTATATCAGTGTTTTTCAAACTTTTTCATGTCAAGGACCCACAAAATTATATGTATTTGGCCACCGACCCCCATCTCAAAATGTTTTGTTCCAGGGAAGAAAAAAAATGAGTTAAAAATGTTCGCTTTAAACAATATATATTCAAAGATTTGCACACATTTTCACGATCGTTCAAAAATAGTAGATCTACAAGCTCGTAGCGCGGCACTCGGTGCCACGCTATGAGCTTGTATATCTTCTATTTTTGAATAACCCAAAGTGTAAAATAATGCTTTTTAGCTCAAATCTAAAAATGACACAGTTCCAGGTCTTAATGGTTTAAAGGGGCTACACCATGAATTTCATTTTTTTTTTGGTTTTTAGTATTTTTTGGGCTCCCCAGTGTCTCTTGTACCCAAAAAAATATTTTTTTTTAACATTCAGTCATTCATCCTCATTTCATGGATTTCCTGAATGGGCGTGTCTGAACAGGCCATTTCAGAATGGCTGTGCAAGTGATGTCACTTGCACTGATTTTGCATTGACGATGGCCAGACAGAATTGCTCAGTAGCTCCCCCTTGCCCAATAGGACGTTTTGGTATTGCAGCTGAAAAAGCTTGGAATGACAGACAGTCAGATTGTGAGAAAAAATATCTGGATGTTTTTTAGGCTTACAACCTGTTTAAAACGTATTAGGGGGCAATATTTATATATAATATATATTTTTTAAATTAATGGTGTAGCCCCTTTAAGGACGCATTTATCAAGTCAAGACAAGACTCTTCATGTTTTGCATTTCATTTGCTCTCTTTTGTTACATCAACTACGTGTATTACGTGTGGTGTTCCATATGGGGCCGCAAGACAACATTCTGTGAAAGTCGATAAGGAAGTAATATGGTATCCTATCATGCAACAGCAAGGCTTAAAGGGATAGTTCACCCAAAATATAACTTTTTTTTCCTATGGATTAGTCACCCCATAGAGACTTGAATCCATGGATATTTTTTAGTTTTTGTCTCATTCCTAAGACAATAAAAGCTCTCTCTCTCTCTCTCTCTCTCTCTCTCCCCCCCCCCCCCCCCCACCAGCCCCCACAGAGGTGGTCTTCTCCTTTGACGTGGGCAACGGGCCCTCGGCGGTGCGCGTGGAGGCGGACGGCGACGCCCCTCCCTTCAACGACGACAGGTGGCACCGCGTGCGAGCCGAGCGCAACGTGAAGGAGGCGTGGCTCCGCGTGGACCGCCTCCCCGCCGCCACACAGGAGGCGCCCGCCGACGGACACGCCCACCTGCAGCTCAACAGCCAGCTCTTCATAGGTGAGAGTGTGTGTGTGTGTGTGTGTGTGTGTGTGTGTGTGTGTGTGTGTGTGTGTGTGTGTGTGTGTGTGTGTGTGTGTGTGTGTGTGTGTGTGTGTGTGTGTGTGTGTGTGTCTCATTATCAGTAGATTGCTGGTGATAGTGACTGTTGGATCTTGTGAGGCAGTAGAGCGTGTGAGCAACCCGATCTCACACAACATAGTGCAGTGGTTCTCAAACTTTTTCATGTCAGGGACCCCCAAATTGACACTTTTTAGCCTGCGGACCCCCATTTGAAAAGATATGCCAGGGACCTCCCATAAGAGAAGATATTTTTACAGCTCTAGCAGTGATTCTCAACCATTTTAATTTCAAGGACCCCCAGTTTGACATGCATTAGGGCTACGGACCCCCATTTAATGACGTTTCTATCTCTGGGACCCCAATTTATATTGTAAAATCAATGTTAATGTAACTCTGAGAGTGTACAAATGGAACCAAATGGACCCGTCAGTTACAGACCTATAAGGGTCCATTTGGTTCCTAACTATCCATCATTTAGCTGGAGACCCCCTGGTACCCCCCCAAGGACCCCTGGGGGTCCCCGGACCCCACTTTGAGAACCAATGACATAGTGCGGATGTCATTCCATACGTAGACACCTAGGAAACCCTGAAAATCTGTGCATAGCCGCCTCGTATCTCCTCCATTGACTAAACCATTTGGAGGCGCGCAGTCTCAAGCAAACTGGAGCCACGTGAGGGACCACCGAGTGAGCTAAAGCCAACGAGTTGCCGTCCTGAACGTTGCGACGTTCGCTTAAGCCTACTCAGCGCTGTTTGAGTTATATATACCGATAGGCACAGAATCCTAAATCATGTTGTGGGGACTGCTCTGCTTCCAGGTTGCAACCCGGTTATTCCACCGTGGGATTTGCGGCTCATTTGCATGACATCCGTGCAATGTGCACTATGTTGTATAGGAGATCAGGCTGGTGTGGTCTTCCAAACCTTCATGTTTGGACAGCTGCCTCTGTTCACCCCGCCCCCCCCATCTCTGTCTCTCACTGCGTCTCTGCGTCTCTCTCTCTCTCTCTCTCTCTCTCTCTCTCTCTCTCTCTCTCTCTCTCTCTCTCTCTCTCTCTCTCTCTCTCTCTCTCTCTCTCTCTCTCTCTCTCTCTCTCTCTCTCGCTACGCACGCACTCACATCTCCAGCAAATACTTCAGAGACCTAGAAAATTATAGTCTCCCCGTCACTACAAGCTGTTGACAGGAATTAAACCTTCTAATACCTGGATGATGTTACTCTGTCCCAGCGGCATGCAGCAGAACTCCTCCATAATATACAGTATAATAACTCTCCATGTGTCGGAAATATAGTTCATAGCAGTCTGTCTGCTTCCAGCAGAGCAGCAACACACAGGTCTTTGTGCCTGCTTCACACCACGCTGCCAGATGCTGCTGGCAGACATTCTCCATGTCATCATAACGCTGGTGGAAATATGTGTGGTTGTTGTTGAGAGAATTACTCCATTATACTGTAGTTCAGGGGTCTTCAACAGGGGGTCCGGGACCCCTAGGGGGTCCTCAGAGTTACTACAGGGGGTCCGCCAAATCTTTGTGTGATATGATATTCTTTTTTACCTTAACCACTTGAACCTTAGCATCCCTTTTCTGAGGAGAACTTTTAGCCAAAAATAGCCGATCTGCAAGCTCACAACGCCTCACGCTGCGAGGCGTTGTGAGCTTGTAGATCTGCTATTTTTGGCAAAGAGGCTATAGGTGTAGAGGGAAAAAAGGGCAGACCAAGTAAACAAAAAAAAGTATAATTTACTGCTCTTGTGGAAATATGTGTGGTTGTTGTTGAGAGAATCACTCCATTATACTGTAGTTAGTACAGTGTAGTACATACATCCATTATACTGTAGTTAGTACAGTGTAGTACATACATCCATTATACTGTAGTTAGTACAGTGTAGTACATACATCCTCTGTAAGACCGCATGGGGCTCATTTCCATGTCTTCTTGGCACGGTGCACTTCATTCAAATGAGACTCTTTGGTGGAGACCAATCAATCAGCCTTGAAGCAGAAAGATGTCTACAGCACCAGGCAGTGTAGCACAGGGTTCTACGCATCTGTTTATAAAGCTTTATACATCCCTGATTGACATGAGTTGAATCCATAGACCATACATGGGCAACTTTTCCAAACATGCAAACATGACCCGCTTTAATTACTTCACTCTATATTATAGTAGCTTAATGACTAGTATCACAATTCTATTGTCTTTTTTATGTCCAATGTATTTGTATTTAAGTTCATAAATCTTGAAGCTACAGCGGTTTATGTTAAACAGCGATCAGCGATGAGAAAAACGACAACCGAGAAAATGCAGTTTTAGTTTCCGCGTTAGAGTGGAGGCGGATGGGAGCGAAAATCTCCGGATACGGATAATTCCGTTTCCGGTGGTGCTACAATGAAATGTGTCGTGGCGAACGAGGCCTACAATGAAATGTGAACCTGCGAGGTAAAAAAAAAGAAAAAAATACCACTTCGCGTAGATCTACGCAACTGGCACGCTGCGCAATTATTTAGTTTTGCGTAGATCTACGCGATTGGCACTCAATGTGTTAAAAGCATATACATTCAAAGATTTGCACAAATTTTCACGATTTTTTTTTCAAAGATAGCAGATGTACCGTTACAAGCTCATAGCGTGGCACTCAGTGTCGCGCTATGAGCTTGTAGATCTGCTATTTTTGAATAGCCCAAACAAATCTAAAGTTGCGTTTCCGGACTGAATGGGTTCAGCTCAAGAACAGGTGCGTTGGTACAGCAGACGGTACAATAAAACCGGAAAAAAAGCTGCACACTGTCTTTACTTTGCTCAATAGAGAAAGAACACTTGTATTATTAAAAAGGCAATATTTCGGTCATGCCTGAGGAAGGTCCATGACCGGAATGTGATCAGAACTGCAGGAGCTATGGCTGTCACTAACAGCAACACACACACACACACACACACACACACACACACACACACACACACACACACACACACACACACACACACACACACACACACACACACACACACACACACACACACACACACACACACACACACACAGGCACGCGGACAGGGTTGCTATGCACAGTGCAGGAGTAATAAATACAACCCGATATTGTAAAAGTTGATGTATTGCTGCTTCTTGTCAGTCAGTCGTTCCGTACGGTTCATTCTCATAGGAGGAGCTGCTGTGGCTGTAATTCAATCCTGTGTGTGTGTGTGTGTGTGTGTGTGTGTGTGTGTGTGTGTGTGTGTGTGTGTGTGTGTGTGTGTGTGTGTGTGTGTGTGTGTGTGTGTGTGTGTGTGTGTGTGTGTGTGTGTGTGTGTGTGTGTGTGTGTGTGTGTGTGTGTGATAGCATATTCCTCCAGAGCCTCATACACGCCTGTCTGTCACGCTGGAATCCAATTGCCTATAGGAAAAGTACAGTTACTTCAGGAAGTACATGTGTCTAGGGGTCTAATAGAACTTTTCTCCTCATCCCAGTGTGGCTCCGTGATGCTGGCCTGGGCTTGAACCTCTAGGGGAGAGAAAAAAAGGATAGATATATCGTGGGCTATTTCCTATTTGCTAAACCTGCATATCGACTAGTTGCCGCCTCAGCCTGCCATATTGGATATAGATGAGCTGAGTGGAGATTTCTGCTCTGTGCTCTCTGTGGTGGTGGAGTAGCTCTCTCGCTCGCTCGCTCGCTCGCTCGCTCGCTCGCTCTCCTCTCATCTCAAGAGATATTCATATATTAATATTATTACAATAAGAAATATTGTACTTTTACTCCAGTACAATTATTTGAAAACTTGAGTTACTTTTGTAGATTTTGATTATTGTATTACGAAACATAGATTAACCACTTCAGCCCTGTATATCCCTTGGCTATTTGAAAAAAGCCGATCTACAAGCTCACAACGCGTCGAAGCACCGCGTTGTGAGCTTGTAGATCGGCTTTTTTTTTTTATATTTTTTTATAAATTGTTGACATAATGATAACTTGTGAAACAGGAAATTCTGCATAATGAGTACTTATTTATTTTATATTATAGTATATTTTGATGCTTTAGTACTTTCACTCAATTAAATTTTGATTACGGGATTTTACTTGTAACAGAGTGTTTCTACATTGCAGTATCGATACTTTTACTGAAGTCAAACATGTGAGTACTTTTTCCCCACCACCGCTCTTCACACAGAACCGTGTCGTAGCACGACGACTGCAAAAGGCCTGGAATTGAATTCCTTGAAAACGTTTGGGTCTATTTCCACAGGCGCTGCTATTGGCCAGACGCCACGGGCTGCTCAGCGGTATTGGATATGGAGGAGCTGAGTCCACGCTTTTCTTGACACCGACACTGACCCCCATACACAGTCACACGCATCAGGGAGCATTGATAGCATGGCTCATACATACACTGCTTTGTGTGTGTGTGTGTGTGTGTGTGTGTGTGTGTGTGTGTGTGTGTGTGTGTGTGTGTGTGTGTGTGTGTGTGTGTGTGTGTGTGTGTGTGTGTGTGTGTGTGTGTGTGTGTGTGTGTGTGTGTGTGTGTGTGTGTGTGTGTGTGTGTGCGTGCGTGCGTGCGTGCGTGCGTGCGTGCGTGCGTGCGTGTGCGTGTGCATGTTTCACATTGGCAGTGCGGAAGACTATTGATGTGTTTCCTCGCAAAGCTCCTGAAATAATATTTAGGCAAACCTGAAGCCATTATTTCTCCATTAGTCACGCTACCTCTCGAGTCGTCACTTTGACAGTCTGCTGATGAAACTCTGTGCCCTTCACGTGAACTCCCACTGACTGTAACTACACAATTGTGTTCATCTTTTTTTATTCGGCGTACTTTCTACTGTCTGTAGTGCTGTAGGAAAATGATACGAAACCAGCAGTGGTGGAAAAAGTACTCACATTTTTTACTTAAGTAAAAGTATCAATACTGCGATGTAGAAATACTCTGTTACAACTAAAAGACCAGAATTCAAAATGTAGTTGAGTAAAAAATACAAAAGCATTGGCATCAAAATGCGCTTAAAGTACCAAAAGTAAAAGTAGGCAGAATGTCCTATTTCAAGTTTTTCAAATGTATAAACATCTTTTGAAAATAGTAGATCTACAAGCTCACAATGCGTCGCATCGCGACGCATTGTCAGCTTGTAGATCGGCTATTGTCAAATGGTCGAAATGTATATAGGGTTGAAGTGGTTAATGTATGTGTTTGTCAAAATCTACAAAGTAACAGGTAACTTTTTTCAAATAAATGAAGTTGTGGAGTAAAAGTACAATATTTGGATCCGAGATGTAGTTGAGTAGAAGAAAAAGTATTGGAAATTGGAAGCAAAAATGTTAGTCAATTACAGTACTTAAATAAATCTACTTAGTTACTTTCCACCACTGGAAACCAGAGAAAATCCATTGCCATTATCATCGGTCTTGATCCACGTGCAAATATTATGGAGGTCATTCTATAGCAAGTAAACAAACTAATCTACCAACATACATACATACAGTACAGCGATGAGATGCAGACATGCGGTGGCAGGCAGGAGATGGAAGGTGCATATTGATTGGTCCAATATGTTTAGCCAATAATCCTCCCTGAATAGCCGGGCAGGAAATAAGCGTCAGCCTTTTCTCCGCCTGTATGGAGCAGATCATCCCGTTTAACATTTACCTCAGGCTTATCACCACAATGGAACATATAATGCTGAGGGATTGTATTTGAATGGCCATGTGCTGATGTCCGATAACCGGACCCGGTTCACGCTTCTCAACATGAGGACCGCGGGGCCAGGGCCGGACTGGGACCAAAATTCGGCCCTGGCATTTTGGCCCAGATAGGCCCACCACAACCGGCGCGCAGATAGCCGACACTCTACCGCAATTTTCCAGGGACATTACCATAACTAATAATTGTTTTGTGGCCCAGCGGCCCACCAGGCATATGCCCGGTATGCCATATGGCCAGTCCGCCCCTGCGCGGAGCGCAATGCGGCCCATGCATGCTTCATATTTTTTTGCAGCCCTCTATTGAACTACCAGTAAAAACATATTTAACTTATTAACCAGGTGGATCAGTCGAGACTCGGGAGAGCACTCATCTATGGACCACAAGGTCATGGGCTCAATCCTGGGCACCGCCAACTCATGTTATGAGTAGCACGTCTTGGGTGCGGCAAGTCGTAGGGTGTTAAATGCAATACAATTGTTAAAGGGATAGTTCACCCAAAATAAAACATGTTTTCTATGGATTAATCACCCCATGGAGACTTGGCTATTTTTGTGGTTTTGTCGCATTCGTGCAGACACAAAGGAGACTCTTTGTGTCTCCTACCGGAACCGCCGCCGGTCATCAAATCACTGGCTTAGGAATGCGACAAAAACAACAAAAATGTCCGTGAATTCAAGTCTCCATGGGATGAGTAATCGATAGAAAAAAGTAATTAGGGGTTGCACTATCCCTTCAAGGCCCTGGGACAGATCAGTGAGTAATAAAACAGATGCATTTGGCTTAACTGTCTTGACTCGGTGTCCATCAGTAAAGTACATTACAATGCCTTCTATCTCCTGTATTACTGTCATAGTGTGCATACTGTAGGCCTATTAAACACTGTATTTATTGACCTTTTCTAGGAAAGTTATTTATCCTAGCAATGGGTTGCATGAATTAATCAGCCGTATCGCCAAGTACCAGCCCTGTACAGATTCATACGGTATTATTTCCCCATGGGTCTGGATTAATGAGCCATAATACTGCCACATGTGGGCTCATGTGCCATAGTATTGTTCAGGTTATTTGTTATTGCCATTTTCCTATAGCTGTTCAATTTCCATACATACTGTAGCTTGTTGACCTGATGTGAAACAAATGCAAATACTTTCTTTTTTTAATGATGCCATTATTATTCAAGTATAGTTGACTTTACTCTTATTTTTTATTTTATTTAATTTTTTAACTTGTTTGTGTCAGGCGTGTTTTTTTCTCGCCTCGTGCTTTGTGCAATATCAGCAAAACACATGGTACATACGACAGTGCAAGCGACTTATATTATATTTATATCTTTCATAATACTTTAATGATTTACTTAAAAGTAGCTGGCTACATTGAAGCTACTGTACCTAATGTGGCTGAAATGCAGCTATGACATTGAGTGATTGAATAAAACATGTACAAGCTGCAAATGGAGAACTTGATGGACAAACTGCACTCAAAACTCATCATGTTGTGCTATTTTTTATGGTGTTGTGCCACTGTGTTTGTCAAGCTGCCCAGCAGAGAGAACATAGCAACTACTCAAAAGCTACATCAGAATCAGAATCAGCTTTATTGTCACATCACATGTTTACAGAGTAAAGAAGTGGGTGAAATTCGTTGTCGTGTATAGTTCCCATCGTATCGTTATTTCCATAGAAGAAGCAAAGGGAAGAAGAAGAGGGGGGGGGGGGGGGGGTCAAACAAGAAACAAATAAGTTATCTACGTATTTACACATGGTACCTGAGATAAGATATAACGGTGCGTGAGCATAGAAGCTTATGTATACTCTGCATGATATACTTATGGACGTTAGTCAAGGTGCTAGAAAAAAAAAACACAAAAAGACAAGTCAGTGCGTTGTACATGGGATTAAGGAGCAAAAATGTCAGCGCGTGTCGACCACATAATCCACATAAGGTAGACACTGATACTGGTATAATCCACAAGTAAGTCCATGAGGAAGAGCAAAGAAAAGCAAAGATCATCATTCTGGAAGCAGTGAAGCTACCCAATTAAGCTACTGGGAAACATAGGCTATAGCTACGTACAGTAAGCTACTGCAGCTCTCCAAGTACAGTAATGCATGTATGTTCTCTTGCAACTACAGCAAACATATGTTTCTAAACTTCCACTGTGTAAATACCTGTGTGTTTGCCTTTGATGTTTACTTTGATCTCTGCTTCACGGGGCCCCTGGCAGTGCTTTTGGCGCTCTATAAGCATGTGGTCCCACATGTGCTTTACTGTAGTTATCGCCGCGGATCTAATGTTGTGAGACTGCAGCTCGTAAACGTTAGATGTGGAGGCTGTAACCGTTGGGGACGAGCTTTAACCCATTAAGACCGGCGGGAACGCATCTGTGTGTCATTTTGAGAATTCTTTGGGCTTTTCAAAAATAGCAGATCTACGAGCTCATAGCGCGGCCGCGCTATGAGCTTGTAGATCTGCTATTTTTGAAAAGAAATCGTGAAAATGTGTGCAAGTCTTTGAATATATATATGCATTTTTAACTCAAATCTTTGCTTCTGGGGGTCCCTGGAACAAAATATTTTGAGATGGGGGTCCGTGGACAAATGAATATCATTTTGGGGGTCCTTGACATGAAAGAGTGTGAGAACATTGAATATTATTATTATATAGAATATTATAAAAACATAGGTTTAAAAAACTAGGATTAAGGATTTAGAAGACATTTTGTAGAATCCCCCAGAAGCAAAGATTTGAGTTACAAATGTTCGCTTAAAAGTATATATTCAAAGATTTTCGAAAATGTTCAAGATTTTTCAAAAATAGCTGATCTACAAGCTCATAGCGCGGCACTCGGTGCCGCGCTATGAGCTTGTATATCTGCTATTTTCGAATAGCCTAAAGTGTAAAATAATGGTTATGGTTAATGTTTTTTTTTAGCTTTATACCTTTTAGATATTCAATATCTAAAATGACACAGATGCGTTCCGGGTCTTAATGCGTTAAACCTCACTCTCGCTATCACTCGCTCCGAGTCAAGTCTGGCAAAGAAGAACTTCCCCCGATGGGATGTTTTTCATCCTCCATTCAACGGTGCTTCCTGTGGTTTGCCCGCTTTGGTGTGAGGAGTTGTTTGTCCGCTCGTGTGTGTCGAGGCGTGCACACACATGCCTTTGATGGTTTTCTTTGATATCTATGTCCCAAATCTGTATACTGTAGCAGCCTAACACTTTAGCTTTGACGCCGGTCGTGAGGATCTGTTTGCTGTTTTCAGTGCATGAGAAATACCCCCGATGGGCATGTTATCATATAACATTCCGACTGATGTACCAGTTATTTTTTTTGTTGGTTCTTTTTTTACGCCTGTCATGCAAGCATGACACACATTTTGAGAGATTCACTTTTAACCCGTTAAGACCTGAGGCCGATTCTACAAATGTCTTCTAAATCCTAACAGTTTTCTGAGAAACCTATATGTTCCTATATCAGTGGTGCTCAAACTTTTTCATGTCAAGGACCCCCAACATCATATGTATTTGGCCGCGGACCCCCATCTCAAAATATGTTGTTCCAGGGACCCCCCCAGAAGTAAATATTTGAGTAAAAAATGTTTGCTTGAAAAAATATATGTATATTCAAAGATTTGCAAAAATATTCACGATTTTTCAAAAATAGCAGATCTACAAGCTCATAGCGCGGCACTCGGTGCCGCGATATGAGCTTGTAGATCTGCTATTTTTGAATAGCCCAAAGTATAAAATAATGGTTTAAGTGGTTACACAGATGTGTTTCTGGATTGAATGGTTTAATAATCCCTGCTCAAATCTCTTACTAGTTTTAACAACTTAAACCCCATTGATTTTCTGGGGCAAACATTCAGCCACAAAAATAGCACAACGCGTCACAGTGCAACATTTTGTGAGCTTATAGATCAGCTATTTTCGTCTTTCACAGAAAATAGCTGCTCTATAAGCTTACACAACGCGCCACCGTGCGACGCATCGTAAAGCTTGTAGATTGCCTATTTTTCAGCAAAGATAATGTAGAGCGAAAACAGAAAATGCACTATTATAGAGTCCTGAGGGACTCAACAACGTGCGTGAGTGGGTTTAAGTGGTGATTAATTTCAATAGTGATGTACAGTATACTGCTGGAGTATGGAGATGGTTAACCCTAACCCTCACGTTTGAAGAAGCTGCTGTTGTTGTTGCAGGAGTTGTGTTCTCCTGACAGTTCTCCTCCTCCTTCTCCTCCTCCTCCTCGTGTGCATTTCGCTGCCGTGGTCCTCCAGAGTCCTCCTCCTTCTTCTCTGGAGCTACGAGCAATCTGTAGCTCTCCTCCATGAATAATTACTTCAACATCATTATTTCCCAAGAGGGGCCAGGCTCTCATGTTTGATTCACTTTCACCATTTAACTTAACTTAAGCTCAACACCCCAGCCTTTCCAAGATTGTTTTACGCCCCAAACAAACGTGAATTTGTAATGAATGTATTATGGCTAATATTCAGATATAGTTACATTTTAGTTTCTGTTTCAGTTACATAACAATAATACATGATAGATGACCATGTCTGATCTGATGTCATGCTATTATAGTGTCAAGTTAGTTCTATGTTATGTATTACTCACAAGCTGACTGTACACTCTGTACAGAGGCTCAGATCCACAGTGTTACTGTACATTGACCTTCTGAAGAAGTTGCCTTTATAATCTATTGAACAAGTTCTTGGTGTGCATGTGTGTTGAAAAGTAATCGTCTTTTTGTACTGTGTGTGTCTGTGTGTGTGTGTGTGTGTGTGTGTGTGTGTGTGTGTGTGTGTGTGTGCGTGTGCGTGTGCGTGTGCGCGCGCGCGCGCGTGTGTGTGTGTGTGTGTGTGTGTGTGTGTGTGTGTGTGTGTCAGCTACTGTAATACACCAGCTGTTGTTGATGAGGACAGTAGAGAAGTGACCTTTTTAGAAGTAGGTCGTACATTCGACCAAAGTCGAATGTAATAAGAGGCATTCGTCACCACGCTGCTCAAGTACCAACATTTTGAGGATGCTATTATTTTACAGCTTGGTTACAAATGTAAACTGCTTGCGTTCATATGTGGAAGCCTCTCTAATGCCTCTATTGTCCGGGTAGCTTTAGCTCAGTCGGTAGAGCTCTCGCCTTTGCACACAAGGTCATGGGTTTCTGATCCAAATCAAAACTGTATGATATTTCGTAATCATTTCACCCAAAACAACAAACAACAAATTATGACTATTAACATAAAAATGACCCCGTCTGTCAGGTACAGTATGTAACATTAAGAGATTTAAATAGGTTTAAATAGGATTAAACCTGACTTACGCCAAATGATTTACTGATTTACTCCAGACTTGGGATTTTTTTTGGCCTAAGTAACAAAAACATGTGACTTAGGTCAAAAAGAATGCCTATTTTGGCCCAAGTCACACTTGGGAGATAGACCATTATACTAAAAGGGGAGGGAACAGCATGATTCTTTTCAATTAGGAGATTTTACCAGAGGTG
Organism: Gymnoscopelus microlampas; assembly: GCF_963454915.1. NCBI lineage: Eukaryota > Metazoa > Chordata > Actinopteri > Myctophiformes > Myctophidae > Gymnoscopelus > Gymnoscopelus microlampas. Next base: position 52,389,202 of record NC_139942.1, on the reverse strand, counting down.
GCCAGTGTCATGAGGAGCTGGAAATATCATTTTCCTCAAAAAATGACTTAGGCCATTAGTTTAAGAAGGTAACGACATTCTGCATAATGAGCACTTTTACTCTTGGTACTGTACTTTCATTACATTTTGGTGTGTGTTTGTTTGTGTTTTTCTGTCAGGAGGCACAGCGTCCAGGCAGAAGGGTTTCCGTGGCTGCATCCGCTCTCTGCAGCTCAACGGCGCCACCTTGGACCTGGAGGAGCGGGCTAAGATCACCCCCGGCGTGCGGCCCGGCTGCCCGGGACACTGCAGCAGCTACGGCTCACTGTGCCACCACCAGGCCCGCTGTGTGGAGAGGACCAGCGGCTTCTCCTGTGACTGTGCCCTATCCGCTTACACTGGAGCCTTCTGCAGCACAGGTTAGAGCATTGGTTCTCAAAGTGGGGTCCGGGGACCCCCAGGGGTACTTGATGGGGTTCCAGGGGGTCCCCAGCTAAATGATGGATAGGAACCAAATGGACCCTTATGGGTCTGTAACTCTGAGAGTTACATTAACATTGATTTTACAATATAAATTGGGGTCCCAGAGATAGAAATGCCATTAAATAGGGGTCCATAGTCCAATGCATGTCAAACTAGGGGTCCTTGAAGTTAAAATGGTTGAAGATCACTGCTAGAGCCGTAAAAATCTTATGGGGGTCCCTGGCATATCTTTTCAAATGGGGGTCCGTGGGCTAATTTGTGTCAATTTGGGGGTCCTTGACATGAAAAAGTTTGAGAAACACTGGGTTAGAGAACCAGTGGTGGAAAAAGTACTCACATTTTTTTTCTACAAGATCTTCTTTTTTTCAAAAAACTGTTAGGATTTAGAAGACATTTGTAGAATCCCCCAGAAGAAAAGATGTTACAGTTATGTTCATTTAAAAAAAATACATTATTCAAAGATTTGCCCACGTTTTCCACGATTTTTCTAAACAATGGCAGATCTACAAGCTCACAGCTGAGCTCGGCACTTCGGTTTCATACAGTATTTACAATTTTGTGCTTCATCAGTTTGCTGGTCTGCCATTAATAAGCTTGCTGTTGTGTTTTAGTTGAATGTCAGTTTTAAAGCTTGGTGGGCTGTAAATGCCACTTCTACATAATGAACGGCACCATGTTGTTTCTATGTTTCATATTTCTGCAGACGGCATTTACTAAAACAATAATTAATTCAACAGGACGTCTGGAATATTAAAAGCACCGCCGTGTTTTGAGAAGTTTGATAGATTAGCCCTAATACAAGAGACTGGTATTAAAATACCTTCCTGCTAGATGTTTATTTTTGCAGGTTGGTGCGTTGAGTTTGGATTGTTGTTTTATGTACAGTACCTGAAGAAAACCTCACCAGGAGTGCAAAAAGCTAGTTATCGACACACCTTTCATATCAACTAATGTACCTTTCATATATCTGAGAAAGATAACGAAAGGTAATGAAAGAAAGAAAGAAAGAAAGAAAAGGCCATTATATATCGTATTCAGAAATCATCTCCATTTTTTAACTTTTAGTTTTTTCGTAAATTAACACCCTACTTGATCATATTACACAGCGTCACACAAAAGCATCAAAAGTAGCAGATCTACAAGCTTGAAAAGCGTCTCGAAAAGCGTCTCGAAAAGCGTCTCGAAAAGCGTCTCGAAGCAATGCATTTTGAACTTGTAGATCTGCTACATTTGATAATTTTGAATTTGAATCCTGAAAAGTAACTTTTGGACATAGAGTATGAGGTTTCCACCCGACAGAGACTTGCTTGGGCGCCCTCCTGTGGCCAGGAGGACCCTAAGTGGCCGCTTAGTTGGCTCATGCCTGTGTAGGCTAGCCCTGCTCAGCAAAGTGTAGACATACACATTTACAGATACAGTATAGCGTTGTTGTCAGGCAGAAACCTCTTATTTCCATATTCTAACTTTTCGTATTTTTTTGTACATTTATGCCCTACTTCATCATACTACAGTGTCACACAAAACACCAAAAGTAGCAGATCTGCAAGCTCGAAGTGCGTGGCGCAAAGAAAGTAAGCAACACGTTTTGAGCTTGTAGATCTGCTACTTTTGCTATTTTCTTAATTGAATCCTGAACAGTTTTGGACATATGAGGTTTCCAGCCAACAGAGAGGATATATAAAGTGAGCCGGGTGGCTCAGTGGTTTAGTGCTGTTCCCCCTGGAGGGGCGCCGGCCTTATAGAGCTGGACCATGCTGCTCAGTGTGGCAGTGTTGCCAGATTTTGCCAGAGAAATAAGCAACCAAGTCCAAAAGAAGCGACTATAGGCCACATCAAACCTATATCATATATGCATCAGATATTAGGGGGGGGGGGGGGGGGAGCAGATCTACAAGTGTTGATATGTAACACATTGTGAGCTTGTAGATCTGCTATTTTCAAAAGAAAATCGTGAAAAAAGTTAAGCATTTTTTTGTAATTTTATGAAACACAAATCTGATACAGGGGTCCCTGACGAAATATTTTCAGATGGGGGGTTAGGGACAAACTTACATATTAATTTGGGGGTCCGTGACACAAAAATATTTGAGAACCACTGTTTTAAATAATACTAAATAATACTAAAAAACTATTGGAAGCTCATGCCCAAATAAGCAACTACACTTTAGAAACAAACCCCAAAAACTGTATCCCGCAACTTCCAATATACAAGCGACTTTACAGAACAAGAATCCCAAAGTCGCTTATAATAAGTGGACATGGCAACGCTGGTTACTGTAGGATGAGAGGAAGCAATTAAATGCAGAGGAGGACAACTTTCCCCACAGGGATCAATACACTACAACTTAACTGACACGCACGCATGCACACACACACACACACACACACACACACACACACACACACACACACACACACACACACACACACACACACACACACACACACACACACACACACGCACACACACACACACACACACACACAGAGCAGTACGCACCATTGGATAACCCAACACACAGAGGTACGCATGCACAACCACACAGATGTGCTACACGCAGTGGTGGAAAAAGTACTCAAATGTTTTACTTAAGTAAAAGTATCAATACTGCAATGTAGAAGTACTCCGTTACAAGTAAAAGCCCGGAATTCAAAAGTCACTTGAGTAAAAGTACAAAAGTATTGGCATCAAAATGTACTTAAAGGAGGAGTTCACCCAAAAAATGACTTATTTTCTATCAATTGCACACCCTATGAAGCCTTGAATCCATGGATTCTTTTTATGTTTTTGTCGCATTCCTAAGCTAATAATTTGATTCCCGTCTCCTACCGGCTAATGTATACCGGAAATACACACAGTCATCAAATTATTGTCTCAGGAATGCCACAAAAACAAAAATAAATCCATGAAATCAAGGCTTCATGGGGTGTGTAATTGGTAGAAAATAAGTTATTGTTTTGGTGAACAAGCACGATAAAGTACCTTTAAAGTACCAAAAGTAAAAGTACTAAAATGTTTGAAAATAGCTGATCTACAAGCTCACAACGCGTCGCTAGTGGAGTAAAAGTGCAATATTTGCCTCTGAGATGTAGTGGAGTAGAAGTAAAAGTATTGGAAATTGGAAATACTCAAGTAAAGTACAAATACCTCAAAATGTTACTTAATTACAGTACTTAAGTAAATGTACTTAGTTACTTTCCACCACTGGTCATAACCCCTTTTGCCCTGGTGCACATGGACACGCACGCACGCGCACACACACACACACACACACACACACACACACACACACACACACACACACACACACACACACACACACACACACACACACACACACACACACACACACACACACACACACTCTGCTATCCTCATTAACACACTTACTGTCTGGAACACATGGTGCCCATTAAAGATAACTTGCTTGCATCAAAGCATCTATGACAGATGAGCACAGATAACAACATAAATAAAAATTGCAGATAGTGTATTTGCAGCCATAGCCGTAGGACTGATTAGGACTGTAGTGTTTTGCAGTATTGACAGATTATTTGCGATGTAAATATGTGGTAGTATCACTGTAATCAGGCAGTTTGATCTTTGAACATGGTGCTGTAGAGACTCAACTTTGCACATTATTTCTAAACTGCAATTACTCATACCTTGTTTTGTTTTGAACATATTTAAAACATATTTTCACAATATAGCCACGTCCATTTTTAGTAAAAAGGTTGAAAAGGTTGCAATCACAGTGTTTGAAGTGGTGGCATTTATTAAACCATTTGCAATACCTGAAGCCAAATCTACAAATGTCTTCTAAATCCTAACAGTTTTTTATTTTATTTTGTATTATTTTATTTTTTTAATAATTTTTATCGCACGATTTTTGTAACCATTTTTTTCACCCAGTGCCAATTGCCTATGTAATCCTGGGCGCTACTCTCCCTCTGCCAGCCTAGGGAGAGCCCAGAACTGAGCTCATGCCTCCTTCAATGCATGAGGAGCTAGCAAGCCGCTTCTTATCACCTGACAGGGGAGGAGTTTCCCCGGTAGGACGTAATGTAAATCCTAACAGTTTTCTGAAAAAAACCTATGTTACTATATCAGTGGTCCTCAAACTTTTTCTTATCAAGGACCCCCAACATTATATGTATTTGGCGACGGACCCCCATCTCAAAATATTTTCTTCCAGGGTCCCGCAGAAGCAAAGATTTGAGTTACAAATGTTTGCTTAAAAAATATAAATATATATATATACTCAAAGATTTGCAAAAATGTTCAAAAATAGCAGATCTATTAGCTCATAGCGTGGCACTCGGTGCCGCGCTATGAGCTTGTATATCTGCTATTTTTTAATAGCCAAAGCATAAAATAATGGTTTACACAGATGTGTTCCCGGTCTTATGGGGTTAATGTTGAGCACGTTTTAATGGCACTGTAAATGTAGCAGCAGTCATACAGTACATGTCTTCAACCTTGTTCTGTGTACTTCTCATAAGAGCACCTCAGTAATGATATGATTTTCGCCTGTCAACTGCTACACTCTGGATGGCTTTTGTTTCTCTAGTTAATTAGGCGATAATTAACAATTCTTTTTTTTTTAAACCTTGTTTAGACGCTGCATCTTAATGGGCTACTGTGTAAATTAATTATAGTTCCGACTTCCGAGGCAGTGCAAATATTATGTAAATATAATCTGTGTTTTCCCTGGGAAACAATAGGAACATATACATTAAACCAAAATGATTAGTTTCCATACAGTCACATCAAACTTTACGTACAAAGTACCATTAAAACAACCGTGCTCTACCAAAGTACTGTACAAGATGAAAACCAAACTAAGACAGCAGAATAAATTGCAAACGAGAACAAAATGTAAGAAAACCCAGTGGGTCTCATTTAACACATTGGGTGCCAAAACCGTATATATACTTCTTTTCAAATACACCTGTTGAGTGCCAAAACCGTATATATACTGTTTGTTTGTTTTTGTTTTTTTTGTTTTTCCTTCACAGCACCAGGACATATCATGTTTCGAAGATTTAGACTTTAATCCACTTCCTGGTTAACTTATGACTTCAAAAGCCTGTATCTCGGCTCCTGTGTACTTTTTTTTTTACAATGTATTTTTGACTATTTTCAACTGGCTGCAACTATGGAACGGATTACCGAATGTTTTTAATTTTTTTCCCCCGATTGTACGAGACCTCTATGTATAATGAATGGATGCTTTTTTTTTACATGGATTTGCTCGTTGTGGAGTCTAGAGCTTTAAACAGTAAAGCGCAGTCAATGGGGAGAATGCTGGCACCCAACGTAAGTTGTTATGAAAAAATGCTGGTACCCAATGTGTTAACTAGAACGATTCTAACAAACTTTGTACAATAAGCATTTTTCACAAGCATCACAACATCATGTTAAACAAGGAAATATCTTTCAATCTTTAAAACTTGCTCTCTGTCTTCCGGAGGTGTCAAAATCATAGAGAAGTCTGTCCACTGTACTACTCAGTACCATGGACAGCTCACAGTTCATATAGTTCAGAACCATGGACAGAGCTCACCTGTCCACTGTACTATTCAGTACCAAGGACAGCTCCACTCTGCTCAAACCTAGCATTGCGACCTAGAGCTTACTGCAGAGGTCTTCAACAGGGGGTCCGGGACCCCTAGGGGGTCCTCAAAGTTACTACAGGGGGTCCGGGACCCCTAGGGGGTCCTCAAAGTTACTACAGGGGGTTACAGGGGGTCCGCCAAATCTTTGTGTGATATGATATTTTTTACATTAACCACTTGAACCCTATAGCATCCCTTTTCTGAGGAGAACTTTAGCCAAAAATAGCAGATCTACAAGCTCACAACGCCTCGGCGTTGTGAGCTTGTTGATCTGCTATTTCAGCTTATGTATAAAATAGGGCTTATGTATAAAATAGGGCTGAAGGGGTTGATGTATGTTTCATAATGTAATAATTCATATCAGCAAAGTAACTAGTAACTAAAGTTTTCAAAGAATTGTAGTGGAGTAAAAGTACAATATTTGCCTCTGAGATGTAGTGGAGTAGAAGTAAAACTATTGGAAATTGGAAATACTCAAGTAAAGTACCGCAAACACCTCAAAATTGTACTCAAGTACAGTGCTTAAGTAAATGTACTTAGTTACTTTCCACCACTGAGAACCACCTTTGAGTTTTGTGGTGACATTTTACGTGCCGCCGTCTCCCTCCCTTCTCCTCCAGAGGTGTCGGCCAGCTTCAAGCCGGGCACGTCGGTCAGCTACACCTTCAAGGAGCCGTACGAGCTGAGCAGGAACAGCAGCACCCTGCCCTCCAGCAGCACCCTGCCCTCCTCCATCTACTCCGACGTCACCCTGCGAGGAGAGAACGTCTCCCTGAGCTTCAGGACCAGCCACAGTCCTGCCCTGCTCCTCTACGTCAGCTCCTACTACAGAGAGTACCTGGCCGTGCTCATCAACAAGCATGGTGAGGACACATTAACACCCATTAAGACCGGGAACGCATCTGTGTCACTTTAGATGTCTTTGGCTATTAAAAAATAGCAGATATACAAACTCATAGCTCACAGGCTATGAGCGACGGGAGTGAGACGCAGCAAAGGTCATTCGGGCCCGGGAATCGAACGTGCGACCTGCTGTCAGGCTAGAGCTTATATATGTGGTATGCGCCTTAACCGCTAGGCCATTGGCACGCCCCCATTTGTTGAAATAATAACCCTACTTTTTTTCTCCGCTCTACAGCAAAGCAATGAATTGTGAAGCGTTGTGAGCTTGTAAAGCTGCTATTTTTGCCAAATGTTTCGCATGTTATGACACGCCCAAAATAGGCACGCTAGGGTTCCTAATTATGCTTACATATGGTTAAGGTATATAATTAACTTTAGTGATCAACTTACTATATTTATAATTGCAATGGTGTTGTTGATATGGATGTGTACAAGTGGTTACCTGTTTTTTAATATAAGCAACCGTTATATAGTACATTAATCATGAATAATAATTACGTGGAGGTCTAGCTAATCCCCACGAGACTTTGTCGATTAACAGGAGAGGTAAGGAGCTGACTCACATTATCTTCAAAGTAATTATTAATCCATTAAGAGCGGGAAAGCATGTGTGTCATTTTAAGATTTATTTGGCTGTGCAAATATAGAATATATACAAGCTCATAGCGCGGCACTCTCTGTGCCACGCTATGAGCTTGTAGATCTGCTATTTTTTGAAAAATCATTAACATTTGTGCAAATCTTTGAATATATATTATTAAGGCAAAATTTTTTAACTCCAATCTTTGCTTCTGGGGGGTCCCTGGAACAACATATTTTGAGATGGGGGTCCGCGGCCAAATACTGTACATATAATTCTGGTGGTCCTTGACATGAAAAAGTTGGAGCACCACTGATATAGCAACATACTGTTAGGATTTAGAAATCATTTTTAGATACAGTATGTATTTGGCCACGGACCCCCATCTCAAAAAAGTTTGTTCCAGGGACCCCCCCACCGAAGCAAATATTTGAGTTTGCTTTAAAAAACATATATATTCAAATATTTGCAAAAATGTTCACGATAAAAAAAAAAAATAGCAGATAGCTATGAGCTTGTAGATCTGCTATTTTTTCTTAAATAGCCAAAGAAATCTTAAAAAATGACACAGGTGATGCGGTTCCCGTTCTTAACGTGTTAATTATTCCGCACCGTGCACAAGTATCACTCCAAGAAGAAGCATCAGAAGGTGTGATAGATAGATACTGCATTGCAACAACATGATCACATGTCATTACAGAGACAACGTGCTGCCCTCCAATCTCCCTCCTTCCTCCTCCTCTTCCTCTTCCTCTTCCTCTTCCAGAGGCACATTATGTACCGAGATGGGATAATTATTTGTTCCAAGAAGCACTCTGCATACTGATAATGCATTTCGCCAAAAAAAAAAAAAAAAGCATGTAATCTTGGAGAGAGAGAGAGCGGTAGTGCTTCAGAGCTTAAGTGGTTGAATGAGTTTTGTGTGCATGGAGGGGCAGAGCGGGGTATGATTGCAGTCAGCGATAGAGAAAAGACAAATCAGAAGGAGAAAAAAACAACCTGGAGGCATCAGAGAGATTTAATTTGGATAGTTGTGTGTTAAGTGGCTCATCATCACCATGCTGTCCTTCAGCACTCTGAGCCCAATCTGTGTTAACACCTACTGTGTGACTTTGGAGGACTTTTTACACTCACTTTCGGCGCTACTCTTGTACATGACATGTTTATTAGACGGATAAAAGGCACATTTTGTCAAACACTTAAAGCCAGGGGTCGTCACCGTTTTCCTAGGCCAAGGAAGGACCTCTTAGTTGAGAGAGAGAGAGAGAGATGAACGAATATTGTATAAACTTGTGTTGCAGATTCAACTTTTTCCTAGATTTCATAGAGTTGTTTTACAGCAACTATCATCAGTGTTGTGTTAGATTCATGTTAATGCGCATTGTTTGACATTAAACACCTATTACTTAATAGACTTGAACCAAGTCTTAGTAGACTTGGTCCCTACACCAAACCTCTTTGCCAAAAATGGCAGATCTGCAAGTTGTGAGCTTGTAGATCTGCTATTTTTGGCTAAAGTTCTCCTCAGAATAGGGATGGTGCGGTTCAAGTGGTTAATGTAAAAAAATTAAAAAAGTTCCTATCACACAAATATTTGGTGGCCCCCCTGTAGGAACTTTGATTCCTGTCATTCTAACCTGTACTATCCAATGAAAGCAGAAAAGCCCCAAAAATATATTTTTTTAAAAAGAAATCAGATAATACAAGCTCATAGCACAGCACCGAGTGCCGCGCTATGAGCTTGTAGATCTGCTATTCTTTTGAAAAATCGTGAAAATCTGTGCAAATCTTTTGAATATAGATTTTCTGAAAGCAAATTTGTAACTCAAATCTTTGCTTCTGGGGGGGGGAGGGGAGGGGGGGGGGGGGGGGGTCCGTTTAACTAAATATTTTGAGATGGAGGTCTGCGGCCAAATACATAATATTTTTGGGGGGGTCCTTGACATGAAAAAGTTTGTCATTTGTAGATGCGTTCCCGGTTTGAATGACTTAAAGCTGGAGCCAATTAAATAATGACTTATTGAAGCGTTGCTTCTATGAGACAGTGATGCATGTGTGGTATGATGACTGCTGCTAGGGCATGAAGAGGCAAGCTGTCTCACCCATTCTGAGAAACTGTACAACTTGTATCACCTCTGTTATGATTTGATTGCTTTTACATGTGACTTGGACCAGTTATAGGTTATATCAGGGGTCTTCAACAGGGGGTCCGGGACCCCTAGGGGGTCCTCAAAGTTACTACAGGGGGTCCGCCAAATCTTTGTGTGATATGATTATTTTTTTACATTAACCACTTGAACCCTAGCATCCCTTTTCTGAGGAGAACTTTAGCCAAAAATAGCAGAGCTTGTGAGCTTGTAGATCGTCTATTTTTGGCAAAGAGGTTTGGTGTGTAGAGGGAAGAAAGAGCAGACCAAGTAAAAAAAAAAAGATGACACACAATTTTATACGTAGAGGGGGTCCCTGCTTCATCTCTCTCTCAGCTAGGGGGTCCTTGGCCTGAAAACGTTGAAGACCCCTGCCATAGAGGCAGCCTGCGCAACCCCACCCAACCATTAGGAATCCCTGGCATAGGACATCTTATTGCTGATGCCATACACTGTGAAATATATCTGTTTTGTCCAAATAGTTTATTATTTACCTTCCAGTTTCTCCAATGTATGTCTGTATTTGTCTAGAACGTTTATTATGTTTTTAACATGTCTTTCTGGAGGTTTACCAGGTAAAAACAGTTTACACAAACAGATAATGGTGTTTTGGATGTTTTCAGAGCTGGATTATAGTTGCAGACTATTTATGGGGACAGAGCTCTGCTCTGTACACGTATTGTTATTGGCAGTATTCTGTCACTTCTTCTTCTTCTTCTTCTTCTGCCACTTTTCGCAGTTCTGGCTGAACCGCGCTGTCGCTTTTTACGAAACTCGGCCATATGGTAGATGGTCATGAAAAACGATAAAAAAATAATTCTCACAATCTTTCGTCCAAAGGTGGCGCTATAGCACTCAATTGAAAATGCCAACTTTGACCAGGTACAACTCATGCCCTGTTTGACCTACAGCCATGAAACTTGGATACACATATGCGTCTCCTCATGCTGAACAACTTTCACCCTCTGACTTTTGACCTCTGACCTTTCGATCTCCCACCATTTTGAACTATATGAAAAACAGTCATTGGCTCCTAACTTCTGCATTTTTTCACTTATGGAAAATCCGTTGGAAATTTCTGTAGGCAGTGGTCCAAGGTTCAAGTGGTAAACGTTTCGTGCAGATTGCTCAAAAATCCCAGGAGGAGATAGATTTTAACTATTACTGTTTAAAGAAAATTATTCATCTGTGCCTAAAACATACATGCAGACTCACATTTCTTTGAAACTTTGCAGAAATGTACAGGGTCATTCCAAATATCACTGAAACCAATCTTACTCCAATTGGCCAAAAGGGGGCGCTATAGCAATTTTTTGAAAAGGCAGACTTTAAACAGGCATAAGTCATGCCTCGTTTGGCCGAAAGTCGTGAAACTTGCTTACACATGTGCCTTGACTCATGAGGAACACACGTATTGATTTGACCATTAAGCTCCGCCCTTAGATTTTCCGCAATTTTGAGCAGTTTGAAAAATACTTGTTTTTGCCAGTTCTGGCTTAACCGTGCATACGCTTTTTACGAAACTCGGCCATATGGTAGATGCTCATGAAAAACTACCAAGAAATAATTCTCACACTCATTCGTCAAAGGGTGGCGCTATAGCACTCAATTGAAAGTGCCAACTTTGAACAGGTACAACTCATGACCTGTTTGACCTACAACCATGAAACTTCGATACACACATGCGTCTCTTCATGCCCGACAACTTTCGTGGTCTGACTTTTGACCTCTGACCTTTAGATCTCCCACCATTTTGAATTATATGAAAAACAGTCATTGGCTCCTAACTTCTGCATTTTTTCACTTATGGAAAATCCGTTGGAATTTTTTGTAGGCAGAGGTCCAAAGTTCAAGTGGTAAACGTTTCGTGCAGATTGCTCAAAAATCCCAGGAGGAGATAGATTTTAACTATTACAGTTTTATGAAAATTATTCATCTGTGCCTAAAACATACATGCAGACTCACATTTCTTTGAAACTTTGCAGAAAAGTACAGGGTCATTCCAAATATCACTGAAACCAATCTTACTCCAATTGGCCAAAAGGGGGCGCTATAGCAATTTTTTGAAAATGCAGACTTTAAACAGGCATAAGTCATGCCTCGTTTGGCCGAAAGTCGTGAAACTTGCTTACACATGTGCCTTGACTCATGAGGAACACACGTATCGATTTGACCATTAAGCTCCGCCCTTAGATTGTCCGCAATTTTGAGCAGTTTGAAAAACACTTAAACCCAGGATTTTTCAGCTATTTGCGTGAAACTGTATCATCTGTGTGATCTCCTTTTTCACAGTTACTTGTCTGTTGGGCCAATGGCGTCTCCCTTAAATGAATGCCTCACAATCTCAAGGTCGCCTGTTCAAGCCTCACTTGATGTAGACTTAATTTAAGTTGAATTGCAAACAACATGACTGTATCAATGAATACATGTGCAAATGGTAAAGATAACCTGAAATGCTTATTTGAGAGTACGTTTTTTACGTATGACATTCTTCATTCTGAAAATAGCTGATCTACAATCTCACAACTTTTCATGGTTTGTGAGCTTGTAGATCGGCTACTTTCATTAGTTTTGGTTCTGAGGAGATGTACAATTTCTTCATTGGTAAATGGCTTGTGAACGAGTGATCTTAGTGTTAGTGAAACAGGGGCTTGGTTCATGAAAGAAGGCAAGAGTTTATGATCTTCAACAGACAATATCAGCCTGGACAAAGCTATAGCACTATAGGTAGTGTTGCAGCCTATTAGTCTGAAGGTTGAGAGTTCGAATCCTGTTAATGGCAGTAGGTTGAGATGTCCAATCAAACCATTATGTTTCCATCTCTCTCTCTCATCAATCTATTGTTTCCATGTCACTCTCTCTCTCTTCAATCTATTCCGTTTCCATGTCTCTCTCTCTCTCTATTCACTGGCCCCGTATTATCGCTGCTTGCAGCTATATTTGTTTTTATATTTGGCAGCCGAGGACATAGACTGGTTGTTAGAGGATTTCAACAACTTGGGATGCCCATAAAAGAGGCAAAAAGGCTGGCAAAGTACTCTGCTGTCTCTGCTATAATTGGCAGCTGCCGCTATTAATTATACCCTTAGAGCATTGGTTCTCACAGTGGGGTCCAGGGACCCCCAGGGGTCCTTGAGGGAGTTCCAGGGGGTCCCCAGCTAAATGATGGATAGTTAGGAACCAAATGGAAAAAATTACTGTAACTCAGAGAATGTACAAATGGAACCAAATGGACCCTAACAGGTCCATTTGGTTCCATTTGTACACTCTCAGAGTTAAATTAACACTGATTTGATGATATGAATTGGGGTCCAAGAGATAGAAGTGCCATTAAATGGGGGTCCAAGAAATTCAAATGGTTGAAAATCACTGCTATAGAGCCGTAACAATCTTCTCTTATGGGGGTCAGTGGCTTATCTTTTATTGGTATATCGTCCGCGGGCTAATAAGTGTCAATTTGGGGGTCCTTGACATGAAAAGGTTTGAGAAGCACTGCCATAGAGTACTGAGGCACATGCTTATTGTATCATGAAGACATTATGCCATGATTTTGTGACTGTGAAACTGTACCGTTAATATCTGTGTCCTTGTATGCTCTCCTTTATGTGGTCATGAATAAATTGTGTGTGTGTGTGTGTGTGTGTGTGTGTGTGTGTGTGTGTGTGTGTGTGTGTGTGTGTGTGTGTGTGTGTGTGTGTGTGTGTGTGTGTGTGTGTGTGTGTGTGTGTGTGTGTGTGCGTGTGAAGATAAGCTGGAGGTGAGGTACAAGCTGGAGTCCAGCAGAGATGCTGAGGTTCTGAGGAGCAGAGTTAGGAACCTGGCCAATGGACAGCTGCACAGCCTGACCATCAGGAGACTGACTGACACTGTGTCTATCCAGGTAGCACGACCACGCACATACACACACATGCACGCGCGCGCACACACACACACACACACACACACACACACACACACACACACACACACACACACACACACACACACACACACACACACACACACACACACACACACACTCACACACGGTGAGTCACGGCTGTCCTCAGCCATAATAAAGTCAGCAGTCAGCCCGCTCGCTGTCCCTTTCATCAGCCTGGTTCTGTCGTAGCAGATGTCAGCCTTCAAGTGCCTCCGCTGGATGTTCAGCTCCAGTAGCAGCAGCAGCTAGCAGAGCATCAGGGCCAAGCCGCGCAGCAGCAGCAGCTAGCAGAGCATCGGGGCCAAGCCGCGCAGCAGCAGCTAGCAGAGCATCGGGGCCAAGCCGCGCAGCAGCAGCTAGCAGAGCGTCAGGGCCAAGCCGCGCAGCAGCAGCTAGCAGAGCGTCAGGGCCAAGCAGCCGCGCAGCGGAGCAGAGCTAAACCCTCAGATGAAATATGAGGTTGTCGCCACGTTACCTGAAGTTCCAACCTCCCTTAACCCTTTAAGACCGGGACAACGCGTCCGTGTAGTTTTTTTAGATTTCTTTGCTTGTAGATCTGCCATTTTTTTGAAAAATCCTGAAAATTCGTGCAAATCTTCTGAATATATATATTTTTTTAAGTGATCATTGTAACTCAAATCTTTGCTTCTGGGGGGGGGGGTCCCTGGAACAAAGCATTGTGAGATGGGGGGTCCATGGCCAAATACATTATCTAAAAAAAAATGTCTAAATGCTAACAGTATGTTGCTACTCTATATCTGTGGTGCTCCAACTTTTTCATGTCAAGGACCACCCCAAAATGATATGTATTTGGCCATGGACCCCCCCATCTCAAAATACAGTATGATGTTCCAGGGGCCCCCAGATAGCACAGATCAGAGTTAAAAACGTTCGCTTTAAAACACACATTTTCACGATGTTTCCCAAAAAAAATAGCAAAGTGCAGCGCTATGAGCTTGTAGATCTGCTATTTTTTGATGCGTTCCCGGTCTAAATGGGTTAAAAATGATTGTATCCCTTACCAACAGGCCTCAGATAAATTATGGGGCTGTCGTGATATTTCCTGGTTCCTCGGCCCCCAGGAGTCTGCTGTGTATAACACTGTAAAACTTCACTCTGATAAAATATGAGCTGAACTTTATCCAGGCCTTTTTTTCCCAGCACCCTGATTGACTGTGTAATCACCCCACAAGCCCTTTTCTTTTTTTCTCATGTGAAATATAAGGTGACCTTATCCTGTCTGAGCCTCGCTCTGACATGTTGCGGTACATCGCCTAGCAACCGTCTCAAGTGAGATGAGAAGTATAGGGAACTCATCTTGTCCAATCCGCAGCTTCTGAATTATTATGACGCTTAACCCATTAACCCTTTAAGACCGGGAACGCATCTGTGTCATTTTTAGATTTATTTGGCTATTAAAAAATAGCAGATATACAAGCTCATATGAGCTTGTAGATCTGCTATTTTTTTGAAAAATCAAGAATGTTTTTGCAAATATGTGGCGTTTTTTTTAGGGCGTGAGTCGTGACTAGGCTTTTCTCTTCGCAGATGAGTAAGGCTCGGAACGAGGCAACATACGTAAGCACAGTAGCAATGCCTCTCTCTCTCGCTCTGTGTCTCTCGCTCTGTGTGTGTGTGTCTCTCTCTCTCGCTCTCGCTCTCGCTCTCGCTCTCGCTCTCGCTCTCTCTCTCTCTCTCTGTCTCTCTCTCTCTCTGTCTCTCTCTCTGTCTCTCTCACTGTCTCTCTCTCTCTCTCTCTCTCTCTCTCTCTCTCTCTCTCTCTCTCTCTCTCTCTCTCTCTCTCTCTCTCTCTCGCTCTCTCTCTCTCACACACAATCAACACAATTATTAAACGTAGTATCAATGTAATCACACTAGATTATGCAGGATGCAGTCCACATTACTTTGATGTTAGATACATATTGCATCACCTGATACAAACATACTCGTACACATGTGGTACAGGGACAATGACGTAAAGGGACAGATGAAGACAAACTGCAAGGCTAAATACGAAATATATTCAACAGCTAATATCATAGATGTTAACTGCGGCAGCACCCCGTGTATTTATCCATTAATCAGAAGGTTAAGACGTCCAGTGACATGGAGTGCATTTAACGAATGGATTAATGATTGCATGAATAAATTAATTCATATTTAATATCCGTGTCAGGACATTTGCTTGACCCCTCCCACATGGGATTATCAGACACATCAATTAAAACACCAACATTCCAGTGTATTACCCAACCAGCAACTAATGATGCAACCTGATTATAAACAAGATACAGTGCATACATTCACAGAAACCTGCACATAAAATATATAAAAATGAGGGAGAGGGATTTGGAGA
Organism: Gymnoscopelus microlampas; assembly: GCF_963454915.1. Lineage (NCBI taxonomy): Eukaryota > Metazoa > Chordata > Actinopteri > Myctophiformes > Myctophidae > Gymnoscopelus > Gymnoscopelus microlampas. Next base: position 52,373,213 of record NC_139942.1, on the reverse strand, counting down.
GGCAGGGGCTGGAATTTGAAAAGGGCACCTATTGCGTCTGGCCCGATTACCATACTTTTAGGCCGAGAACCCGGAAAAAATAAAAAGGTGTCATTGTGTACTTAATTTCCTCAAAGTCACGCATCCAACAAGATTTGAACTGAGCAGATTGGACCTTCCGTTCCAGAGATGATGGCCAAAACGTCTTGAAAACGGCCACTTTGGCCAATTTTCGATCACCCATTTTTGATAAAGTTTTGGCCATTGTCTCCCGTTTTTCTTTAATAACACGGGCTAGGAAGGTCAGACGGCGACAAACTAGATACCTGAGTAAAGTTCACTTTGAGCTTCATCCAACAAATCTAGTCTGGAGTGAGCACTTTTTTACCTACGTCTAAAAGGGCAGGTGCTCAAGCCCCCTTTCATGTCTATGTGTGCACGTGCCTGGGGGTAGGACTAGATAAGTTTTAAACTTCATCCAATGCCCTTTTTGAGCACTCGAGAGTAGGCCTACTACATGTACTGTATTTGTTTTCATATGTTCATATATTTTCCTATTTTAAGTTGATCATGTTTATTTTGTGTATTCATTGTCTCTTTAACAGTGTCCGAAATAAACAACTTAATCAAAAACTATTTCATACTATAACTAATAACAGTACAAAAGAAAAGAAAAGAAAAAGTAATGAAAGAACAAACATCCACTCCGTATAAAGTCAAGGTTCTTTGTCTCCTGGAGGAACACAGTCTCTTGCTCCGTGTTGTAACGGGTCAACAACGCCGAGCCTCACGGTGGACCACGGCCATATCGACTCCCATTAGCACATGTCTCATTGATGAATGCTTTTACTCAGGTCCAAATCCCTGCGGGCCGTACAGTACCAACTCACTGTGTCCTCTGTTTCTATACTTATCTCAGAGAGACCGGACGGTCTGACCCTTTAAAGGCCTTCTCCATCTGATCATTCTCCACTTATAGACTCAGTTCACACATCAGGGAGGGCATGATGTACGTATGGACTTTGCAGGGGAGCATGGACCTATAGGATTTAAACTCATATTTAACTCATGCAGGGGACCCTATATTGGTTGTTGACTGTTTATGAAAAAAACATCTCCATCTCTCTGCTGTCGAGCAGAAACCAACTATTGTACAGTATGTCCAAAACATTAAAGGGATACTTCACCCCAAAAAAATACTTTCTTTCTATCGATTAATCACCCCATGGAGACTTGAATTCATGGTTATTTTGTTTTTTTTGTCGCATTCCTAAACCAATAATTTGATGACCAGCGGACCGGTAGGATACACAAAGGAGACTCTTTGCCTCTCCTGACCTACAGTTCAAGATTTATAGGCCAAAAAGTGAATCGGCCTGCTTTTTTATGGATAATTGTATGGATAATTTTCAAAAGTTTGGATCCCAATGCTAGAATCCATCAGTAGGTCCTATAGAAGCCTCATGCAAAATGCGGCGCTTTTATCCACTTCGTATCGATAATGATAATACAATTGTATTCATTCTTTTAGGTTAGTTTTGAGATCGGGTAGGGAGTCGGTATAGGACATTATTCCATGTTAAGGTGACAGAATAGTGCAATACATTTTTCTCCCCATGTTTGAGACAACTTTTCGGAGGAACGACACAAAAGTCCAACATGCATTCTTCTCTCTGCCTTCATTAGAGAATCCCATCCTCTTCATCCATCCAAAAATGGTCTAAAAAAACATCTACCTTTTCCCCCTGTAAACTGTAGAGATAAAACATGACAGAGATTCATCACATCGCTGCCCCCAGCTTCTTCCCCGTTCAGCGAAACGTTTCGCTCCACATAGTTTACAACTAGTTGACTTTATAATTAATCTGCAGGTGTCAGAGGAGGTGAATTAAGTACCCTAGATCTCCCTGAATGTGCAGTCAGTGGTGTAAATAAGTAACTAAGTGCATTTACTCAAGTACTGTACTTAAAGTAAAATGTCGAGTTTTTCTTTTTTTACTGGAGTATTTCCAATTTTCTGTACTTTTACTTCTACTCCACTACACCTCAGATAAATATTGTTCTTTTATTCCACTGCAATTATTCGGAAACTTTAGTTACTTTTTGATCATTATCACAAAACGTACATTAACCACTTCAACCCTATACAATACTGTACTTTGGCTATTTGAAAATAGCAGATCTACAAGCTCACAATGCGTCGCGATGCGACGCATTGTGAGCTTGTAGATTTGGCTATTTTCAAAATATTTGTATACATTTTTAACTTGTGAAATGCAGGACATTCTGCATAATGACAACTTTTACTTGTGGTACTTTAAGTACATTTTGATGCCAATACTGTTGTACTTTTCCTCAAGTTAATGTATTGCATTTCTACATTGTGGTATTGATACTTTTACTTAAGTAAAGACATGTCAGTACTTCTTCCAACACTGTGTGCAGTCACATTCCTGGTGCTGTGTGCAGAGGAAGGTGCAAAGAAAACACTATTGATTTATAGACCATGCACCTTTCTCCTACTCAGCTGTTCCCAGAGAGCTGTTTTGCATGTGAAGCGTATTTACTCAAAGTGAGATATAAGTCAGATGAATAATGTGACCAGGGTTTGATTTGTAAATAAAAAACAGAGGAGGGGAGGGGGGTGGGGGGGGCCTTTCCAAGTCCTGGACTTTATTGTGTTATATTCTCTAATTGTTTTAACTTGCGTTATGACTTTTCAAATAAACTAAACAAAAATTAAAGAACATTTTCCCTAAACTACAAAGTTTAAGGAATTTCAGGTTGACCAGAATGCATAATTTCTTGATCTGCTGTTATAATATGATGTATTTTTTTTACAAAGAACACCAATGTTAATATATTGCTGATCAACTTTGTTACAGGTTGACCAGAACAGCAGAGAAGACTTCAACTTGACGTCCGATAGAGAATTTAATGCCATTAAATCACTGGTTCTTGGCAGAGTGCATGGTAAGTGATACTGTAGATATTACAGACTACACAACTCTCACCAGGATTGTCCGTCTTTAGGCTTTATTCATTAAAAGTTGTTATTTCCGTCAAACCACTTCCAACAAAGTACTCCATGACTGTAGATATAGGAACTCTTCTTGTAAGCGTTTATAAGCATAACTTCCTTAAATCCTTCCTTATGCAGAGATTAAAATCAATTTTGAAGTGAGGTTTTTCTTTGGACAGTGCCTGCAAAAACACACGTGTGAGGTATAGTGACATAAGGTGCATTTTCTTGCCTTGAGCATAATAATGAAAGTATTTTGTTTTTCCTTGAAAATAATGAAAGGCATAAAAATACTGGAACGTGTCTGAAAAATATTTTTGCTCTAAAAGTGTGAAAAACATATCCTTCATTTTGCCATGTCTTATAATAGGATTATATGTTGGAATTGTGGTGGAGAAGGAATCCTGAAAGTACTTGCCCCCCCCATGAGGGTCCGAGTTGCCTAGACACCCTTTATTGAACAACACAGGCTAATATATATACTGTACAGAACACAAACTTATTTTCAACCTCTACAATGCAAACTCACAACATTGGCCCTAAAGTGGACTATTTAGGTCTCTTTTAAATCAAATGTAGCATGCTTTCTAACTAAAAGTTCTACGACTTTGTACCAGACGCGAGGCAGCTCTCATAGAAAAGGCCTTTTCAATTCCACAAACACTCAGACAGACTGATTAGACTAACATTGTGCTGAGTCGTGCTGCCGTCAAACCACTGTTTTGAACTGTTTTACTAGGGTTCTATCAATTTGGTGTCTGTCTGAGGAGACTAGAAAAGGCTCTACCGTCTATAGAAACAGCTAATGGAAAAACCAAAGAAAAACAACATTCACTGCTGGAGCTTTTAAGATGTTATGGGAAATATTATTCACAAAAGGATGACATTAACTCGTAGCTGGGATGCGAGCCAGAGAGCTATTTCAGCACTAAGCTTGCTGCGTACACGGTACAGTACCACCCACGTAAGTGATCAAATATGATTTACTGGATGTACATTTAAAAAACTATATTGAGAATTTAAATATCACGCCAAGTGCTTTGTTACGGCCTTTGTATGTTCAGTAAAGCAGACATTATTGTGATGAATAATACAATGAATGTGGCTGAACTGTGGAAGCGAAGCCCTTCAGACAACGGTGATGATCAGGACACACATTATATGGTAATGAGAAAAAGGAAACGTACGTACAGATGGAAGGTGGGAGTCGACAGCCTGCAATCAAACATAATGAATCATAATCCTATAACAGTAGTATGGTTTAGAAGTCATAGACTGCACACACAACGATGACTCCATCTCAAACAGGAGCGTAAACAGACACGCACTGACTGAGTCAATGAAGACCAACTGAATACAAATTAGAAAATGTATGTTAAATGACAACAATGGTAATGTTAATCGCAACCCTCCAGAAAAATACGATTATGCGATCACATAATTTACCGCATAATCAGCCAAATGGTGCAGATTATGCGGGGCTAATTGTTTTTTGCATATTTCGCGTAGCATTTTTCCGCATATTTCTCAACTCCTCAAAAAAAGTTAGTTTTCTTGTTTAAAAACGGCCGACTTGAGGACCATTTCTTTAGCCCCAGTCACATATTTCACGGATTTCGCAACTTTTTGCGTATTTCACAACTTTCGGCATATTTTGCAACTTCCCGCAATTTCCAACGGAAAATCATATAAAAACCCAGCATATTTCTCCCACGTTTGGTCCGGTTGGTTTCATTTTACACTCTCAAGAGTTAAAGATCAATAAGGGTCCATTTGGTTACCAACTCTCGATCATTTAGCTGGGGACCACCTGGAACCCCCTCAAGGACCATTGGTGGTTCTCGGATCACTGGTTGAGAACCACTGCCCTAGAGTAAGGCAGCTTACTGTAATGAAAAGACACTCGGCCTGCCTGGGTCATGTATAAGCATATGATATCTCCTGTCGTTCCTCTGTGTGTGGGATGGCATAATGGTGCATTGTGACAGGGTGGGTCACGTCAGAGAGGAATCATCAGTCACACTGAGAGCAGACAGGCCACGATGCTACATTCTCAGTACTCTGTACATACATCCTGCCAGACGCTGTCACCCATCTGCCTAAGTGATATATAGAACTATATGAGGAATATAGAGACACTGTTGACAGAGTGAGAGGCGGGGTGTCAGGGTAAAGATGGCCCCGAGGGGACGGAGAAAGAGAAGGGTGGTGGATAGGAACGACACATGAGGAAGGAAGGAGTGAGTGAGTGAGTGAGTGAGAGAGAGAGAGAGAGAGAGAGAGAGAGAGAGAGAGAGAGAGAGAGAGAGAGAGAGAGAGAGAGAGAGAGAGAGAGAGAGAGAGAGAGAGAGAGAGAGAGAGAGAGAGAGAGAGAGAGAGAGAGAGAGATACATTAGACAGAGTGAGAGAGGAGTAAGAATGTGAGAAGCCTGTTATGAAACGATATTCACAGTCTCTGCAGCGCAGAGAGAGATAATAAGAGAGAGAGAGCATAACATTGAGGATGAAGGGCTGCTGAAAATATATAGACTCTATGAAGATGAGGAGTATGTAGGAGCAGAGAGAGAGGAAGATATAAAGAGAGAGAGAGAGAGAGAGAGAGAGGGAGGGGGGGAGGGAGCGACAGTAAAACCTTGAGTGTGTCACAGGATCTCCTCCATGCTGTTTTGACTGCTGTCATAAAGATGCAGATGTGTCCTGGTTACAGTACAGTACAGTACAGTACAGTACAGTACAGTACAGTATGTTCACACATTCACACCTCAGCCCTGTGAACAAAACACTGACACTGCTGCTGTTTAGAGCAGCAGGGGTCTTCAATGTTTTTCAGGCAATGATAGCCAGCTGTATAGACTCCCACACAATGATGCCTTGAGACTATATCTTGTGCTCAGACCTGCTCTTCACCCAGACAACACCTCTCGCACACTGCTTAATTAGTTATTTTCATTTTGAAGCCTTCAAGTGTTTGTTATTCTATTCTTTATACATATTGGATTCATGTTAAATGTGTGTTTTCAGACATTTAACCACTTAAACCCTCAATACTTTGTAAACTTGACCTTTGGCTGGTTACTTGGTCTGCTCTTTTTTCCCTGTACACCAAACCTCTTCGCCGATCTACAAGCTCACAACGCGTCGCAGACACGCGGTGAGCTTGTAGATCTGTGATTTTGTGTAACAATTATCACACACAGTAGCATCCCTAGTCTGGACATATATCATAATAGGCGAACATTTGGCCAAAAATAGCAGATCTACAAGCTCACAACACGTTTAGATTGGCTCTTTTTTCCTTTTTTTCGTTTAATTGGTCACTGTCATGCAACAGAATATAAATAAGTCTTTACACTCTCTCTCTCTCTCTCTCTCTCTCTCTCTCTCTCTCTCTCTCTCTCTCTCTCTCTCTCTCTCTCTCTCTCTCTCCCTCTCTCTCTCTGTGGACGCACAGATCCAGAGGAGTTGGATCCAGAGCTGTCCAGGCTGGCGGCTCAGGGTTTTACAGGCTGTCTGTCCGTGGTCCAATTCAACGGCGTCAGCCCCCTCAAAGCGGCCCTGCTGTACCCCGACACCAGCCCCGTCACCATCACCGGACCGCTGGCCCGCTCCAACTGTGGCTCCTCCTCCCCGGCCAATCCCCACGCAGCGGAAACCACGCGCCACCAATCAGGTAGGAGCAGAGAGAGAGAGAGTGAGGCTGAGTCTCAAGCAGAGGCATTTCTAAATGAAAATCAGTGGTGGAAAATGTACTCACATTTTTTACTTAAGTAAAAGTATCAATTTTGCAATATAGAAAGACTTTGTTACATGCAAAAGTCCGGAATTCAAAATGTACTTGAGTAAAAGTGCAAAAGTATTGGCATTAAAATGTACTTAAGGTACCAGAAGTAAAAGTACTCATTATGCAGAATGTCCCATTTCAGTTTTCACGTGTATAAAAATCTTTTGAAAATAGCAGATCGCATTTTGAGCTTGTAGAGCGGCTATTTTCAAATGGTCGATTGGAAACTTATGCAGGAAAGGAAACTTGAGCATGCTATCCGCGTGTCATAAGTTATAATGTCATTCAATTACATATTATGAATAAAATATGTTAGGCTGTCATGTTTTTGCCCATGTCATCTTTGGCATACTAGTATTTGGCTGTGCAGAGACAGCCAAATACTAGTATGCCAAAGTTGACATGCATGCATGGGCAAAAACATGACAGCAAAGGTATTTTATTCATATGTAATTGAATGACATTATAACTTATGACACGCAGATAGCATGCTCAAGTTTCCTTTCCTGTAATTGTCCAATCTGTGTCTGACAGCCGGCTCTGAAACCTCCAGTACAGACGGCATCCTCCTTGTCAAACAGCCAGATAATGATGAAGGTTATTGATTTGTGACCAGAGTGGGTAGATTCCTTTGGCTTGTCTTTCTCCTGTGGTCATTCATTCATTCATGCTGCTTATTAATATTGGTGTGCTGAAGTCCATTGGAGATGAGCTGTGGTATAATAAGGCTCCAATAATGGTACTATGGTCACACTTTCTCCTCTCTAAAGCTTGTTTGTTTCCACTGTTCTTCTACACAGATTTATCTAGTTCATGTTTCCTCTTTGTTCTCTTTTTCACCCTTTCTTTGGTTTCTCTCTTTTCCAAGTTATATTTCATCTCTCTGTTTCATCCTGTCTTTAATTGTGTTTACCTCCGATTTGCACGCCCCTGTTCAGGGTCTTTCCCTCGTCTGCAATTCTGACGTTTTTTCCTTTTTTCTTCTATCTCTCTTGTTCACTCCTCTTGTCTTCTCTCTCCTTTCTTTTTCTCTCTCTCTCTCTCTCTCTCTCTCTCTCTCTCTCTCTCTCTCTCTCTCTCTCTCTCTCTCTCTCTCTCTCTCTCTCTCTTCCTCTGCTATAGACCAGTCTGGTTCAGTGGGTACAGGTCAACCTTTAGTCAATGCCATCAGGAATGACTCTGCTCTCATCGGAGGTACTGTATGTAGGAGGTTATGTTTTACACTCATAAAACCATTGGTGTGTTGTTTGCATTTTATGGATGACTGTCCATTTACTCCCTGATAGTTTAACAGTTCTGTTTTAGTTCTGTTATGTTTTTGAATTTCTTTGGAAAATGAAAAACATTTCATAAATGAAAAAAGTATTTGAAAAAACATGAACATATTAGTCACAAGAATCAAGGATGTGTGTTTTCAATGAATCTAACCATGGTTACAACGGAGGTTACAACGGAAAAGTTACAATGGGTTTGTATAGGAAGGGGGCGTGTCTGATAAAATGAATATCATGGGTGTGTTGCGATATAAGGCACTGAGCGCACGTGGTCCAATACAAACCAATACGCGAGTGCATTCCCGGTGCGCATATCCAAACACACCCTCAAATGTCTGAATACTGAATCAAGCAACTTAAAAACTGCAGGTGCTCACAAAAGCCTGAGTATGTCGTGGTAAAATCAGTGTTGATTTTGACAGCACATTTAAATTCGGTTTTAGTCATAGTCTTTTGAATAAAATTGCATTTAGTTTTAGTCATATTTTAGTCATCTGAAATGTTTTAGTTTTAGTCAAGTTTTAAGTGGACTAAATATCATAAGATTATAGTCGACTAAATCTACAGTTCATTTAGTCGACTGTAATGTATTTTGGCGGTGCCTTGATGGCGTCGTAATGGCTGATTTTACAGTTGGTTGCATGCTGAAAATAGCTGATCTACAAGTTCACAAGTGATAGATCTGCTATTTTCAGAGCTCAACACCCGAGCCTAAACTGACTTGTCTTTTTGTTCTACTGGATCTCTTCTCCACTATAATCCCTCACTAACATTTTAGTCTAGTTTGTATTTGTTGACGAAATTGTCAATATATTTAGTCTTAGTTTTAGTCATCGTAGCTTATTTTTTATTTTGTTTTGATTTAGTTTTCTTCAGTGATAAAAAGGTAGTCGACAAACATTTTTCGTCATAGTTTTAGTCGACGAAATCAACACTGTTTAAAATGACCCCCAACATGTTTGAAAGTGAAATATCCCTTTAATGATGAGAAACATAGACAATACACTTCAAGCAAGACTTGTAAGAGACGGCAAAAAGGAACTGGAAAAAAAGCGTGTCCGTTTAACAGCCTCTCTGTGTCTGAGTGCACAGGCGACAGCACAGCTAATTACACTTTTGGCAGAATTGAAATTGCTGATTAAAGAACATTTTTTGCCGTTATCTTCAAATGCATGGGCATCGCACTGTAATGCAGTGTTAAATTGAGTCAGTATAGTTTTTAAAAGGGGTTAACGGGTCCCTCTTGTAATAATGAAGTGTCTTGCGGCATAACAAAATCCCTCTCTGTGGATTCTTTTTCACTTCAACTCCATTCAACAAAAGGCAGACAGTGGTCAGAAAGAGGATTGCATGTTTTAAGTGCAGATTAAAACCCGATCGTAATAGTAATACCGTTTGATCCCTTGTAAATGTAACCCATTCACTCTGGGAAGGCATCTCTGTCATTTTAGATTTCTTTGACTTTAAAAAAATAGCAGATCTACAAGCTCATAGCGCGGCACTCGGTGCCGCGCTATGAGCTTGTAGATCTGCTATTTTTCTAAAATCTTGAAAATGTGTGCAAATCTTTGAATATAATTCTACAAATGTCTTCTAAATCCTAACTGTTAACTTGAAAAAACGTACGTTGCTATATATATATCAGTGGTTCTCAAACTTTTTCATGTCAAGGGCTCCCAAAATGATATGTATTTGGCCGCGGACCCCCATCTCAAAATATTTTTGCTCTAGGGACCCCCCATAAGCAAAGATTTGAGTTAAAAATGTTAGCTTTAAAAGATATATAAATTCAAAGATTTGCACACATTTTCACGATTTTTCAAAAATAGCAGATCTGCAAGCTCATAGCGCGGCACTCGGTGCCGTGCTATGAGCTTGTAGATCTGCTATTTTTGAATAGCCAAAGCATAGAATATAGATAAAGTGATTACAGAGATGCGTTCCCGGTCTTAATGCATTAAGTTACACTCTCCAACTTGATCAAAGTGAAAGCTCAAGGGAGAGAAGTTGGGACAAATCCCACTCTTTTCACGGCTTCTCAAATATTCACACAAATTCCGCTATGCTAATTTTTAGAGCCGGGTTTATGTGGCATCAAAGAGCAAAAGTATAATTGAGTTTCACAGGAGTTCTGCCCTTTTTACAATTTTCTTCTATACTGTGCTACAGTAGTCTTAATTTATCATGTATTGAAATGTGTCAAAATGTCAAAACTCAGTACTGTATAATATCATCCAGTCAGAATTATTGCTGCTATACAAGTCCTAGTGGTTCTCAACCTGTGGGCCGGGGCACCACTGGTGGGCTGTGAGGGTACTGCAAGTGGGCCCCCAAATCATTGGGGGCCCAAGATTTCAACGAATATTATAACATTCATATATTTGTTTTAAAACCTTGAAAAATCCTCACAAAATCATTGTTTGTGTGAAGTATACCGTGGAACACAATCGATTGATCATTAGAGTAAACATGCTCCGTGACCACTTTCACGGTCAAATGGCGGCCGTGGTAAAGGGACATTTCGCCGATTTTGCATCAAACCCCCATTTTTATCTAGGTCTAGGACCCATAAACATGCTCCTGGTGTGTTTTTTGTGTTTTATCTGTATGTTTAGATTTCTATCCATATCCTCAGAGACTATGAGTCATTTGACTCATAGTCTCTTTATCTCACCTTATTTCCTGACTACAATGTAGACCACACCCCCACGCAGCCTCCCCTCCCCACAAGGAAGGGCAGTGCTCCAAAGTATTATGGTCATTGTAGTAATGCAACAGTCCAGTCGAACCCCAGTCAAACACACAGACTTCTATATTTCTCTGGCCATAGGGTGCAAATTTCAAATTTTGCTACTGTTATCTACTGCAAATATTATTAACATTGAGAGACTGTAAGTTCTTCCAGGGGTGAAATGCTCCTTTAAGGCCGGTGCATAGTCCGCTTTAGTGCCGAAATAAAGTCGGTTCGGGATGGGTCCCCGACACGATTTTATTTCGGCTCTATAAAAGTCAATTCATACTCGTCGCTTGTAAATATAGGGGGTCCTTGACATGAAAATGTTTGTGGCCGTATACTCAGCTCTTCAGAGCGGATACATACAGTATCTGACTGATACAGTATCTGACAGATACATATCTGACTGGCCCTCGCTGGCCTCCAGCTCCAGCTAGCGCCGGGGGTGCCAGAAATGGAGAGAGAAACGCTTTTGCTGCGTTCGACTCACAGCTTGTTTCTAAACACACTGCTCATTTTAGCCGATAAATATGTCACGTAGTTGTGCAATATTGATTATTATTACACACACAGCCTCTTAATTTACAAATGCGCACTCATTCAATAAATTTGCCTTGCTACAAGGCTGTCATTATATTATATGACGGTCTTGGAAAGCCTCCATACACTGTTGTGGTAATTAAATATTTCCTCGTTGGGAGAATGCAAACAAAAGAATTGCAAACAAATGTCGTTAGTAGATTTATTTGATACCCCGTCACAAATTCCCCACAGCGCGACGCGGTCGCAAGCTGCCAACACACACACACACACGCACACACGCACACACACACACGCACACGCACACACACACACAAAACAAACTTGAAGCTGGGCTGAATGAATGAGGAAACACAGCGGAACGCCAAAATTTGTTTGGGATGTCACAGCATCTCGGTGGCACCGAACGGACGACTTTAGGACGGGTACCGCCCCCACAGAGCCGAACAAATTCGGCATTAACACATTGATTGCCAAGATCGCATTGATGCGTTCTTTCATTTTTGGGGGAAAATTCCACAAGGGGCGACCTAACACAAGCTTTGGAATGATCGATCGTCACCCAGAGAAGTAGAATGTGGATGTGACGTTCTTCCAATAAAACAGGAAGCCATCCACTTCCTGTTTGGGATTTTCAGAAAAACAGCTGTAACTCAGTTTCTTTATTTTGCATTGAAAACCGTTTTCAGCGGGCCGAAGCCCCAAAATGGCACGTTGTCGTTCCTATGGATACACAGATCCCTCCGCTAACCCACGGGGACTATTTTGTTTGTGTTTTTGGGACACAATGTCGGTTCCAAGGCGTTTCAAATATCATCGGATTGAGGTAATTATACGCTGGCAAGGGGATAGAAAACTACGTTTAATATCTTGGCAATCAATGTGTTAAAAGTGGAACCATTTTCAGGGCCCGTATTCATTTGGGTCCTGATCCCAAAAATGTTTAGAACCACTGATATATAGTCATTTTTATCATACATGAACTCACATTAAAACATTATATTATATTACTATAACTTGTTTTGTGTATGATTATTGTGATTTCGTCTTGATTGTATTTATTTTTGTCATGATTTTTTGATTCCTCTGTCTGTCAGGTGTGATCGCGGTGGTGATCTTTGTGAGCGTCACGGCGCTGGCCATCGCGGCCAGGTTCCTGTACGGGAGGAAAGAGACGACGTACCAGGGCCAGGAGGAGGTGAAGGCGGGGGTCCAGCCGGAGGACAGCTCCGAGGTCCCTTTCAACAGCAACGCTGACTCCCACTGCGCTCCCACGGAGAACACCAAGGAGTATTTCATTTAGTGAAACACAGCAGAATCTGTGTTTTCATTTAACTCTGAGAGTGTAAAAATGTACAGACTATTGTATCGTCCGTATATACACCGATATTTTCAGTGGTCTTAACCCATTGAATTCGTGAGCGCATCATGTCTTGTCATTTTAGATGTCTTTGGCTATTTTTTTAAAGATCATTTGTGAAAATCTTTAAATATATATATATATTTATTTAAAGCGAACATTTGTAACTCAAATCTTTGCTTCTGCAGGGGGTGCCTGGAACAAAAGTATTTTGAGATGGAGGTCCGCGGCCAATTACATATCATTTTGGGTGGTCCTTGACATGAAAAGGTTTTTAGAACCACTGATATTTTGTATCCCCAGAAGCGAAGATTTGAGTTACAAATGTTCCCTTTAAAAATACATATAAATTCAAAGATATGCGCAAATTTACAAGATTTTTCAAAAATAGCAGATCTACAAGCTCATAGCGTGGCATTCGGTGCCGTGCTATGAGCTTGTAGATCTGCCGTTTTTGAATAGCCAAAGAAATCTAAAATGACGCAGATGCGTTCCCGGTCTTAAAGGGTTAACAGACTATACTGTATCGTCCGTATATACACCGATATTTTCAGTGGTCTTAAATGACTCTTAAATGTCGTTGCGTTAGCACCTGAAAGGGTTTTTGAAACTCAAAAACGAAAAAAAAAAAGACAATACAAAACAATTTTCGTTTCTGTCTCTGAAAAGAAGTTGCTTCGAGAAGGAACGTTCCCGCTGTTCCCATCCATCCACTCCCACGACATCGTCACGTTTGTCAGCAACCGGGTGTCAGTTTGTATGTCAGGTTGTACGGGCCTACAGCGCAGCACACTGAGTGCCTGTCACATCATTCAGAGTGCTGCTTTATATTATCTATTCTTTTTACTACTGAAACATGTGCCAGATTCACATCTCTTTGCACTGCATGGTGCTTCATCATGTTTTGGTTTCTTTCTGATGGAATGCAGCCCAGGTGGTCTCTCTGTATTTTTGGATGGTGTCCAATGTTAAATTCCTATTCATCTTTTTTCTCCCATTTTCTTTCGAAAATGGGAGCCAATTTCAAAAAGCTATCTCATTTATAGAGTCCGTCAACAGGAAAATGCCCTGTTTGGGGTTTTCTGGGCAGGGCTTAACACCTCACCTGATGACACGCTCAGGTGACTGTCAGAGTCACTGATGGCATAATTCCTAACTACGCCGGTCGTCTGCCAAGGTACACCAGTCTTCTAATTCTACACCATATAGAGTGCTTTGCAATCTCTTGGCTAAAATAATTATTTCGGTGGACCCCCCCCCCCCCCAAACACATACGGTTATTAGGAGAAAAGATACAGCTTATTTTTCATGACTCTGAAACTATTTTTTATATACTTAACTTTATTTTTTGTATCATTTTAATATGGCCGGGTGGTTTATAACATATTCTGTGGCCTGACACAAATTGAATACATAACGGGGGTCTTTAATGTTCCGTTTTAGAACAACCGGCCGATCACAAAAATGAGAAGGGGCGGCGGGACCAATATTTCAGTCTGAGGAGAAGCTGATCACAACTGTAAACCAAAGTAGCAAAAAATAACATGTTGACATTAACGTAATTTATATGCAAATTAGCCATTGACAGGGACTGATTTGTTTTCTGAATGTCGATGATGATGCTGCTGCACTGCTCAGCCTGTGTGTGTGTGTGTGTGTGTGTGTGTGTGTGTGTGTGTGTGTGTGTGTGTGTGTGTGTGTGTGTGTGTGTGTGTGTGTGTGTGTGTGTGTGTGTGTGTGTGTGTGTGTGTGTGTGTGTGTGTGTGTGTGTGTGTGTGTGTGTGCGTGCACAAACACAGTCACGCAAAGTTGTATTACGATGAACGAATATGAGAAATAAATTGTCCATACCGATGTTTAACCCATTAAAACCGGAAACGCATCTGTGTAACCACTTAAACCATTATTTTATACTTTGGCTATACAAAAATAGCAGATATACAAGCTCATAGCGTGGCACCGAGTAGCTTGAGCTTGTAGATTTGCTATTTTTTGTTTTAATCTTGAACATTTGTGCACATTTCTTTTATATCTATATTTTTTAAAGCAAACATTTGTAACTCAAATATTTGCTTCCCTGGAACAGAACATTTGACAAATGTTCGCTTTGAAAAATACATATTCAAAGATGTGCACACATTTTCAAGATTTTTCAAAAATAGCATTTCTACAAGCTCGTAGCGCGGCACTCGCGCTACGAGCTTGTAGATCTGCTATTTTTGGATAGCCCAAAGAAATCTTAAAATGACACACAGATGCGTTCCGGGTCGGAATGGTTTAAAACCAAACGTATACGCCCTTGCACTCTGAGTTAAATTAAAACATACTCTGTATTTTTACTGCGTAGGAGCCCTGACATCCCAGAGAGCTGCCACTGTCGGCTCAAACAAGGAGAGTTTGACACACTGCTCATATAGCTGGCACCACGGTGGCTCTGACAAGATGCTAAATAAATACATAAATATACATACCTTAAAACACTTAAAGATACTGTAAAGACGTCTGTCTTTAAGCTGTCCTGTGAATAATGTACACACCAACAAAGTGCAAAAACCAGCACAAATGTCTGACCTTTAAGTTGTTGATACTTGTTTGAAAGTTTGTAAATATTTGGGGGGGAAAAAATGTATATGTTGATTTATTGTCTTTATAAAAATCTCTGTCTAATATTTCTATGTCAATGTTGAAAATGTCACAAACGATTAAACCAGTCGATTATCTTTCATGCAAAGTGTTGTTCTCGAGACAACTTTGTTCCGGTGAAACTAGGTGCTTGGAGTTTGGTAAATATTAAAACGTTTTTCTTTCTTTGAAGATAAAAAAAAAGAGTTTTACTTCATTGATAGACATCGAGAGGTTTCTGAGACATAATTATCCTTTCTTTTTTACAAGTTTGCGAAGTACAGTCAGGAAACTATTGTGGGGTCAACAGGGGCCACGCATCTCTTTGCACCTGAAACATTAAAGCTCCGAAAAATAAATCTGTTATCATTGATCTTTTTTTCGTTTTTCTTTTAACCCATTGAGACCGGGAAAGAATCTGTTTTTATATTTCTTTGGCTATTAAAAAATAGCAGATATACAAGCTACTATTTTTGTGAAAAATCGCGAAAATGTGTGCAAATCTTTGAATATATATATTTTTAAAGCAAACATTTGTTCTACAAATGTCTCAGTTTTTTGAAAAACCTATGTTGTAACTTGCTACAGTAGTGGTGCGCAAACTTTTTCATGTCAAGCACCCCAAAATGATATGTATTTGACCATGGACCCCCATCTCCAGGGACCCCCCAAGAAGCAAAGATTTGAGTTACAAACGTTCGCTTAAAAAAAAATAAAAGAAATATATATATATATATATATATATATATATATATATATATATATATATATATATATATATATATATATATATATATATATATATATATATATATATATATATATATATATATTCAAAGATTTGCCAAAAGAAAAACATGTTTTTTTTTTTAATAGCAGATCTTCAAGGTCTCGGTAGCTCTCTCTGGCACTCGGTATTTATGAATAGCCAAAGTATAAAATAATGGTTAAAGTGGTTACACAGATATGCGTTCCCGGTCTTAATGGGTTAATAAGCTTTGCACTGAAAGCCTTGATGCGTTTTTCCACTGAACTTTTTTTCTTCATCTGATGACTTCAATCAAAAAGTTTGAATAACTCTGTTATTCGTTCCACTGGATACCTGCGCCTGCCAGCTGCCTGGGGGCACACAACTCCTTCTTCTATAGTTGGCTCTGTCTGTACAGAAACATAAAAAAATCTATATTTTAACACTCACACGGCACTGACATAAACAGAAAAAGATGTGACAGTGACTGTCTGTCACCTTTTTCGCTCAACTGTGAAGTTTTTAATGAGTTTTGGGAAATGCATGAATCTGTTGTTCTGACAGGTACACGCACAGATTGTAATTCATTGGAAGCACGGAGATTCACAGACAGTGAGAGAGATAGGAACTGACAAAGAGACATGGATAAAAAAAAATCCATCTGGACAGTATTCAATGTAAAACCGTGCATGTTTTAATGCTGCTGAGCTTAATCTTACTCCAATTGGCCAAAGGGCGGCTCTATAGCGATTGATTGAAAATGTGACCCTTGAACAGGCATAATCTCATGCCTTTTTTGATATACAACATTTATTTCTATATTACACGAATGCTTCTACTCATGAGGAAAAATCAGTCGCTCCACCTTATCAACACTTAGATGTTCCACCATTTTGTCTAGTTTTTAAAACATTTAAATCCGTACTCTGCAGAGTATTTTGAACTTTTCTTTTACACAAAATCTATGGACCAAAATATCAACAATAATTTCTTGTGGTAACTCTATAACTTATTTTTCTTCTGCTGTTTTTCCCAGTTCAGGCATAACCCCATAGTTGCTTTTTACAAAACTTTGCAGAATGCTATAGGGTGATGCCATATGGTGGGTGCTATAGCATTTGATTGAAAAAGCAAGGCATAAATCATGCCCTTTTTAACTTAGCCATGACCATTTATTATTCATGACCATACACGCATGCCATGACTCAAGGAGTTTTGCCTGTAAATATTCCACAGTTTTGAATTTTATTATAATGAGTACACACAAGGACCAATATCTAAAATCCCAGCATTAGAAAAGGTTGTACATCAAACAAATGAAGCCTTCTACTTCATGAATGTTGTAGTTTTACTATAGGCTACTGTAATTCTTCAACTACTCTGGACCAAGACGGAAAGACCAAGGGTTTGCACTTTAAACATGATGTGTTTTAAAAAAAGATTGGTGTATGTGTATACGTCACTTTCCACGTTGTTCAGCTTATTGCCATATAGAGTTATAATAGAGATATAATAGGACCACATTTTGACCGACAATGATGTTTATAAGACAAACCGCTAAACGGAACTTAATCTAATTTGTAGGGGTTGACTATACTATGTACTATGCTCCATTATAAGCCACCATTTGGTATTCTGTTCTTGGGAAAGCAATTTCTCAAGTGAACGAATGGTAAAGGATTATGTAATATAACATATGGTAACTCAAATCCTTCTTGTTTTTTTTTCCTTCTTGTATTTTACTCTGGAAAATAATTGTATATTTATCAACCTTGGTCGTTCCCCCTTACAAATACCTTTAATACGACAATCCATTATAATGGATTTACGACTGCTACAAATTATTGTAACCAATTGTAAAAAGAAAAACTGTACATGAAGATTTTATTTTCTAAAAAAAATGAAAAATAAAAATACAATATGTAGAGAGCTCAACCTACAGTAAAGTACACAGTAAAATCTGGAGAGGTACACAGTTTTCGTGAGTTGCATGCAAAATAAAAACACATTTTGATTTAGTTTTAGTCATAGTCTTTTGAATAAAATTCCATTTAATTTTAGTCATATTTTAGTCACCTGAAATGTTTTAGTTTTAGTTTAGTGGACTAAATATCATAAGACTAAATCTACAGTTGATTTAGTACACTAAAATGTATTTTGGCGGTGGCTTGATGGCGTCGTAATGGCTGATTCTACACTTGGTCGCATGCTGAAAATAGTCGATCTACAAGCTCACAACGCGACACGCTGCCTGTGACGTGTTGTGAGCTTGTAGATATTTTCAGAGCACAACGGAGCGCAACCAAACATAAAATGACAGTCAGACTAGACTAAAAATTGTCTTTTAGTTCTACTGGATCTCTTCTCCACTCGTGCCTCACTAACATTTTAGTCTAGTTTTTATTTGTTGACAAAATTGTCAATATATTTAGTCTACATTTAGTCATCATAGATTAGTTTTTATTTAGTTTTTATTCAGTTTTCGTCAGTGAGAAAAGGTAGTCGACCAACATTTTTTGTCATACTTTTAGTCGACGAAATCAACACCCGAAAACGCAATTTACAGATATGGTCAATGATATTTTATATTGACCAAATATATTGCCCTCAAACTACTGGCCTGAAAGAGTTAAATTAACACTCTGGAATGTGTATGACTCATCATAACGCTCTCCTACATACATCCTCTGATTGATTTATTGATTGATTGACTACTTTATTACACAGAAATGTAAACAGCACGAGGGACAGTCAGACATTTAGGCTAAAAGAATATCGGCCCAGACTGTTGGCGTAACCGTCTGGGCATCTATAGGCTGGTAATGCAGCCTGACAGCGTGTCGACGACTTTTGCTGCGTGTCACCACCCCCCCCCCGCCCCCCCCACCCCCCCATCTTTCTCCCCATGTCCTGTCAGTCTACTGTTCCTATCTATCCATAACGGCATAAAAAGATCAAAAACATATATTTTTTTTTAATAAAAGGATAAGGCAACAAAGTCCTGGGGAAATCCTCGTTGTACATGAATAGGTAGTATGTGAATATTACAGCAGAGAACTCGTGCCTGTCAAACAAACATCTGCTCAGTTGTTCCACACACCCTGAAGACTGGAAAGAAAGGAAGAGAAAAGAAAAGGAACACAGTAAAACACTCAGCCCTGTTTGGTAACTCTTTATTTACGGGGCCAGGCTTCCAGCATGGACCCGTATTGTTATTCGCATTATTATGGGGCCAGGCTTCCAGCATGGACCCATATTGTTATTCGCATTATTCCATTTCTTCTTCTTCTTCTTCTTCTTCTTCTGCCACTTTTGGCAGTTCTGGCTGAACCGTGCAGTCGCTTTTTATGAAACTCGGCCATATGGTAGATGGTCATGAAAAACGATCAAAAAATAATTCTCACAATCTTTCGTCCAAAGGTGGCGCTATAGCACTCAATTGAAAATGCCAACTTTGAACAGGTACAACTCATGCCCTGTTTGACCTACAGCCATGAAACTTGGATACACATATGCGTCTCCTCATGCTGAACAACTTTCACCCTCTGACTTTTGACCTCTGACCTTTAGATCTCCCACCATTTGGAATTATATGAAAAACAGTTAAAACCTATCTCCTCCTGGGATTTTTGAGTAATCTGCACGAAACTTTTTACACATGAACTTTGGACCTATACCAAAAAACGTTTGCAAAATATCTTCCATAAGTGAAAAAATGAAGCTTTAATGAGCCAATGAATATTGCAGTTTTATGACAATTATTCATCTGCCCCTAACACATACATGCAGACTTACCATTCTTTGAAACTTTGCAGAAATGTAAAGGGCCATTCCAAATATCACTGAAACCAATCTTACTCCAATTGGTCAAACGGGGGCGCTATAGCAATTTTTTGAAAATTGAAACTTTAAACAGGCAAAAGTCATGCCTCGTTTGGCCGACAGCCATTAGACCTGCTTACACATGTGCCTTGACTAATGAGGAACACATCTATCACGTTGACCAGTAAGCACCGCCCTTAGATTGTCCGCAATCTTGAGCAGTTTGAAAAACACTTAAACCCAGGATTTTTCAGCTATTTGCGTGAAACTGTATGATCTCTGTGATCTCCTTTTTCACAGGTTCTTGTCTGTTGGTGGCTTCTCGCTTAAATGTGTGCCCCACAACCTGAAGGTCACCAGTTCAAGCCTCACTTGGTGCAGACTTCATCCAAGTTGCATTTCACACAACATGACTATCAATGAATACATCTGCAATTGTTAAAGATAACATGAAATACTTAATTGAGTGTTTTTTACATACAGCTGATCTACAATCTCACAACTTTTCAGATAGCAATGAGAGTATGTTTTTTCTATAACATACTTCATTGTGAAAATAGCCAATGTACAATCTGACAACTTTGAATGGTTTGTGAGCTTGTAGATCGGCTACTTTCACTAATTTTGGTTCTGAGGAGATGTACAATTTCTTCATTGGTAAATGGTTTGTGAACGAGTGATCTTAGTGTTAGTGAAACAGGGGCTTGGAAGGCAAGAGTTTGTGATCCTCCACAGACAATATCAGCCTGGACAAAGATATAGCACTATAGGTAGTGTTGCAGCTACCTAAGAGTGCTTCATGACCGTAAGGTTGCCGGTTCAAGCCTCACTTGATGCAGACTCATTTAAGTTGAAATGCAAAAAACATGACTCAATCTATTCCGTTTCCATGGCGCTCTCTCTCTCTCTTCAATCTATTCCATTTCCATGTCTTTCTCTTCAATCTATTCCGTTTCCATGTCTCTCTCTCTGTCTCTTCAATCTATTCCATTTGTCTCTCTCTCTGTCTCTTCAATCTATTCTCTGGTTGCCCCAGGTACGATTCCAGGCCAGGTCAGCAAATGTATCGATGAAATGAAATTTGTCCCTGAGCAAGACTCTTAACCCCTAATTGCTCACAGGCACTCATTGGAAACAAGACCGCAAGGACTTTCATGAACTGACCTGTTAAAGGAATTATCATTTCTCTTTCTCTCTCCTGGCCCCATATTATCGCTGCTTGCAGCTATATTTCCATTTCTTCTTCTTCTTCTTCTTCTGCCGTTTTTGCCAGTTCTGGCTGAACCGTGCATACGCTTTTTATGAAACTCGGCCATATGATAGATGGTCATGAAAAACGATCAAAAAATAAATCTCACAATCTTTCGTCAAAATGTGGCGCTATAGCACTCAGTTGAAAATGCCAACTTTGAACAGGTACAACTTATGCCCTGTTTTACCTACAGCCATAAAACTTCAATACACACATGCGTCTCCTCTTGATGAACAACTTTCACACTCTGACTTTTGACCTCTGACCCTTAGATCTCCCACCATTTCGAATTATATGAAAAACAGTTAAAACCTATCTCCTCCTGGGATTTTTGAGTAATCTGCACGAAACTTTTTACACATGAACTTTGGACCTATACCAAAAAACGTTTGCAAAATATCTTCCATAAGTGAAAAAATGAAGCTTTAATGAGCCAATGAATATTGCAGTTTTATGACAATTATTCATCTGCCCCTAACACATACATGCAGACTTACCATTCTTTGAAACTTTGCAGAAATGTAAAGGGCCATTCCAAATATCACTGAAACCAATCTTACTCCAATTGGTCAAACGGGGGCGCTATAGCAATTTTTTGAAAATTGAAACTTTAAACAGGCAAAATTCATGCCTCGTTTGGCCGACAGCCATTAGACCTGCTTACACATGTGCCTTGACTAATGAGGAACACATCTATCACGTTAACCAGTAAGCACCGCCCTTATATTGTCCGCAATCTTGAGCAGTTTGAAAAACACTTAAACCCAGGATTTTTCAGCTATTTGCGTGAAACTGTATCATCTGTGTGATCTCCTTTCACAGGTTCTTGTCTGTTGGTGGCTTCTCGCTTAAATGTGTGCCCCACAACCTGAAGGTCACCAGTTCAAGCCTCACTTGGTGCAGACTTCATCTAAGTTGCATTTCACACAACATGACTATCAATGAATACATCTGCAATTGTTAAAGATAACATGAAATACTTAATTGAGTGTTTTTTACATACAGCTGATTTACAATCTCACAACTTTTCAGATAGCAATGAGAGTATGTTTTTTCAATGTATAACATACTTCATTGTGAAAATAGCCGATGTACAATCTGACAACTTTTAATGGTTTGTGAGCTTGTAGATCGGCTACTTTCACTAGTTTTGCTTCTGAGGAGATATACAATTTCTTCATTGGTAAATGGTTTGTGAACGAGTGATCTTTGTGTTAGTGAAACAGGGGCTTGGGTCATGACAGAAGGAGTTTGTGATCCTCAACAGACAATATTAGCCTGGACAAAGCTATAGCACTATAGGTAGTGTTGCAGCTACCTAAGAGTGCCTCACGATCGCAAGGTTGCCGGTTCAAGCCTCACTTGATGCAGACTCATTTAAGTTGAATTGCAAAAACCATGACTCAATCTATTCCGTTTCCATGGCTCTCTCTCTCTCTTCAATCTATTCCGTTTCCATGTCTCTCTCTCTGTCTCTTCAATCTATTCCGTTTCTATCTTCAATCTATTCCGTTTCCATGTCTCTGTCTATTCAATCTATTTTCTCTCTCTCTCTCTCTCTCTCTCTCTCTCTCTCTCTCTCTCTCTCTCTCTCTCTCTCTCTCTCTCTCTCTCTCTCTCTCTCTCTCTCTCTCTCTCTCTCTCTCTCTCTCTCTCTCTCTCTCTCTCTCTCTCTCTCTCTCTCTCTCTCTCTCTCTCTCTCGGCCATAGCTGAGTGGTTAGTGAGCCCGCCTAGGGAGCCAGAGGCTCTGGTTGACCCAGGTACGATTCCAGGCCAGCTCAGCAAATGTGTCGATGAAATGAAATTTGTCCCTGAGCAAGACTCTTAACCCCTAATTGCTCACAGGCCCTCATTGGAAACAAGACCGCAAGGACTTTCATGAACTGACCTGTTAAAGGAATTATCATTTCTCTTTCTCTCTCCTGGCCCCAAATTATCGCTGCTTGCAGCTATATTTATTTCTTTACTTTTTCTTTTTGTTGTTGACCCAAACACTTATCAATGTAATAATAATGATAATGTAATGATATTTATGATGTTGGTAAATAACAGTAATTTCAGTGAGTTTGAGTGATCTGGCACTTTTGGTTGTTTGTATAAAAACAGAATTCTGTGAAAATAAAAATCTATGCCTTTCTTATAGAATGAGTATGTGAATTATTACAGAGTGAGGTATACTTTATAATAATATATTTGAACAATCAGTTCAATTACAATCAATTACTGTTGGTTTGTTTTGGCTAATCATCTGGGGACCCCCCCCCCCAAATAATTTGAAGACCCCTCCTGGGAGTCCTGACCCCCAGTTTGGGAACCACTGGTCTAGACCGCCATGCTGTTATCCATCTACAGCTAATTTAATTTAATTAAAACTTCATTATGCCGAATCACCCTACCACTGTTTAGTGGTAGGGTGATTCGGCATAATGAAGATTCGGCATAATGAAGTCCACATCAGGACAAAGCCCACAGAGGAAGCATTGCTGGCTCTGTAAATTGAAACGGGGACAATAGAATTGTCTGCCTATAAAACTGATTTCTTTCCTGTGGAATATATATATCAGTGGTTCCCAAATGGGTCCCCAAATTATTTTCGGCGGTCCCCAGCTAGCTTAAAGGGATAGTTCACCCCCAACATGACCTTTTTCAATTGATTAGTCACCCCATGGTGACTTGAATTAATGGATATTTTTTTGTTTTTGTCACATTCCTAAGACAATAATTTGATGACCGGCAGCGGTTCCGGTAGGAGACACAAAGAGTCTCCTTTGTGTCTCCTACCGGAACCGCTAACTACCGGTCCGCTGGTCATCAAATTATTGGCTTAGGAATGAGACAAAAAATATATATATATCCATGAATTCAAGTGTTTTCTCACTCAACAGTAAACAAACCAACATACAGTATAAGTGTATACAGGGTATCTGCACATTTCATGACAATTAAAGGACTTTTAAGAACTTTTTAATACCAAATTGGCCAAATTGTCAAATATTACGTGAGAAAGAGTGAAAATAGCCGATCTACAAGCTCACAACGCCTCGCACACAACGTGTCGCAATGGTGATACGTTGTGAGCTTGTAGATCTGCTATTTTTCAATAGCAGATCTAATGCCATATTTCAATTTGAATCCTGAAAAAGTAACGACATTTTCGACATTATGAGGTTTCCATCCGAAAACAACTAAATAGATTTGAGTTCAAACAAAATGTGATTCGACAGCAATTGAGATTATAGGGACTATATTTTCTGTATGCAGAATAATGCTTCAGAATGCTCATCTGTCTGTAAATGCCTTGACGAATACAGCTATTTCTCATACTCTGCCAGTTATATGTGCTGATTAGTGTAACTGGAACGCAATCACCAGCATCTAACGTGAAAATGAAGAAATCATACAGATGCTCTCGCTGCAATCATTGCGTATGATGTTCAGACAGTCTCTCAAATCCCAGACTCAAATCCAAGAGCCTACTTATTTGCTCCTATTTTCATCAAGCACAGGGAGATATAGGCTGGGCGTTTGATCAAATCTTGCTGTTATTTTCCAGTCTGAACTATTGTATCTCGGGGGAATCTTGGAGCGAGAATGGGCCATGGGTTCATCGGGATTAAGCCATTAAGACCAGGGACGCATCTGTGTAATTTTAGATTACTTTGGCTATTAAAAAATAGCAGATCTACAAGCTCATAGTGCGGCACCGAGTGCCGCGCTATGAGCTTGTAGATCTGCTATTTTTGAAAAATCTTGAACATTTGTGCAAAAATTCGAATATATATATTTTTAAAGCAAACATTTGTAACTCAAATCCTTGCTTCTGGGGGTCCCTGGAACAAAATATTTTGAGATTTTGATTTTTTTTTTTTTTTTTTTTTTTCAAAAAACTGTTAGGATTTAGATTTTTTTCTTTTCTTTTAATCGGCCTCAGCTCTTAATGGGTTAAACAACTATTCATTTACAGCTGCTGCCACTTGTCATGGCCAGGAGTTGCAACCAAATAGGCGTTTTGCATTTTGTTGTGCCGTGCAAATATGATTATTTTGGGGGGTCGTGTCCTGATAAGTTTGGGAACCCTTGGCCTATTCTGTTAAAAATGTTGGATAATGCATGATACCTGCATTAAGTAAGAGAGAATTTTAAAGGCAGCACAGAAAGACGGTCAATATTATCGATCACACATATATCAAGATGAGTTTTTTCCAGACTTTTGCATAAAGTAGTGCCGGGGCATGCACTGCACTCTACCAGGGCACTTGCCAAGATATGTAAAGGATTGATTATGCAATTTAGGCCGTGACCTCGATTGTGACCTTGACCATTGAGCTTTTTGGCCCAGAAGTTGTCTTTGGAGCAGCCCACTGATTATTCTCACCAAGTTTCATGAAAATATGGTAGGCGAGGCGTTATTTTATTATTTTTGCGAACAAAACAACTTTGTGACAAAGATAGTGAAACTAAAAACATGAGGGTGTCACAGTCTCTGTCAGTGTCCTTGTGTGTGTCTATTGGTTGTTGTTGTTGTTGTTGTTGTTGTTGTTGTTTGTGTGTGTGTGTGTGTGTGTGTGTGTGTGTGTGTGTGTGTGTGTGTGTGTGTGTGTGTGTGTGTGTGTGTGTGTGTGTGTGTGTGTGTGTGTGTGTGTGTGTGTGTGTGTGTGTGGAGGGGTTGGTAGGCATGGCTCCAGCATCCAGCTTGGCACACACACCTGTTTTCAGTTCCATCATCTTCCTCACCTGCCTGCTATCAGCTCCTCATCACCTCCACAGTAGGTCTTCACTCCACTCGCTGCCACATGGTTTCACAAACCTCCTGTGTGTGTGTGTGTGTGTGTGTGTGTGTGTGTGTGTGTGTGTGTGTGTGTGTGTGTGTGTGTGTGTGTGTGTGTGTGTGTGTGTGTGTGTGTGTGTGTGTGTGTGTGTGTGTGTGTGTGTGTGTGTGTGTGTGTGTGTGTGTGTGTGTGTGTGTGGTAATAAGTGTCTGGTGAGTCCTAGTGTTTTGCTCCTCGTGAATTTTGACTCATTCTTTTCTCCTGTGCCTCAGTGACCTGACTAAAGGGTTAGGGTGCGGTCACACCAAACTTGAATTCTACCGGGCGGATTCTGCCAATGCTTTTCAATGGGAACAGAGCGGTTTGTTGCCAAAAGACGCTCCGTTCCCATTGAAAAGCATTGGCAGAATCAAAGTGTCCGCACTCTTAACCCATTTGAGACCTGAAGCCGATTCTACATGTCTCCTAAATCTCAACAGTATTCTGAAAAACGTATGTTTCTATATCAGTGGTGCTCAAACTTTTTCATATCAAGGACCCCCAAAATGATATGTATTTGGCCGCAGACCCCCATCAAAATATGTTGTTCCAGGGACCCCCCAGAAGCAAAGATTTGAGTTAAAAATGTTCGCTTTAAAAATATATATATTCAAAGATTTGCACACATTTTCAAGATTTTTCAAAAATAGCAGATCTACAAGCTCGTAGCGCGGCACTCGGTGCCGTGCTATGAGCTTGTATATCTGCTATTTTTGAATAGCCAAAGTGTAAAATAATGCTTTTTAGCCCATATCTAAAAATGACACAGTTCCAGGTCTTAATAATGGGTTAAAGGGATATTTCACTTTCATTTACTCAGGCTTTTGTGAACACCCAAGACAGTTTTTAAGTTGCTCGATTCAGTATTTAGATATTTGATATTCATGTTATCAGACACGCCCCCTCACTATACAAACCCATTGTAACTTTAAACTCCATTTTAAGCGATTCATCAAGAACACCCGTTCTTGGTTCCGGTGACTCATACCGCCCTCCTAATACGTAACGGGGCTGTTTTTTCAAATACTTTTTTCATTTATTTTATTTATGTTTTATTGTATTACAATTTTTAATTTTCCAAATCTCTATTTCTTTATAAATGAAAAAGTAATTGAAAAAACATGGCCCCCCCCTCGAATTTGATTCTGTACATATTCCTGTTAAGAGTCAGCTATAGGCACTATGATTTTGATCACACTTTTAAGTCAATATGCCCTATTTGAAAATAAATTAAAATAGCCAGAAGACCTGCGAGCTCACAATGCAAGTTTGTACTTCGGTAGATCGGCAATTTTATTACTTGTGAAATTTGTCCTTTCTTTTTTATTCCCCAAAATAGGGACAGTGGCTAAACTGCAACACTATACAGGCAATAAAAGGCAGCTCTACAAACCCCCTTCATCAACAACCACAGCACGGACCTCCTCCGTTGTCATAATGCATCCATCATAATCACGCCGGGGCCGGAGTGTCCAGAATATCAATAATGTAATATTTGTAGACGCTAAAGAATTCACAACCACACACGCCGCACGTTGCCATGTCAGGATCCACGCCTTGACACATGACAAGCAGACAGCGCTCTCAGACACGCTGTTAACCCATTAAGACATGTTGTGCAAATCTTTGGATATGTATATTTTGTAAACAACATTTTTTACTCAAATCTTTGCTTCTGGAGGTCCCTGAAATAAAAATATTTTACAAATGTTCGCTTGAAAAAATATATATATATTCAAAGATTTTCACATATTTTTTTTTTTAAATAGCAAAAAATAGCAGATCTTCAAGCTCATAGCGCGGCACTCGGTGCCGCGCTATGAGCTTGAAGATCTGCTATTTTTGAATAGCCAAAGAAATCTAAAATGACACAGATGCTAGCCCGGTCTAAATGCGTTAACTGCTCCGCGGTGACAGAACCATGCATGTGCAGGGTGGGGGGGTGGGTCAGGCACGGGGTCAGAGGTCATGCGGTTCAGGGGAGTTTGACGTCAGTCTGGGAGAACTTTTCCTGTTTCAGTTGCATGGTGTCCACTGTCCAGTGTTGCCAGGTCTGCTTATTATAAGCGACTTTGGGCTTGTTTTTTTTCTGCGAAGTTGCTTGTAAATATTGGTAGTTGTGGGTTTATTATATATTATTATATTTAAAAGTGTGTAGTTGCTTATTTGGACTTGTTTCCTGGATGTTGTTTAAACCAGTGATTCTCAAAAGTCTTCATGTCAAGGACCCCCAAGTGAATGTGTATTTGTCCGCAGACCCCCCCCCATCTCAAAATGTTTTGTGTCAGGGACCCACCCCATACAAGATTTGTGTTGTTCAAATTTCAGAAATATTCCAAACTTTTTTCAAATATTATCACTTTCTTTTTGTTGAAAATAGCATATCTACAAGTGCACAACGCGTCGCATCGCGACGCGTTGTGAGCTTGTAGATCGGCTATTTTCAGATAGCCGTAGGCGAGCCTAGTCGCTTCTTTTCTTCATAGACCTAAGTTGCTTGCTTATTTCTCTCGCAAACTCTGGCAATGCCGATGACGTCCGCTGCTCATTGGATTTCTTTGTCTTGATTCTGAGGGTTTCAGTGGGTACTGCTAACCCACTATATAATATATAATATAAAACAATATAGTAATACTAACACACTAACTATGGTTATCAATGGCAAGTTGTGTCAAAATCTACGCAATCATGTGATGTAGCCTCAAAAATAAAATACAAAAGTTTCAACATCAAATTATTTTATCTTCATTGTTCTTCCGTTCTTGTACTGTTTCTGCCGTGGTTATGGTTATGCAGTGTCATCCGTCTGTCTGTCTGTCTGTCTGTCTGTCTGTCTGTCTGTCTGTCTGTCTGTCTGTACAGTATCTATCTATCTATGTCAGGAAGACTACCGGAAATGAAAATCCATAAGCAATACACATACGAGACAGAAACAATATGAATAATGCTGTGATAGATGGAAGTTGTGTATTGATTGCTGTGTTTATATAAACATACACTTTATCCCAGTAGGGATCGGCCTCCATTTCTTCTTTCGTGAAACAACAGGACAGGTGTCATCTATTCCAGTGGTTCTCAAGCAGTGGTCCGGGGACCACCAGTGGTCCTTGGGGGGGGAGCCAAAACTAAACTCCACGGGAGTAATTGGTTCGACTGAAGACCCAAAAGAAAGTGAACTGACTGTAAAGATTCAAAATGTCATATATAGAATAGAAACCCCATTCAAACTTTAAAATGTTCATTCTAATATGGAAATTTTTGCCTGAAAAGGGATCTTTAAAATGTTTCATTGTTTTAGAATAGTACTCCTTTAAAAGTTCAGAGATTTATAATGGAGGTCGATGGAAGATGTTGGGACCTCAAAAAAACACTTTCACCTAGAAACTCCATTCAAATCATTTGTGCTCCACCTTACCGTGGACATGCATGCTTGAGAAACTTTTTTTTAAAATCATTTGTAGTTTTGGAGATATTTAACTTTAAGCGCCCCATGCATTGTCGATGCGGCAATGGACATTTGAAGGCAGGCTTACAACTACATACTTACGCCTAGTAACGTCATTCATACTTTAAAATGTTCATCTTACTGTGGACATGTTTGCATGAAAAGGAATCTTTGAAATGTTGCATAGTTTTAGAATTGTACTCCTTTAAAAGTTCAGAGATTTAGAATGGAGGCGGATGGAAGGTTTTAGGACCTCAAAAAAACACTTTCACCTAGAAACTCCATTCACAGTTCAAAAATTCCACCTTACTGTGGACATGCATCCTTGAGATGTTTTACTTTGAAATGATTTGTAGTTTTTGAAATATTTAACTTTGACTTCACTACCAAAACGAAAAAAAAATGGTTCCCCCAAAAACCTGTTAGGAGTACGTTTCAGGCAATTTAAAGTTGATTGGTAGTGACTTTTCTTTTGGTCCCTAACATTCATCGAGCTCTGGACTTAGTAATTTTTTTTCCGTTTCGGTAGTGACACAATGGTGTCACTACCGAAACGAAAAAGAAATTGTTCCCCCAAAAACCTGTTAGGAGTACGTTTCAGGCAATTTAAAGTTGATTGGTAGTGACTTTTTTTTTTGTCCCTAACATTCATCGAGCTCTGTACTTAGTAATTTTTTTTCCGTTTCGGTAGTGACACAATGGTGTCACTACCAAAGCGAAAAAAAATTGTTCCCCCAAAAACCTGTTAGGAGTACGTTTCAGGCAATTTAAAGTTAATTGGTAGTGACTTTTTGGGGTAGCACTTTACAATAATGACCCGTTATAAAGCATTTATAAACGTTTATAAGTAGTTTGTAAACTATTAACAAATCACTAACAACCTGTTTGTTGACATTTGTAAATGATTACTAAAACCTTTATAACTACAGTTACAAATCATTTGTAAAGTATTAGTAAGTAGTGAACTATTCATGAATAAGCCATTTATATACATCTGTAAAAGATTATTAAATCATTTGTAACGACCCATTCTAAAGCATTTATAAACGTTTATAAGCAGTTTGTAGACTATTAACAAATCATTAACAACCTGTTCATTGACATTCGTAAATGATTACTAAAACCTTTATAACTACGGTTACAAATCATCTATAAAGGTGTTAGTAACTATTCATGAATAAGCCATGTATAATACATCTGTAAATGATTATTAAATCATTTGTAACTGATGTTACATAATATATACAAGCTATTGGTAGCTTGTTCATGTTTAACATATGCTTTGTTAAACATTCCTAAAGTATCTATAAATCTTTAGTACATGTTATTATGTGCCCTATAGTAAAGTGAAGACAGTTCATCATTTACAACTGTCTGTTAATGTGTTTGTTCATGTTTAACATGCTTTGTAAAACATTCCTAAAATATCTATAAATCCTTTGTACATGTTATTATGTGCCCTACAGTAAAGTGAAGACAGTTTATCATTTATGACTGTCTGTTAATGTGGACTTTCTCCTTACCTGTTGCAAACTACCTGGCTTTCATGAATGCAGACACCAAACAATTACTAGAATTATCATTCATGTTAAGCAAATGATGCGTAAGACATTCGTAAAGAGTATGTAAACCATTTGTGGTGTTAGGGACCAAAAAAGTCACTACAAAGTACTACCAATCAACTCTAAATTGCCTGAAACGTACTCCTAACAGGTTTTTGGGGGGACGATTTTGGCCTCCACACTTAGTGATTATTTCGGATTTAACTTTCGTTTCGGTGGTGACCAACTTTCGTTTCGGTAGTTTGATTACAAAATGTAAGTTGTGTAAAAAATAATCTGACTATACTAAGTTGTTATTTGTTTGTTTAAGTCAGGCTATACTCTACTCAGAGTCATAAGTTTACAAAATGTACTAAAGTACAGTGAACGTCTGTGCGGTTTGTCTTCATCACTGAAAATAACGTACATGTAAACTGATGTCATGTGCAGTTGGGGTGAAGAAACACAACCATTTCACTCCTAATAATACCTA
This sequence comes from Gymnoscopelus microlampas, assembly GCF_963454915.1. Taxonomy (NCBI): domain Eukaryota; kingdom Metazoa; phylum Chordata; class Actinopteri; order Myctophiformes; family Myctophidae; genus Gymnoscopelus; species Gymnoscopelus microlampas. Next base: position 52,341,791 of record NC_139942.1, on the reverse strand, counting down.
TTTGATTTGACATCCTGACTTGCTGCTGTAGCTGAGGCTTGAACCTGTCACCTGCAGCTCACTAGTCAGTGACTCTATCCATTCACCTACAGCTGTTTCCTTGGAATCTGTGGTTCTGAAACCTTTTCTTGTCAACCCCCCAAATTGACATGTATTTGGGCAGTGGACCCCAATGTGAAAAGATGTAGTGTCAGGGCCCCCCATGAAAAAGATTTATATTTATGCTGTAACACATTTTTTTAAAGTTATTTGTCTTGTTTGTTGTTCAAGTCAAACCACCAGGAAGGCTGTACTTGTCAGCCATCTGTTAGCTCAATGGGTTGAGACGCAGTATTCATGATCCAGAGGCCATGAGTTCAAATCCCATTGATGTCTTTCCTATGATTCTTTCCTTTGCAGACTGGCTTCCAGAAGATCAACTGAAAACTACCAGCAAGGCTATATTTGTCATCCAACTGTTAGCTCAATGGGTTGAGACGCAGTATACATGATCCAGAGGCCATGAGTTCAAATCCCATTGATGTCTTTCCTATGATTCTTTCCTTTGCAGACTGGCTTCCAGAAGATCAACTGAACACTACCAGGAAGGCTGTACTTGTCAGCCATCTGTTAGCTCAATGGGTTGAGATGCAGTATTCATGATCCAGAGGCCATGAGTTCAAATCCCATTGATGTCTTTCCTATGATGCTTTCCTTTGCAGACTGGCTTCCAGAAGATCAACTGAAAACTACCAGCAAGGCTATATTTGTCATCCAACTGTTAGCTCAATGGGTTGAGACGCAGTATACATGATCCAGAGGCCATGAGTTCAAATCCCATTGATGTCTTTCCTATGATTCTTTCCTTTGCAAACTGGCTTCCAGAAGATCAACTGAAAACTACCAGGAAGGCTGTACTTGTCAGCCATCTGTTAGCTCAATGGGTTGAGACGCAGTATTCATGATCCAGAGGCCATGAGTTCAAATCCCATTGATGTCTTCCCTATGATTCTTTCCTTTGCAGACTGGCTTCCAGAAGATCAACTGAAAACTACCAGCAAGGCTATATTTGTCATCCAACTGTTAGCTCAATGGGTTGAGACGCAGTATACATGATCCAGAGGCCATGAGTTCAAATCCCATTGATGTCTTTCCTATGATTCTTTCCTTTGCAGACTGGCTTCCAGAAGATCAACTGAAAACTACCAGGAAGGCTGTACTTGTCAGTCATCTGTTAGCTCAATGGGTTGAGACGCAGTATTCATGATCCAGAGGCCATGAGTTCAAATCCCATTGATGTCTTTCCTATGATTCTTTCCTTTGCAGACTGGCTTCCAGAAGATCAACTGAAAACTACCAGCAAGGCTATATTTGTCATCCAACTGTTAGCTCAATGGGTTGAGACGCAGTATACATAATCCAGAGGCCATGAGTTCAAATCCCATTGATGTCTTTCCTATGATTCTTTCCTTTGCAGACTGGCTTCCAGAAGATCAACTGAAAACTTCCAGGAAGGCTGTACTTGTCAGCCATCTGTTAGCTCAATGGGTTGAGACGCAGTATTCATGATCCAGAGGCCATGAGTTCAAATCCCATTGATGTCTTTCCTATGATTCTTTCCTTTGCAGACTGGCTTCCAGAAGATCAACTGAAAACTACCAGGAAGGCTGTACTTGTCAGCCATCTGTTAACTCAATGGGTTGAGACGTAGTATACATGATCCAGAGGCCATGAGTTCAAATCCCACTGGTGTCTTTACTGTGATGCTTCCCTTTGCAGACTAACTTCTAGAAAAACAAGTTAAAACCACCAGAAAACCTGTAACTCTCAGCCAACAGCATAGCTCAACTGGTAGAGCGTCTGTCCAATAACATGACTTGACTTGACTTGAGTGGGTTCGATTGAAGTTACCGGGGACACTTGACTCGAGTGGGAATCGAACCCACTCAAGTCAAATCAAGTCATGTTATTGGACAGACGCTCTACCAGTTGAGCTAAGCTGTTGGCTGAGAGTTACAGGTTTCCTGGTGGTTTTAACTTGTTTTTCTAGAAGTTAGTCTGCAAAGGGAAGCATCACTAAGGATATCAGTCAATTTATCCATTGCCCCAAGTTACCGGGGACACTTGACTCGAGTGGGAATCAAACCCACTCAAGTCAAGTCAAGTCAAGTCATGTTATTGGACAGACGCTCTACCAGTTGAGCTATGCTGTTGGCTGAGAGTTACAGGTTTTCTGGTGGTTTTAACTTGTTTTTCTAGAAGTTAGTCTGCAAAGGGAAGCATCACAGTAAAGACACCAGTGGGATTTGAACTCATGGCCTCTGGATCATGTATACTGCGTCTCAACCCATTGAGTTAACAGATGGCTGACAAGTACAGCCTTCCTGGTAGTTTTCAGTTGATCTTCTGGAAGCCAGTCTGCAAAGGAAAGAATCATAGGAAAGATATCAATGGGATTTGAACTCATGGCCTCTGGATCATGAATACTGCGTCTCAACCCATTGAGCTAACAGATGGCTGACAAGTACAGCCTTCCTGGTAGTTTTCAGTTGATCTTCTGGAAGCCAGTCTGCAAAGGAAAGAATCATAGGAAAGACATCAATGGGATTTGAACTCATGGCCTCTGGATCATGTATACTGCGTCTCAACCCATTGAGCTAACAGTTGGATGACAAATATAGCCTTCCTGGTAGTTTTCAGTTGATCTTCTGGAAGCCAGTCTGCAAAGGAAAGAATCATAGGAAAGACATCAATGGGATTTGAACTCATGGCCTCTGGATCATGTATACTGCGTCTCAACCCATTGAGCTAACAGATGGCTGACAAGTACAGCCTTCCTGGTGCTTTGACTCCTTTAAAAGTTCAGAGATTTAACATGGAGGTCGATGGAAGAATTTGGGACCTCAAAAAAACACTTTCACCTAGAAACTCCATTCACAGTTCAAAAAAAACACCTTACTGTGGACATGCATGCTTGAGTTTTTTCTTTGAAATCATTTGTAGTTTGGGAGATATTTAACTTTAAGCGCCCCATGCATTGTGGATGCGGCAAAGGGAAACGAGTACAGGCTACTAATCCTACATACTTACTGCTAGTAACCCCATTCATACTTTAAAATGTTCATCTTACTGTGGACATGTTTGCCTGAAAAGGAATCTTTGAAATGTTTAATAGTTTTAGAATTGTACTCCTTTAAAAGTTCAGAGATTTAACATGGAGGTCGATGGAAGAATTTGGGACCTCAAAAAAACCCTTTCATCTAGAAACTCCATTCACAGTTCAAAAAATCCACCTTACTGTGGACAATGCATGCTTGAGATTTTTTCTTTGAAATCATTTGTAGTTTGGGAGATATTTAACTTTAAGCGCCCCATGCATTGTGGATGCGGCAAAGGGAAACGAGTACAGGCTACTAATCCTACATACTTACTGCTAGTAACCCCATTCATACTTTAAAATGTTCATCTTACTGTGGACATGTTTGCCTGAAAAGGAATCTTTGAAATGTTTAATAGTTTTAGAATTGTACTCCTTTAAAAGTTCAGAGATTTAACATGGAGGTCGATGGAAGAATTTGGGACCTCAAAAAAACACTTTCACCTAGAAACTCCATTCACAGTTCAAAAAATCCACCTTACTGTGGACAATGCATGCTTGAGATTTTTTTCTTTGAAATCATTTGTAGTTTGGGAGATATTTAACTTTAAGCGCCCCATGCATTGTGGATGCGGCAAAGGGAAACGAGTACAGGCTACTAATCCTACATACTTACTGCTAGTAACTCCATTCATACTTTAAAATGTTCATCTTACTGTGGACATGTTTGCCTGAAAAGGAATCTTTGAAATGTTTAATAGTTTTAGAATTGTACTCCTTTAAAAGTTCAGAGATTTAACATGGAGGTCGATGGAAGAATTTGGGACCTCAAAAAAACACTTTCACCTAGAAACTCCATTCACAGTTCCAAAAATCCACCTTACTGTGGACATGCATGCTTGAGATTTCTTCTTTGAAATCATTTGTAGTTTGGGAGATATTTAACTTTAAGCGCCCCATGCATTGTGGATGCGGCAAAGGGAAACGAGTACAGGCTACTAATCCTACATACTTACTGCTAGTAACCCCATTCATACTTTAAAATGTTCATCTTACTGTGGACATGTTTGCCTGAAAAGGAATCTTTGAAATGTTTAATAGTTTTAGAATTGTACTCCTTTAAAAGTTCAGAGATTTAACATGGAGGTCGATGGAAGAATTTGGGACCTCAAAAAAACACTTTCACCTAGAAACTCCATTCACAGTTCAAAAAATCCACCTTACTGTGGACAATGCATGCTTGAGATTTTTTTCTTTGAAATCATTTGTAGTTTGGGAGATATTTAACTTTAAGCGCCCCATGCATTGTGGATGCGGCAAAGGGAAACGAGTACAGGCTACTAATCCTACATACTTACTGCTAGTAACTCCATTCATACTTTAAAATGTTCATCTTACTGTGGACATGTTTGCCTGAAAAGGAATCTTTGAAATGTTTAATAGTTTTAGAATTGTACTCCTTTAAAAGTTCAGAGATTTAACATGGAGGTCGATGGAAGAATTTGGGACCTCAAAAAAACCCTTTCATCTAGAAACTCCATTCACAGTTCAAAAAATCCACCTTACTGTGGACAATGCATGCTTGAGATTTTTTCTTTGAAATCATTTGTAGTTTGGGAGATATTTAACTTTAAGCGCCCCATGCATTGTGGATGCGGCAAAGGGAAACGAGTACAGGCTACTAATCCTACATACTTACTGCTAGTAACTCCATTCATACTTTAAAATGTTCATCTTACTGTGGACATGTTTGCCTGAAAAGGAATCTTTGAAATGTTTAATAGTTTTAGAATTGTACTCCTTTAAAAGTTCAGAGATTTAACATGGAGGTCGATGGAAGAATTTGGGACCTCAAAAAAACACTTTCACCTAGAAACTCCATTCACAGTTCCAAAAATCCACCTTACTGTGGACATGCATGCTTGAGATTTCTTCTTTGAAATCATTTGTAGTTTGGGAGATATTTAACTTTAAGCGCCCCATGCATTGTGGATGCGGCAAAGGGAAACGAGTACAGGCTACTAATCCTACATACTTACTGCTAGTAACCCCATTCATACTTTAAAATGTTCATCTTACTGTGGACATGTTTGCCTGAAAAGGAATCTTTGAAATGTTTAATAGTTTTAGAATTGTACTCCTTTAAAAGTTCAGAGATTTAACATGGAGGTCGATGGAAGAATTTGGGACCTCAAAAAAACACTTTCACCTAGAAACTCCATTCACAGTTCAAAAAATCCACCTTACTGTGGACAATGCATGCTTGAGATTTTTTTCTTTGAAATCATTTGTAGTTTGGGAGATATTTAACTTTAAGCGCCCCATGCATTGTGGATGCGGCAAAGGGAAACGAGTACAGGCTACTAATCCTACATACTTACTGCTAGTAACTCCATTCATACTTTAAAATGTTCATCTTACTGTGGACATGTTTGCCTGAAAAGGAATCTTTGAAATGTTTAATAGTTTTAGAATTGTACTCCTTTAAAAGTTCAGAGATTTAACATGGAGGTCGATGGAAGAATTTGGGACCTCAAAAAAACACTTTCACCTAGAAACTCCATTCACAGTTCCAAAAATCCACCTTACTGTGGACATGCATGCTTGAGATTTCTTCTTTGAAATCATTTGTAGTTTGGGAGATATTTAACTTTAAGCGCCCCATGCATTGTGGATGCGGCAAAGGGAAACGAGTACAGGCTACTAATCCTACATACTTACTGCTAGTAACCCCATTCATACTTTAAAATGTTCATCTTACTGTGGACATGTTTGCCTGAAAAGGAATCTTTGAAATGTTTAATAGTTTTAGAATTGTACTCCTTTAAAAGTTCAGAGATTTAACATGGAGGTCGATGGAAGAATTTGGGACCTCAAAAAAACACTTTCACCTAGAAACTCCATTCACAGTTCAAAAAATCCACCTTACTGTGGACATGCATGCTTGAGATTTTTTCTTTGAAATCATTTGTAGTTTGGGAGATATTTAACTTTAAGCGCCCCATGCATTGTGGATGCGGCAAAGGGAAACGAGTACAGGCTACTAATCCTACATACTTACTGCTAGTAACCCCATTCATACTTTAAAATGTTCATCTTACTGTGGACATGTTTGCCTGAAAAGGAATCTTTGAAATGTTTAATAGTTTTAGAATTGTACTCCTTTAAAAGTTCAGAGATTTAACATGGAGGTCGATGGAAGAATTTGGGACCTCAAAAAAACACTTTCACCTAGAAACTCCATTCACAGTTCAAAAAATCCACCTTACTGTGGACAATGCATGCTTGAGATTTTTTCTTTGAAATCATTTGTAGTTTGGGAGATATTTAACTTTAAGCGCCCCATGCATTTTGAATGCGGCAAAGGTTAACGAGTACAGGCTACTAATCCTACATACTTACTGCTAGTAACCCCATTCATACTTTAAAATGTTCATCTTACTGTGGACATGTTTGCCTGAAAAGGAATCTTTGAAATGTTTAATAGTTTTAGAATTGTACTCCTTTAAAAGTTCAGAGATTTAACATGGAGGTCGATGGAAGAATTTGGGACCTCAAAAAAACACTTTCACCTAGAAGCTCCATTCACAGTTCAAAAAATCCACCTTACTGTGGACAATGCATGCTTGAGATTTTTTCTTTGAAATCATTTGTAGTTTGGGAGATATTTAACTTTAAGCGCCCCATGCATTGTGGATGCGGCAAAGGGAAACGAGTACAGGCTACTAATCCTACATACTTACTGCTAGTAACCCCATTCATACTTTAAAATGTTCATCTTACTGTGGACATGTTTGCCTGAAAAGGAATCTTTGAAATGTTTAATAGTTTTAGAATTGTAATCCTTTAAAAGTTCAGAGATTTAACATGGAGGTCGATGGAAGAATTTGGGACCTCAAAAAAACACTTTCACCTAGAAACTCCATTCACAGTTCAAAAAATCCACCTTACTGTGGACAATGCATGCTTGAGATTTTTTCTTTGAAATCATTTGTAGTTTGGGAGATATTTAACTTTAAGCGCCCCATGCATTTTGAATGCGGCAAAGGGAAACGAGTACAGGCTACTAATCCTACATACTTACTGCTAGTAACCCCATTCATACTTTAAAATGTTCATCTTACTGTGGACATGTTTGCCTGAAAAGGAATCTTTGAAATGTTTAATAGTTTTAGAATTGTACTCCTTTAAAAGTTCAGAGATTTAACATGGAGGTCGATGGAAGAATTTGGGACCTCAAAAAAACACTTTCACCTAGAAACTCCATTCACAGTTCAAAAAATCCACCTTACTGTGGACAATGCATGCTTGAGATTTTTTCTTTGAAATCATTTGTAGTTTGGGAGATATTTAACTTTAAGCGCCCCATGCATTGTGGATGCGGCAAAGGGAAACGAGTACAGGCTACTAATCCTACATACTTACTGCTAGTAACCCCATTCATACTTTAAAATGTTCATCTTACTGTGGACATGTTTGCCTGAAAAGGAATCTTTGAAATGTTTAATAGTTTTAGAATTGTACTCCTTTAAAAGTTCAGAGATTTAACATGGAGGTCGATGGAAGAATTTGGGACCTCAAAAAAACACTTTCACCTAGAAACTCCATTCACAGTTCAAAAAATCCACCTTACTGTGGACAATGCATGCTTGAGATTTTTTTCTTTGAAATCATTTGTAGTTTGGGAGATATTTAACTTTAAGCGCCCCATGCATTGTGGATGCGGCAAAGGGAAACGAGTACAGGCTACTAATCCTACATACTTACTGCTAGTAACCCCATTCATACTTTAAAATGTTCATCTTACTGTGGACATGTTTGCCTGAAAAGGAATCTTTGAAATGTTTAATAGTTTTAGAATTGTACTCCTTTAAAAGTTCAGAGATTTAACATGGAGGTCGATGGAAGAATTTGGGACCTCAAAAAAACACTTTCACCTAGAAACTCCATTCACAGTTCAAAAAATCCACCTTACTGTGGACATGCATGATAATTTTTTTTCCGTTTCGGTAGTGCCACTACCAAAACGAAAAAAAAATTGTTCCCCCAAAAACCTGTTAGGAGTACGTTTCAGGCAATTTAAAGTGGATTGGTAGTGACTTTTTTTTGGTCCCTAACATTCATCGAGCTCTGGACTTAGTAATTTTTTTTCCGTTTCGGTAGTGACGCTACCGAAACGAAAAAAAATTGTTCCCCCAAAAACCTGTTAGGAGTACGTTTCAGGCAATTTAAAGTTGATCGGTAGTGACTTTTTTTTTGTTCCCTAACATTCATCGAGCTCTGGACTTAGTAATTTTTTTTCCGTTTCGGTAGTGACACTACCGAAACGAAAAAAAAAATGTTCCCCCAAAAACCTGTTAGGAGTACGTTTCAGGCAATTTAAAGTTGATTGGTAGTGACTTTTTTTTTGGTCTGTTGCAAACTACCTGGCTTTCATGAATGCAGACACCAAACAATTACTAGAATTATCATTCATGTTAAGCGCCCCATGCATTGTGGATGCGGCAAAGGGAAACGAGTACAGGCTACTAATCCTACATACTTACTGCTAGTAACCCCATTCATACTTTAAAATGTTCATCTTACTGTGGACATGTTTGCCTGAAAAGGAATCTTTGAAATGTTTAATAGTTTTAGAATTGTACTCCTTTAAAAGTTCAGAGATTTAACATGGAGGTCGATGGAAGAATTTGGGACCTCAAAAAAACACTTTCACCTAGAAACTCCATTCACAGTTCAAAAAATCCACCTTACTGTGGACATGCATGCTTGAGATTTTTTCTTTGAAATCATTTGTAGTTTGGGAGATATTTAACTTTAAGCGCCCCATGCATTGTGGATGCGGCAAAGGGAAACGAGTACAGGCTACTAATCCTACATACTTACTGCTAGTAACCCCATTCATACTTTAAAATGTTCATCTTACTGTGGACATGTTTGCCTGAAAAGGAATCTTTGAAATGTTTAATAGTTTTAGAATTGTACTCCTTTAAAAGTTCAGAGATTTAACATGGAGGTCGATGGAAGAATTTGGGACCTCAAAAAAACACTTTCACATAGAAACTCCATTCACAGTTCCAAAAATCCACCTTACTGTGGACATGCATGCTTGAGATTTCTTCTTTGAAATCATTTGTAGTTTGGGAGATATTTAACTTTAAGCGCCCCATGCATTGTGGATGCGGCAAAGGGAAACGAGTACAGGCTACTAATCCTACATACTTACTGCTAGTAACCCCATTCATACTTTAAAATGTTCATCTTACTGTGGACATGTTTGCCTGAAAAGGAATCTTTGAAATGTTTAATAGTTTTAGAATTGTACTCCTTTAAAAGTTCAGAGATTTAACATGGAGGTCGATGGAAGAATTTGGGACCTCAAAAAAACACTTTCACCTAGAAACTCCATTCACAGTTCAAAAAATCCACCTTACTGTGGACATGCATGCTTGAGATTTTTTCTTTGAAATCATTTGTAGTTTGGGAGATATTTAACTTTAAGCGCCCCATGCATTGTGGATGCGGCAAAGGGAAACGAGTACAGGCTACTAATCCTACATACTTACTGCTAGTAACCCCATTCATACTTTAAAATGTTCATCTTACTGTGGACATGTTTGCCTGAAAAGGAATCTTTGAAATGTTTAATAGTTTTAGAATTGTACTCCTTTAAAAGTTCAGAGATTTAACATGGAGGTCGATGGAAGAATTTGGGACCTCAAAAAAACACTTTCACCTAGAAACTCCATTCACAGTTCAAAAAATCCACCCTACTGTGGACAATGCATGCTTGAGATTTTTTCTTTGAAATCATTTGTAGTTTGGGAGATATTTAACTTTAAGCGCCCCATGCATTTTGAATGCGGCAAAGGGAAACGAGTACAGGCTACTAATCCTACATACTTACTGCTAGTAACCCCATTCATACTTTAAAATGTTCATCTTACTGTGGACATGTTTGCCTGAAAAGGAATCTTTGAAATGTTTAATAGTTTTAGAATTGTACTCCTTTAAAAGTTCAGAGATTTAACATGGAGGTCGATGGAAGAATTTGGGACCTCAAAAAAACACTTTCACCTAGAAACTCCATTCACAGTTCAAAAAATCCACCTTACTGTGGACAATGCATGCTTGAGATTTTTTCTTTGAAATCATTTGTAGTTTGGGAGATATTTAACTTTAAGCGCCCCATGCATTGTGGATGCGGCAAAGGGAAACGAGTACAGGCTACTAATCCTACATACTTACTGCTAGTAACCCCATTCATACTTTAAAATGTTCATCTTACTGTGGACATGTTTGCCTGAAAAGGAATCTTTGAAATGTTTAATAGTTTTAGAATTGTACTCCTTTAAAAGTTCAGAGATTTAACATGGAGGTCGATGGAAGAATTTGGGACCTCAAAAAAACACTTTCACCTAGAAACTCCATTCACAGTTCAAAAAATCCACCTTACTGTGGACAATGCATGCTTGAGATTTTTTCTTTGAAATCATTTGTAGTTTGGGAGATATTTAACTTTAAGCGCCCCATGCATTGTGGATGCGGCAAAGGGAAACGAGTACAGGCTACTAATCCTACATACTTACTGATAGTAACCCCATTCATACTTTAAAATGTTCATCTTACTGTGGACATGTTTGCCTGAAAAGGAATCTTTGAAATGTTTAATAGTTTTAGAATTGTACTCCTTTAAAAGTTCAGAGATTTAACATGGAGGTCGATGGAAGAATTTGGGACCTCAAAAAAACACTTTCACCTAGAAACTCCATTCACAGTTCAAAAAATCCACCTTACTGTGGACAATGCATGCTTGAGATTTTTTTCTTTGAAATCATTTGTAGTTTGGGAGATATTTAACTTTAAGCGCCCCATGCATTGTGGATGCGGCAAAGGGAAACGAGTACAGGCTACTAATCCTACATACTTACTGCTAGTAACTCCATTCATACTTTAAAATGTTCATCTTACTGTGGACATGTTTGCCTGAAAAGGAATCTTTGAAATGTTTAATAGTTTTAGAATTGTACTACTTTAAAAGTTCAGAGATTTAACATGGAGGTCGATGGAAGAATTTGGGACCTCAAAAAAACACTTTCACCTAGAAACTCCATTCACAGTTCCAAAAATCCACCTTACTGTGGACATGCATGCTTGAGATTTCTTCTTTGAAATCATTTGTAGTTTGGGAGATATTTAACTTTAAGCGCCCCATGCATTGTGGATGCGGCAAAGGGAAACGAGTACAGGCTACTAATCCTACATACTTACTGCTAGTAACTCCATTCATACTTTAAAATGTTCATCTTACTGTGGACATGTTTGCCTGAAAAGGAATCTTTGAAATGTTTAATAGTTTTAGAATTGTACTCCTTTAAAAGTTCAGAGATTTAACATGGAGGTCGATGGAAGAATTTGGGACCTCAAAAAAACACTTTCACCTAGAAACTCCATTCACAGTTCAAAAAATCCACCTTACTGTGGACAATGCATGCTTGAGATTTTTTCTTTGAAATCATTTGTAGTTTGGGAGATATTTAACTTTAAGCGCCCCATGCATTTTGAATGCGGCAAAGGGAAACGAGTACAGGCTACTAATCCTACATACTTACTGCTAGTAACCCCATTCATACTTTAAAATGTTCATCTTACTGTGGACATGTTTGCCTGAAAAGGAATCTTTGAAATGTTTAATAGTTTTAGAATTGTACTCCTTTAAAAGTTCAGAGATTTAACATGGAGGTCGATGGAAGAATTTGGGACCTCAAAAAAACACTTTCACCTAGAAACTCCATTCACAGTTCAAAAAATCCACCTTACTGTGGACATGCATGATAATTTTTTTTCCGTTTCGGTAGTGCCACTACCAAAACGAAAAAAAAATTGTTCCCCCAAAAACCTGTTAGGAGTACGTTTCAGGCAATTTAAAGTTGATTGGTAGTGACTTTTTTTTGGTCCCTAACATTCATCGAGCTCTGGACTTAGTAATTTTTTTTCCGTTTCGGTAGTGACGCTACCGAAACGAAAAAAAATTGTTCCCCCAAAAACCTGTTAGGAGTACGTTTCAGGCAATTTAAAGTTGATCGGTAGTGACTTTTTTTTGGTCCCTAACATTCATCGAGCTCTGGACTTAGTAATTTTTTTTCCGTTTCGGTAGTGACGCTACCGAAACGAAAAAAAAATGTTCCCCCAAAAACCTGTTAGGAGTAAGTTTCAGGCAATTTAAAGTTGATTGGTAGTGACTTTTTTTTTGGTCTGTTGCAAACTACCTGGCTTTCATGAATGCAGACACCAAACAATTACTAGAATTATCATTCATGTTAAGCGCCCCATGCATTGTGGATGCGGCAAAGGGAAACGAGTACAGGCTACTAATCCTACATACTTACTGCTAGTAACCCCATTCATACTTTAAAATGTTCATCTTACTGTGGACATGTTTGCCTGAAAAGGAATCTTTGAAATGTTTAATAGTTTTAGAATTGTACTCCTTTAAAAGTTCAGAGATTTAACATGGAGGTCGATGGAAGAATTTGGGACCTCAAAAAAACACTTTCACCTAGAAACTCCATTCACAGTTCAAAAAATCCACCTTACTGTAGACATGCATGCTTGAGATTTTTTCTTTGAAATCATTTGTAGTTTGGGAGATATTTAACTTTAAGCGCCCCATGCATTGTGGATGCGGCAAAGGGAAACGAGTACAGGCTACTAATCCTACATACTTACTGCTAGTAACCCCATTCATACTTTAAAATGTTCATCTTACTGTGGACATGTTTGCCTGAAAAGGAATCTTTGAAATGTTTAATAGTTTTAGAATTGTACTCCTTTAAAAGTTCAGAGATTTAACATGGAGGTCGATGGAAGAATTTGGGACCTCAAAAAAACACTTTCACCTAGAAACTCCATTCACAGTTCCAAAAATCCACCTTACTGTGGACATGCATGCTTGAGATTTCTTCTTTGAAATCATTTGTAGTTTGGGAGATATTTAACTTTAAGCGCCCCATGCATTGTGGATGCGGCAAAGGGAAACGAGTACAGGCTACTAATCCTACATACTTACTGCTAGTAACCCCATTCATACTTTAAAATGTTCATCTTACTGTGGACATGTTTGCCTGAAAAGGAATCTTTGAAATGTTTAATAGTTTTAGAATTGTACTCCTTTAAAAGTTCAGAGATTTAACATGGAGGTCGATGGAAGAATTTGGGACCTCAAAAAAACACTTTCACCTAGAAACTCCATTCACAGTTCAAAAAATCCACCTTACTGTGGACATGCATGCTTGAGATTTTTTCTTTGAAATCATTTGTAGTTTGGGAGATATTTAACTTTAAGCGCCCCATGCATTGTGGATGCGGCAAAGGGAAACGAGTACAGGCTACTAATCCTACATACTTACTGCTAGTAACCCCATTCATACTTTAAAATGTTCATCTTACTGTGGACATGTTTGCCTGAAAAGGAATCTTTGAAATGTTTAATAGTTTTAGAATTGTACTCCTTTAAAAGTTCAGAGATTTAACATGGAGGTCGATGGAAGAATTTGGGACCTCAAAAAAACACTTTCACCTAGAAACTCCATTCACAGTTCAAAAAATCCACCCTACTGTGGACAATGCATGCTTGAGATGTTTTCTTTGAAATCATTTGTAGTTTGGGAGATATTTAACTTTAAGCGCCCCATGCATTTTGAATGCGGCAAAGGGAAACGAGTACAGGCTACTAATCCTACATACTTACTGCTAGTAACCCCATTCATACTTTAAAATGTTCATCTTACTGTGGACATGTTTGCCTGAAAAGGAATCTTTGAAATGTTTAATAGTTTTAGAATTGTACTCCTTTAAAAGTTCAGAGATTTAACATGGAGGTCGATGGAAGAATTTGGGACCTCAAAAAAACACTTTCACCTAGAAACTCCATTCACAGTTCAAAAAATCCACCTTACTGTGGACAATGCATGCTTGAGATTTTTTCTTTGAAATCATTTGTAGTTTGGGAGATATTTAACTTTAAGCGCCCCATGCATTGTGGATGCGGCAAAGGGAAACGAGTACAGGCTACTAATCCTACATACTTAATGCTAGTAACCCCATTCATACTTTAAAATGTTCATCTTACTGTGGACATGTTTGCCTGAAAAGGAATCTTTGAAATGTTTAATAGTTTTAGAATTGTACTCCTTTAAAAGTTCAGAGATTTAACATGGAGGTCGATGGAAGAATTTGGGACCTCAAAAAAACACTTTCACCTAGAAACTCCATTCACAGTTCCAAAAATCCACCTTACTGTGGACATGCATGCTTGAGATTTTTTCTTTGAAATCATTTGTAGTTTGGGAGATATTTAACTTTAAGCACCAGGACACTCCTACAAGTTATTCTACGGTTATCAGTCAATTTATCCGCTGCCCCAATTTACCGGGGACTTGACGTTAGTGGGAATCGAACCCAGGACCGCTCGGTCCTGGGTTGTACTGGATTTGAACCAGCACACTCCTACAAGTTATTCTACGGATATCAGTCAATTTATCCGTTGGCCCAAGTTACCGGGGACACTTGACTCGAGTGGGAATCGAACCCACTCAAGTCAAGTCATGTTATTGGACAGACGCTCTACCAGTTGAGCTATGCTGTAGGCTGAGTTACAGGTTTCCTGGTGGTTTTAAATTGTTTTTCTAGAAGTTAGTCTGCAAAGGAAAGCATCACTAAGGATATCTCATTGAACTCATGGCCTCTGGATCATGTATACTGCGTCTCATCCCATTGAGCTAACAGATGGCTGACAAGTACAGCCTTCCTGCTAGTTTTCAGTTGATCTTCTGGAAGCCAGTCCGCAAAGGAAAGAATCATAGGAAAGACATCAATGGGATTTGAACTCATGGCCTCTGGATCATGAATACTGCGTCTCAACCCATTGAGCTAACAGATGGCTGACAAGTACAGCCTTCCTGCTAGTTTTCAGTTGATCTTCTGGAAGCCAGTCTGCAAAGGAAAGAATCATAGGAAAGACATCAATGGGATTTGAACTCATGGCCTCTGGATCATGTATACTGCGTCTCAACCCATTGAGCTAACAGTTGTATGACAAATATAGCCTTCCTGGTAGTTTTCAGTTGATCTTCTGGAAGCCAGTCTGCAAAGGAAAGAATCATAGGAAAGACATCAATGGGATTTGAACTCATGGCCTCTGGATCATGAATACTGCGTCTCAACCCATCGAGCTAACAGATGGCTGACAAGTACAGCCTTGCTGGTGCTTTGACTTGAACAACAAACAAGACAAATAACTTTTAAAAAATGTGTTACAGCATAAATATAAATATTTTTCATGGGGGGCCCTGACACTACATCTTTTCACATTGGGGTCCACTGCCCAAATACATGTCAATTTGGGGGGTTGACAACAAAACGTTTCAGAACCACAGATTCCAAGGAAACAGCTGTAGGTGAATGGATAGAGTCACTGACTAGTGAGCCGCAGGTAACAGGTTCAAGCCTCAGCTACAGCAGCAAGTCAGGATGTCAAATCAAATAGGTATTATTAGGAGTGAAATGGTTGTGTTTCTTCACCCCAACTGCACATGACATCAGTTTACATGTACGTTATTTTCAGTGATGAAGACAAACCGCACAGACGTTCACTGTACTTTAGTACATTTTGTAAACTTATGACTCTGAGTAGAGTATAGCCTGACTTAAACAAACAAATAACAACTTAGTATAGTCAGATTATTTTTTACACAACTTACATTTTGTAATCAAACTACCGAAACGAAAGTTGGTCACCACCGAAACGAAAGTTAAATCCGAAATAATCACTAAGTGTGGAGGCCAAAATCGTCCCCCCAAAAACCTGTTAGGAGTACGTTTCAGGCAATTTAGAGTTGATTGGTAGTACTTTGTAGTGACTTTTTTGGTCCCTAACACCACAAATGGTTTACATACTCTTTACGAATGTCTTACGCATCATTTGCTTAACATGAATGATAATTCTAGTAATTGTTTGGTGTCTGCATTCATGAAAGCCAGGTAGTTTGCAACAGGTAAGGAGAAAGTCCACATTAACAGACAGTCATAAATGATAAACTGTCTTCACTTTACTGTAGGGCACATAATAACATGTACAAAGGATTTATAGATATTTTAGGAATGTTTTACAAAGCATGTTAAACATGAACAAACACATTAACAGACAGTTGTAAATGATGAACTGTCTTCACTTTACTATAGGGCACATAATAACATGTACTAAGGATTTATAGATACTTTAGGAATGTTTAACAAAGCATATGTTAAACATGAACAAGCTACCAATAGCTTGTATATATTATGTAACATCAGTTACAAATGATTTAATAATCATTTACAGATGTATTATACATGGCTTATTCATGAATAGTTACTAATACCTTTATAGATGATTTGTAACCGTAGTTATAAAGGTTTTAGTAATCATTTACGAATGTCAATGAACAGGTTGTTAATGATTTGTTAATAGTCTACAAACTGCTTATAAACGTTTATAAATGCTTTAGAATGGGTCGTTACCAATGATTTATTAATCTTTTACAGATGTATATAAATGGCTTATTCATGAATAGTTCACTACTTACTAATACTTTACAAATGATTTGTAACTGTAGTTATAAAGGTTTTAGTAATCATTTACGAATGTCAACAAACAGGTTGTTAGTGATTTGTTAATAGTTTACAAACTACTTATAAACGTTTATAAATGCTTTATAACGGGTCATTATTGTAAAGTGCTACCGATTTTTTTGTGATTTTTTTTTTCCGTTTCGGTAGTGACGAAAAGTGACGAGTGACGAAAACAGAAAAAAAAATGTTCCCCCAAAAACCTGTTAAGAGCACGTTTCAGGCAATTTAAAGCTGATTGGTAGTGATTTTTTTGTGAATTTTTTTTTCCGTTTCGGTAGTGACGAAAAGTGACGAGTGACGAAAACAGAAAAAAAATTGTTCCCCCAAAAACCTGTTAGGAGCATGTTTCATGCAATTTAAAGCTGATTGGTAGTGATTTTTTTGTGATTTTTTTTTTCCGTTTCGGTAGTGACGAAAAGTGACGAGTGACGAAAACAGAAAAAAAAATGTTCCCCCAAAAACCTGTTAGGAGCACGTTTCAGGCAATTTAAAGCTGATTGGTAGTGATTTTTTTGTGATTTTTTTTTCCGTTTCGGTAGT
Source organism: Gymnoscopelus microlampas (assembly GCF_963454915.1). Classification (NCBI taxonomy): domain Eukaryota; kingdom Metazoa; phylum Chordata; class Actinopteri; order Myctophiformes; family Myctophidae; genus Gymnoscopelus; species Gymnoscopelus microlampas. Next base: position 52,324,504 of record NC_139942.1, on the reverse strand, counting down.
GACAACTAGTGACGAGTGACGAAAACAGAAACAAAATTGTTCCCCCAAAAACCTGTTAGGAGCACGTTTCCACCTGATTCGGATGCTATCAATGCATAGAATGGGAGATTATCACGTTCTATCAGACCATTGAATGGGCGAAGTAGGCGACCTACTGTCTACCCCGCGATTTATCAGACCATTCATTGGGTGTAATCAGGAGCTACTGACCTACCGACGGAGATGACTTAAATACTTCAGTTTCGGTTTTGGTTTTGGTTGTTTCGGTTTCGGACCATGACGGAGGCGCGCAGTCTCAGGCGAGCTGGAGCCCCGCGACGGGCCACCGAAGGAGCTAAGGCGACTGAGTTGCCGTCCGGAGCGGTGCGACGCTCGCCTGTGCCTACTCAGCGCCGTTCGAGTTATGTACCGATATGGACAGAATCGTAAATATTGTTGTGGGGACTGCTCCGCCTCCGTCGGTAGGTCAGTAGCTGATTACGCCCAATGAATGGTCTGACAAATCGCGGGGTAGACGGTAGCTCGCCTACTTCGTCCATTCAATGGTCTGATAAAACGTGAAAATCTCCCATTCAATGCATTGATAGCATTCGAAGCCGGTGACGTTTCAGGCAATTTAAAGCTGATTGGTAGTGATTTTTTTGTGAATTTTTTTTTCCGTTTCGGTAGTGACGAAAAGTGACGAGTGACGAAAACAGAAAAAAAATTGTTCCCCCAAAAACCTGTTAGGAGCACGTTTCAGTCAATTTAAAGCTGATTGGTAGTGATTTTTTTGTGGATTTTTTTTTCCGTTTCGGTAGTGACGAAAAGTGACGAGTGACGAAAACAGAAAAAAAAAAATCCCCAAAAACCTGTTAGGAGCACGTTTCAGGCAATTTAAAGCTGATTGGTAGTGATTTTTTTGTGATTTTTTTTTTTCCGTTTTGGTAGTGTCACTACCGAAAGGGAAAAAAAATTACTAAGTCCAGAGCTCGATGAATGTTCGGGACAAAAAAAAAAGTCACTACCAATCAACTTTAAATTGCCTGAAACGTACTCCTAACAGGTTTTTGGGGGAACAATTTTTTTTTCGTTTCGGTAGTGACACCATTGTGTCACTACCGAAACGGAAAAAAAATTACTAACTCCAGAGCTCGATGAATGTTAGGGACCAAAAAAAAGTCACTACCAATCAACTTTAAATTGCCTGAAACGTACTCCTCCTAACAGGTTTTTGGGTGAACCTTTTTTTTTTCGTTTCGGTAGTGTTACTACCGAAACGGAAAAAAAATTACTAAGTCCAGAGCTCGATGGATGTTAGGGACCAAAAAAAAAGTCACTACCAATCAACTTTAAATTGCCTGAAACGTACTCCTAACAGGTTTTTGGGGGAACATTTTTTTTTTCGTTTCGGTAGTGTCACTACCGAAAGGGAAAAAAACATTACTAAGTCCAGAGCTCGATGAATGTTAGGGACAAAAAAAAAAGTCACTACCAATCAACTTTAAATTGCCTGAAACGTACTCCTAACAGGTTTTTGGGGGAACATTTTTTTTTTCGTTTCGGTAGTGTCACTACCGAAACGGAAAAAAAATTACTAAGTCCAGAGCTCGATGAATATTAGGGACCAAAAAAAAAGTCACTACCAATCAACTTTAAATTGCCTGAAACGTACTCCTAACAGGTTTTTGGGGGAACATTTTTTTTTTCGTTTCGGTAGTGTCACTACCGAAACGGAAAAAAAATTACTAAGTCCAGAGCTCGATGAATGTTAGGGACCAAAAAAAAAGTCACTACCAATCAACTTTAAATTGCCTGAAACGTACTCCTAACAGGTTTTTGGGGGAAAACATTTTTTTTCTCGTTTCGGTAGTGACACAATGGTGTCACTACGGAAACGAAAAAAAAATTACTAAGTCCAGAGCTCGATGAATTTTAGGGACAAAAAAAAAAGTCACTACAAAGTACTACCAATCAACTCTAAATTGCCTGAAACGTACTCCTAACAGGTTTTTGGGGGAACAATTTTGGCCTCCACACTTAGTGATTTTTTCGGATTTAACTTCGTTTCGGTAGTGACACAATGGTGTTTCATACGTCATTCATACTTTAAAATGTTCATCTTACTGTGGACATGTTTGCCTGAAAAGGAATCTTTGAAATGTTGCACAGTTTTAGAATTGTACTCCTTTAAATGTTCAGAGATTTATAATGGAGGCGGATGGAAGGTTAGGGTTACGGTTAAGGGACCTCAAAAAAAACATTTTCACCTAGAAACTCCATTCACAGTTCAAAAATTCCACCTTACTGTGGACATGCATGCTTGAGATTTTTTCTTTGAAATCATTTGTAGTTTTGGAGACATTAAACTTTAAGCGTCCCATGCATTGTTAATGCGGCAATGGACATTTAAAGGCAGGCTTACAACTACATACTTACGCCTAGTAACCTCATTCATACTTTAAAATGTTCATCTTACTGACTGTGGACATGTTTGCCTGAAAAGGAATCTTTGAAATGTTAAATAGTTTTAGAATTGTACTCCTTTAAAAGTTCAGAGATTTATAATGGAGGTCGATGGATGATTTTGGGACCTCAAACACTTTCACCTAGAAACTCCATTCAGCAGGTGTCTTCTAGTGCTTTTGACTTGCTTTTTTGTATTTTGGCCTTGAAAATTTCAAAGTACTACAACATTGAAAAATGGGACGACTGGGATTTGAACATGGAACCTCTGAGAGTCTGATCACTAAAGGTGCAGTAGTCAGGCAAAAGTTTGAAAAGTGTCCTTGTCGGATTTGAACGAGCAACCTTCTAGTTATAAGCCCTGTATCTCAACCCCTGCACCATTGTATTCATCCTGATTCTGTTCACGTGCATGTTCTTCATTGAAAGGTTAGATAAAGGTGAAAGAGCCACGTAAAAGTTGGAAAGATGTCCTTGCTGGTTTTGAACTCGGGCCCTTCTGTGTGCAAGGCCTGTGTCTTAACCACAGCTCCACCATGGTTCATGATCTTCGGTCTCTCGCACGTTATTCCCAGAAAGATTAGATACAGACCACAAGAGTCAGATAAAACTTGGAAAAATGTCATAGTTGGATTTGAACTGGGAACCTTCTGCTTGCAAGCCCTGTATATAAACCACTGCAACACAAAGGTTCTTACTAATTCTGTTAACATGCGTGGTATTCACTCAAATATTAGATAAAGGTAAAAGCCCCAGGTAAAAGTTGGAAAGATGTCCTCTGTTTTTAGATAAACATTTTAAAAGTCAAATCTCAATCTCAAATCTCAAAAACCACAAAACATTTCAAAGTAAAAAAAAGTTCAAGCATTTGTGTCCACAGTAAGATGAATTATAAAAAGTGTGAATGGAGTTTCTAGGTGAAAGTGTTTTTTGAGGTGCCAAAACTTTAAAAGGAGTATATTTCTAAAACAATGAAACATTCCAAAAATGTGTTTTCAGGCAAACATGTTCACTGTAAGATGAACATTTTAAAGTTTGAATGGGTTTTCTAGGTAGGATTAGTAGCCTGCCAAAGTTTGTACTTGTCTCCCTTTAAATGTCCAGTTTCATTGACAATAGCCTGGTTCCAGACTGGACTTCTCTCCCTCCGAAGTTGTGAGGGACCACAGAGATTCCAGACTAATGTCACTGCGTAGATATTAGATATTAGGGGGAAAAAGTACAAACTTTGGCAGGCTACTAGTCGACAAAATAGATCCACCGGCGATGGAATTACCATGACTCCTCACATCACTCTCTCTCTCTCACCTGGAGGAGAGGAGGAGGTGTTGAACAGATGTGCATGAATGCTGTTTGTTTGTGTGGATGGACTACAGAGCCTGGCATTCAACCATATACTGTAGCTCCTGCCAAAGCTTGTCACCAAAGCTCAGAGAGATCTGGGCCCGCTGCACAGCTGGACACTGGGCTTCCTGTTTGCCCCGGCGTCGACCAGGTGGTGAGAATGGGCAGCATTATATATATCAGATTCGCTGACCCCTAAACACAACCCTGAGATCCCTCAGGGCTGCGTGCTGAGTCCTCCTCTACTCTCTGTACACACACACACGACTGCCATGGCGATGCCCAGCTCCAACAATGATTGATTGATTGATTGATTGAATAGATTATTATTCCGAAATGTAAACAGAACTTGGTACAGGCAGACATTATGGCTACAATAATAATATAACACTAACAAGTCCTGGGGACTCGTTCCCATTGTTCAGTTCATCAACATAGCATAAACAAATAACACAATAATACATGTCATCAACAAATACTAAACACTGTACAAAGGAGAAAAAAGTTCTCCCTAATAAAAGCTAATCTTATACGTTAACTGTTAACGTATAAGATAACGAGTCTAATTGCCAAAATGTTTGATCTTTCATTCAATAAAACTTTTGTTTGCGAGAACTTGATCTCTCCTTTTATTGTTGCCTGATGAGTGATAGCGTTGCAAAACAAATACATACAGAGAGAGATGTTACTGTGCGCGCACGTGCGTGTGCGTGCGCGTGCATACACGTGTGTGCGTGCATGCCATAGAGTTATAATATATCTAGAGGGCGGATTGCCCTGCCCCCAGCTATTCATTTCTATTAAAGTGTAGCCTCGCGTAGCCAGACAATATCACACGACACACTGCGTGGATATTAGTCTGGTCCCTATCAACGGTAGATTTTCTTCCAAGGGGGGTAACAAAAAGATCCAAACGGACTCTATTGGTTAGACCTAAACCAATCAGAGCAGTGCTTCCTTGAACGAACCAATCAGAGCAGTGCTTCCTTGTACGTCATTGCTCCAAATAAGGTGACAAGCCCGCCCACATTTGGATACTGGGCCCTGGTTGGTTCCGCACAACTGCGGAGGGAGAGAATTGAAATCTCTATGGAGGGGGGCCAGACCTAATCTGCCGAGGGCTAAAGTGCATGCAATTTTGCAAAGGCAGATTCGTCTGGAACCAGGCTAATTAAAGTGCTCAGTGGCGTTTTGAAGCACCCGGAAGTAAGAAATATTGGGTGGGTCGTGACGCGTCGTGAGCATGCGCACAAACGGGAGATGCAGCACAGTAGAATTTTAAGTGCATTCTCAGATTTGACCACCAGGCTTGGCCGCTTCACTGTTCTACCGTAGTTCTGGGGGCTTGGTTCATGCGCGTGTGTGCGTGTGTGCGTTTGTGTGTGTGTTTGCAGGGTTGTCATCATATCTGTCATCTCAGTGAAAGGCACACCAACTCAAGGCGTCGGTGATCCAGTCCAAACATCTTGATTGGACTGTCACAGCACATCATATATAATACAATACCATGTTCACATCACACCTCTCTGTCTGCACCCGGATTCATAAGCATATCCATGTGAGGCCTGCCTCCCAGTCATCCACACTGTGTGGTTTAACCCATTAAGGCCGGGAAAGCATCTGTCATTTTACATTTTAAACACTTTAACCATTATTATCTTACAGTATGTGCTATTTTTTTTTTAATCATGAAAATGTGTGCAAATCTTTGAATATATATATTTTTTAAAGCCAACATTTGTGACTGACTTGACATTTGTGAAATCTTTGCTTCTGGGGGATTCTACATATGTCTTCTAAATCCTTTTTTTGAAAAAAATGTTGCTATGATATCAGTGGTTCTCAAAGCTTTTCATGTCAAGGGCCCCCAAAAAGATATGTATTTGGCCGCGGACCCCCATCTCAAACTATGTTGTTCCAGGCAAAAGATTTGAGTTAAAAAAAAAGTTAGCTTTAAAATATATATATATATATTCAAAGATTTGCACAAATGTTCAAGATTTTTCAAAAATAGCAGATATACAAGCTCATAGCGCGGCACTCGGTGCCGCGCTATGAGCCTGTAGATCTGCTATTTTTGAATAGCCAAAGTATAAAATAATGGTTAAAGTGGTTACACAGATGCGTTCCCGGTTTTAACGGGATAAAGGTCCTCTTCTGCTCAGTGTAAATATGTATTCTTCCTCTGTCTCTGTGTAGAACATCACTAATGCAGTTTATGGCCCAAGGTCAGATCCAAGACGACGCACGGCCGTGTTCATGATGTATTAGGAGTCTCTCCAGTTTTCAATAAACCAGGAGACAGTGGCCCGGGTTCAGGAAAAAAACATGGAAATATTTCCAGAAGTGGTAAAAGTACTCCATGTTTTTTTTCTTAAATAAAAGTATCAGTACTGCAATAAAGGTATCGACATCAACATACACTTAAAGTACCAAAAGGGAAAGTACTCATTATGCAGAGTGTCCCATTTTACAAGTTTTAAAACATATATAAAATGTATAAAAATCCTGTGAATATAGCAGATCTACAAGCTCACAACGCGTCGCATTGTGAGCTTGTAGATCTGCTATTTTCAAATAGCCAAAGTGTAAATAGGGTTGATGTATCTTTTGCAATAATAATCCAAATCTACAAAGTAACTAGTAACTAATAATTGTGGTGGAGTAAAAAAGTAGTACAATATTTGACTCTGAGATGTAGTGGAGTAGAAGTAAAAGTATTGAAAAATGGAAATATGCCTACTCAAAATTGTACCTAACTACAGTGCTTGAGTACATGTACTAGGTTACTTTACGCCAGTGAATAATCCTCTGTGTGACATGTCAGGGCAGCACCACAGAACATGCTGTCAGTGTTTGCCTGAGTGGGACACTGTTATGTCAGAACCAGGTTAATTAAATGTGTGTATAGGCAAGGGTTCAAGGCAAGGCAATTTATTTTGCATAGCAGCACATTTCAACAGCAATGTTCTTTACACAGAACATCAACAGCAAAGGGAACACAATTTTAAAATGACATGAGGATGCATGAAACAAAAGAAGTACAAAATAACAAAAACAATTGCAGTGCAGAAGAGAAAAAAAAAACATTGGTGTAGATACATTGACATACATTGTTCTTTCGTCTTTTTGTAGAAGCTGGCCCACAAGCATGTGTGCATGTCATGGACATCAGGATCTCACATATTGTCACTGTCAAGATTAAGGTTAGCCTGCCATCCCCATGTAACCACTTTCAACCTGCAGTACCAGTACTGTATTCAGGGCATTCATGTCATTATAGTATATTTCTCCCCCAAAAATACCAACATATCAGCTCTATAAGCTCATAACTCATCACATTGCAATGCGTTGTGAGCAAGTAGTTTGGCCATTTTCCCTATTTGTGTGTGCCACTGTCATATATACGTGCATTGATTTATGAATTTAATAACTAACTAAAAAGATGAAATATGAAGATACAAGGTTTCTGCCCTACTGCGACGATATAGCGGGAAAAATGACAGTGCACTAGATATTACTAGCATTTTACAGTATAGGCTATACCTATAACTCATCATATACAGTGATGTGTGCCATTCAGTATGGTTGGATGCTATACTATGTGAAGCCTCATTAACCTGTGGATTAAATTAAACTGAACCTTTGTCTCTTCCTGCAGAATCTCCAGTATTAAACACCAGTGTGAATATTCAGATCATTTGTTGCACCAGTTTCCAGGAATATGAATTAGTAGAAATGATGATTCAATTTGTAAGTTGTTGCCCTTGATTATGTGGCTGTTTGTGTTAAATGTTGTATACATCTACAGTATATCTTGCAGCAGATATTAAGGTTTATTTTATGGATTGTAAAGGATAGGCAAATAATAAGCATTGTGCTTCAGCCTATTCCTTTTTTCGATCATTGAATTTGGATTTTGTGTGTGAGTTGGTTGGATATATACATTTATGATGATGATTTTAACACAAGTGTGTTTTGGTTTGTTGTACATTCAGGCAGTATACAGATGTGCCACTTCAAAACTTCACACGTTACTGTTCTTTCCCTGAAAGTGCCCTGAAAATGCATTTTTTTCCTCCCTTTTCTGCCCTTAAAAATGCACTGTTTTGCCCCTGAAAAGAAGTTGTCACTACACACCCCCGTTTTTCCCTTCAACAGACATCCATATACATGAGAACAAAAGAATGTGTATTGAAGAAGGTGTCATACTCATTATGGGGCGAAAGGTGATTTGAAGAGGTCCTTGACCAGTTGCTCAAATTAATTAGCATCATAAAAGCAGTGATCATCAAAATAATTCAGCATTTTAAATGCCCTTCTTTGTCCCTCTTATTGCCCTGGGAATCCCCTGAAAATGTACTGTTTTGGCGATGGCAGGACATTTGAAGTTTTGAAATGGCACATCTGTATGAAGAGAAAAGGTGGATTCAACAGACCACTGGACTTCATTGCTTGAACGGAGGAATGAGTCGCATAATATTTCAGAAATAAACCTTTGGTAGCTTCTCCTCCTCATGAAAGTGTTGTTTTTTTTGTGTTAATATAGTATATGCTATTCATCTACTGGTAGAGCGGTCGGGTATACTGTAGTAACCGTAAGGTTCCCAGTTCGATCCCGGGCTCCCCCAGAGTTAGTGTCGAAGTGTCCTTGAGCAAGACACTGAACCTCTAATTTCTCCCGATGAACAGGTTGGTGCCTTGCATGGTTTCCTCCGCCATCGGTGTATGAATCGGTGAATGTAATGCACAATCTAGTTTGGGATAAAAGTGCTATGTAAATGCACCATTTACCAGTCATTCAATGCAGCTTTTCTACACAACCATTCAGCATGGCTTCATCTGAAACCCCAGTTTGTCAGACTTGTGCTTGTGTTGTTTGCTCGCCACAGGTGGTGCAAGGGAAATAAAACAACCAGCTGGGATTTTGTTTGTTTTGTTTTGTGGTTGTTTCCTATTTCTTTTTCTTTTTTTACTGCTGTTTTACTTGTTCAGTCACGGTTCAGTTGGTTTAGTCCTATACACTTCTTCAATAAAGGTGTGAGCTTGTTCCATCTGCAGTTTAAACCCCATGGCCTGGCTGTGGGGTTTGGGTTCACCGTTTTCCAATTCCAACTCTCAGGGGATTTATACCACAGCTCACCGCTCCACAGGGCGTCAGCATGGCAACGCTGACCCCCCCCCCCCCCCCCCCCCCCCCCCCCGACATTAAACCATTAAGACCGGGAACGCATCTGTGTCTTTTTAGATTTCTTTGGCTATATTAAAAAAATAGCAGATCTACAAGCACCGAGTGCCGCACTATGAGCTTGTAGATCTGCTATTTTTGAAAAATCGTGAAAGGTTTGTGCAGATCTTTGAATATATATTTTTTTTTAAAGCGAAATCTTTGCTTCTGGGGATTCTACAAATGTCTTCTAAATCATAACAGTTTTTTTTTTTTTTACTTATGTTGTTAATAATATCAGTGGTTCTAAAACCTTTTTATTGTCAAGGACCACTGGAATTATACGTATTTGGCCGTGAACCCCCCCATCTCAAAATATGTTGTTCCAGGGACCCCCACCAGAAGCAAGGATTTGAGTTAAAGATGTTCGCTTTGAAAAATACATATTCATCTTTGCAGAAGATTTGCACTAATTTTCACGATTTTTCAAAAAATTGCAGATATACAAGCTCGTAGCGCGGCACTCGGTGCCGCGCTATCAGCTTGTAGATCTGCTATTTTTTAAATAGCCCAAAAAATCTAAAAATGATACAGGTGCGTTGCCAGTCTGAATGGATTAAACCACAGTGGAATCAGGAGCAGTGTTTTGGAGGAACAGGTGGAAGTGAGGTGGTGCTTTTGTGTCCAAATGCATGAAGCTGGAGCCTGGGATTCAGATAATATAAGAGGTCCTCAGTCAGCAGCCATGAAAAGAGACATATGATTGTATGAAAAAACTGAACAATATGATATACTGTAGGCTTGCTGTCGGGGAAAAACCTTTTGACTTGTTGTGTTTTTTCGTAAATTACTTTGATCATACTTGATCATACTACAGCGTTAAGAATCAAAAGTAGCAGATCTACAAGCTCAAAACGTGACAAGAAGCGACACATTTTGAGCCTGTAGATCTGCTACTTTTTGCTCATTTGGAATTTGAATCCTTAAAAGTTTTTTTTTTTTGACAGAATATGGAAACCTCATATTTCCACCGACAGAATAGGCTATATAATACATATATACTTATATAGCGCTTTTCAAAATCGCTTTCCAAAACAAATAAAAGTAAAACAACTTATTAAGTCAAAAGGCCAAAGATAAAACTAAGCAAAACGTAAAAAAAACATATAGAAAGAGTGTTAAAAATAGACTTGAATTAAGTGAGGAAGGCAAGTCTGAGCTTTGAAACAAGTTTATAATGAAGACATTATAATCAGCACCAGTAATAAACAGCGGAAGCGAAAACAAAACATGTTGATTGCAACCATACAAATAATAATAATCATAAAACAAACATGGTTTAAAGGAGAGCAAATTATCCCACAAATCAACACGATTCCAGTCACATCCAGCAGCAGCTCCAGGTGTTTGATACTCAAACCCACTTCCTCTCCCCAGATGAACAGTGTGTCACACACCGTATTTAGCACCTAGTTTAATGCATTAAGACCGGGAACGCATCTGTTTCTTTCGCTTTTCAAAAATAGCAGATATACAAGCTCATAGCGCGGCACCGAGTGCCGCGCTACGAGCTTGTAGATCTGCTATTTTTGAAAAATCATGAAACATTTGTGAAAATCTTTGAATATATATATATACACATTTTTAACTCAAATCTTTGCTTTTGGGGGGTCCCTGGAACAACATATTATGAGATGGGGAGGGCGGTTCGCAGCAAAATACATATCATTTTGGGGGTCCTTGACATGGAAAAGTTGGAGCACCACTGATATAGCAACATACTGTTTTATACATGTAAAATGTTTTAGATATGTATTTGGCTGCGGACCCCCAACTCAAAATATTTTGTTCCAGGGACCAAGCCCTCCCCCAGAAGCAAAGATTTGAGTTACAATTGATTTTTCAAAAATAGCAGATCTACAAGCTCATAGCGCGGCACAGAGTGCTATTTCTCAATAAGATATCTAAACATTTCACAGATTATTTTCCCGGTCTCAAAGGGTTAACTGTTCTCCATGGCTACTGAAAGCCTAATTAGGGGGAATTAATGCACATTCAGCTGAAAGACGCAGGCACCTGCAGTCATAATGAGTTCTGATCCATATTCATTTCAACTCCAGGTGATTTTCTCTGTGTTTTTGTTTTTCTCTCTCTCTCTAACATCTGGGCTCAGGTGGAGATTGGTGTGTTTGTTGTTGTAATCATGTAGTCTTTTCCATTACCTGGAGGCAGTTGCAAAAACCTCACACTAAAGTTCAAACTTAGCCTAGTTATAGCTTAACCGATTAAGGCCTGAGGCCGATACTACAAATGTCTTCTAAATCCTAACAGTTTTCTGAAAAAAATGTATGTTTCTATATCAGTGGTGCTCAAACCTTTCCATGTCAAGGACCCCCAAAATAGTGTATTTGGGCCGCCGAACCCCATCTCAAAATAGTTTGTTCCAGGGACCCCCCAGAAGCAAAGAATAGAGTTAAAAATGTCCGCTTTAAACAATACAGTACATATTCAAAGATGTTCACACATTTTCACGATTTTTCAAAAATAGCAGATCTACAAGCTCGTAGCGCGGCACCGAGTGCCGCGCTACGAGCTTGTATATCTGCTATTTTTTAATAGACAAAGTGTAAAATAATGCTTTTTAGCTCAAATGAAAAAGTTACACAGATGCGTTCCAGGTCTTTATGGGCTAAATGGCTTTTTAAAAGCCATTTAAGCTATAACTAGGCTAAGTTTTAACTTTAGTGTGAGGTGATGCAACTGGCTCTGGGATCTATCATCTGACGTAGACCTCCATCTCTCTTTACCGGTTAATGAACTTAAACACACTCAGAATACATTTTTGTGTGTCTTTTTTCCCCTTATAGATCAAGGGTTCCCAAACTTTTCAGGCCGCACTGGGGGACCCCCAACCTTTCTGTTGATTATTCACCCCATGGAGACTTGAATTCATGGATATTTTTTTGTTTTTGTCACATTCCTAAGACATTCATTTGATGACCAGCGGACCGCTAGGCAGCGGTTCCGGTAGGAGACACAAAGGAGACTCTTTGTGTCTCCTACCGGAACCGCTGCTGGTCATCAAATTATTGGCCTAGGAATTCCGACGAAAAAATCAAATTATCCATGAATTCAAGTCTCCATGGGGTGACTAATCCATAGGGAAAAAAAGTATTTTTGGGGGTGAAATATCCCTTTAATTGTAGGAGTTGAGGCATTACAATTAGTTTGAATCGGTTCCACAGATAAATATCGTGAAAATAGCAGATCTACAAACTCCACAACGCCTCGCACTGCGAGGCGTTGTGGAGCTTGTAGATCGGCTATTTTCACAATGTTTGCCTCTTTCTTACGTAATATTTGGCCAATTTGGTATTAAAAAGATCCTATAAAAAGTCCTTAAATTGTAACTTCAGAAATGTGCAGTATACTCTGTATACACTTATTCTGTATGTGGGTTTGTTTACTGTTTAGTGAGAAAACAATGTTGCACATTAAGCTAATCATCTGGGGGACCCCCCAAAATTATTCGGGGGACCCCCCCTGGGGAGGATTCCGACCCCCAGTTTAGGAACCCGTAGATCAATATATCGTTTATTTTTGCATCCGTTCCTCCAGACAGCTACTTTGAAAGGTCAATCAGTTTGTGCTCTACAGCTAGAAAGTCTATTTCACCAGAGAGTTGGCTTTTATAATATTGATTTTTATCCAGAGCCGCTAATTACTTTAAAAATGTCCTTTACTGGGTCTTTTCTATCTCAGAGGTGTTCTCGTTTCTTCTACTGCACAATGCTCAACACCACCAACAAATGATTCTGCGGCTCCATTTGCTGTTATGTTCTGTTTGTGGAGATAATGCTGTAATATTTCTTATCTTTTTGTTTCTGGTTCCCCCAGACGCTCCTAGAATTCATCCAGACGATCAGTCTCCATTAGCCCATTAAGACCGGGAACGCGTTCTGTGTAACCACTTTAACCATTATTTTATACTTTGGCTATTCAAAAATAGCAGATCTACAAGTTGCCGCACTATGAGCTTGTAGATCTGCTATTTATTTATTTTTTAAATCGTGAAAATGTGTGCAAATCTTTGAATATAATTTTTTTTTAAAGCAAACATTTTTAAACTCAAATCTTTGCTTCTGGGGGTCCCTGGAACTAAATATTTTGAGATGGGGGGGTCCGCAGACAAATACAGATCATTTTGGGTGGTCCTTGACATGAAAAAAAGTTGACATTATAGCAACATAGGTTTTAAAAAAAAACAACTGTCAGGATTTAGAAGACATTTGTAGAACGTCCATAAGCAAAGATTTGAGTTAAAAATGTTCTCTTTAAAAAACATATATTCAAAGACTTGCACACATTTTCACGATTTCTTTAAAAAAATAGCAGATCTACAAGCTCATAGCGCGGCACAGAGTGCCGCGCTATGAGCTTGTAGATCTGCTATTTTTTGAATAGCCAAAGACTTCAAAAAATGACACAGATGCTTTCCCGGATTGAATGGATTAAGTATTTAAAGAATAGAATGTATTTTTCTCTCATTCAGCTTGCAGTGTGTTGTGGTTGCTTGTTCCCATGGTGGCTGAGGAGGGGGAAATACCTTGTCTTTATGTCAACTCAGCGAACTCCCAAGTCTATGTCTACATGATATGGCTCATTCCCAGATGCTCATGGGTTATCCTTCATTCAATAGCATGTGTATACAATCCAAGACAAACAAACAAACAAAAAAGAAAGACTCACCATCTCAGGTTTACTTCCCGTATCTGCATGAAGTAGGTGGCCGCCTTTTTAGGAGACCGGAAGCAGTGAACATGCATGAACACAGCCTCTGCGGTATTCTTTAGCTCCATGGTTACTGAACTAAATATTGGACCCGATCGTCACAAGCCACACGATCTCCCCAAGATGAGAGACAAATCAAGGGAAAATCTACTTCATTATCAACCTTTCTCTGTCCCAGCAAGCAACACATTCTCACGGCGGGATCTAGCACCAGTAAACATAGATCTAGCACCATGTAATTGGACGTTCGCGAGATGTCAGACCCGGGCGCCCACTTAGGAGCCCATTTGTAGGATTTGTGTACCATTTCGCCTCTAATGGCTCTTATATTGGGGTGGCGGATCTTCATAAATTAACCATCTTTGATGCAATAAAGCAGTGGTTCTCAACCTGTGGGCCGGCGCCCCAAAAAGTGACACCAATACACAAGAACTTCAAGTATACCGTGTTATGTTATGTTAGCTCCATTGCTCCAAGATGGAACCCAATCGACTGCTTGATCAAAAACATGCTATGAACATGTGGGCCCCACCCCCATCTGATCACATGACACAGCAGACAGGTGTGTGTGTGTGTGTGTGTGTGTGTGTGTGTGTGTGTGTGTGTGTGTGTGTGTGTGCGTGCGTGCGTGCGTGCGTGCGTGCGTGCGTGCGTGTGTGTGTAATTGATCTAAAACAGTGGTTTTCAACCAGTGGTCCAGGGACCACCAGTGGAGTTTCCAGGTGGTCCCCAGCTAAATGATGGAGAGTTGGTAACCAAATGGACCCTTATAGATCTTTAACTCTTGAGAGCGTAAAATGAAACCAAATGGACCCTCACGGGTCCATTTGGTTTCATTTTACACTCTCAAGAGTTAAATTATTGTTAAACATCTGCATGACTTAATTTACAAGAAGTCTACACAATTAGAAGAATTGTTATTTTGACAAAATCTTATCCATTGATAACAAAATATTCTACATTTTGGGTCTGAGAGGCAAAATCTCATCAAATGGTGGTCGGTGGCTCAAATGCCAAATAAATAATGGACCTTGATATGAAATGGGTTGAAAACCACTGATCTAAAAGATAACTGCTCATTGTAGAAGTTTTCAAATCAATGTGAACTAATGCAACTTTAATATAAACCACCTCTGCATATCACGAAGATTACATTTGGAAAAGTACTTGGTCCAAATCTATGCTAGAGTATAATTCACTGACAAGAACCGGGCATATTCTATTTTGGGACTTGAACCCAGCTTACCATACAGTAGCCAATTAACTTCAGACAGAGTATCTGATCAAAAAATAAATAAAGATTGTGAAACAGCATGATATACAAACAAATATAAAACGACATAGATCATTAAAACACACACTGTAAGATTATTTCAAGATTTAAAAAGTTTTCTCAAGCGGAGCTGCTGGCATATCCCAGGCCATATGGTGTAATAATATAAGACTATTCTTGCTTCTAAGGCACATCCAGGATAATAACACCACACTCTCTCTCTCTGATTCATGCCTTGGAGTAACCGAAATGCCCAAGTTTACAATTTGAGAGAGAATCCAATCAACTCTTTCTGATCTCTGAAGCATGACTCTGCCATCTGCAAATACAGGGATATAAAACCATCTGCAAACACAGGGATATGGTATCTTTGTTTCCACTGCTGTGACTGCAAATGAGTGAAAGAAAAGCCAGAGGAGATTCTAATCAATCCAGCCCAGCACTTTTTCCACAGAGATTGCCACCAATGCAGATTGTTGGATTTATAAATGGCAGATATGAATGTACTCTTTGCCTCACCAACTCCATTTATTTTTTATTAGCTTTGTTTTTTTTTATGGAAATATATATGTATATATTGGACCCAATCGCCACAAGCCACACAATCTTCCCAAGATTTTCATACTAAAATGTATTTTTTTTCCAGAGAGACAATCTCAGAATCTCTTCTCTTCTCTTCTCTTCTCTTCTCTTCTCTTCTCTTCTCTTCTCTTCTCTTCTCTTCTCTTCTCTTCTCTTCTCTTCTCTTCTCTTCTCTTCTCTCCTCTCCTCTCCTCTCCTCTCCTCTCCTCTCCACATATACATTTTAGAATCCTATTGTATAGTCCCTGATGGAGTAGTGTTATAAATCAGTAAGTGATATTTGAGTTTATTAACACATTAAATCAATACAGTAGTACAGAAGTAGAGCCTATACTTCCCTTGTATTTTTTGGCACGTAACCAGTCAGTGTGCAACACTGTCTCACCCCTAAATGTCTTATTGTGACTTATTGACCAAACGTCAAACGGTGACTTGAAGGGAATACCCTTCCAGTCAAACAAAAGCAACCCGCAACTGTGAATATTTTCAAGCGACTTTACAGGAAAACAAGCCCAAAGTCGCTCATTATAAGCAGATCTGGCAACACTAGCAGGATCTTGCAGACCACCGCTGCCAGCTCTAACGCATGTGCACAGACAGCAATGTGCGTATCGGTCGACAGTTTGTGCTGAACTAAATGCCAACTTTTGCCAACAGACTGCCAGACTGCCAAGAAGTCACAAGATGTCTTTTGGGGGTGCGACGGCATTGATATTTAAGTCTCTGCTAAAAAAGTCCACTTACTTGTTACACATGAATTCAATTTCTATTTGATGTCTAGGAATTCCTCCCATTCTGTCAGCTCAGTGCAATTACAGACAAAAAAAATGTCATGCAACAGCATGCTCTGTCCTAATTAAAAGAAATAAAAAGTGTAAATTATTCATGGGTTCGTAATCATGTATAGTTATCATCTCCAAGGAAATCATCATTTAACATGTGTGTGCATGCGTGCGTGCGTGCGTGCGTGCGTGCGTGCGTGCGTGCGTGCGTGTGCGTGTGTGCGTGTGTGTGTGTGTGTGTGTGTGTGTGTGTGTGTGTGTGTGTGAGACAGAGACAAATGGCTTGACCCCAACAGACACATTGTCAGGCAGACGGTTGTGTTCTCATTGCTTCTTACTAAGCTGAATGAATCACCTCTAGATGCTGGACCACAATGGAGAGGAATTCACATTACACAATGGAACCATTTATTTCAACACAGCAATCTGCATATTGAACTTTAAGCTGCTATACAATATAGCAATATTTCTCGTGGTAGTTCCTGTTCTTTTCCTCCCCCTCTCTCTCTCTCTCCCTCTCTCTCTCTCTCTCTCTCTCTCTCTCTCTCTCTCTCTCTCTCTCTCTCTCTCTCTCTCTCTCTCTCTCTCTCTCTCTCCCCCAGGTGCAGTCAGTCCATTGATAGGAGGCCAACATTCAGAGAGTAAACTTGTTGGTGTTTCTATCTGCTGACAGGACCAGCAGAATAAATGCTCTCTCAGCCCTCTTCTTCCTCCTCCTCCTCCTCCTCCTGTTCTCCTGCTATCTGTTTCCCAGGCTCCTGACATCCCCTGCTTCTTTATTCGGAGTCCTTTCTTTCTTTAAGAATCCCTCTCGCTTGTTCTGTTCCTTCTCAGTGTGTTCCATTCCTTTCAATACCTACGATATTCGTTTGCCAGCTTTTTCCTCTATATAAAATTGTAGTTTTTTTTTCCCCAACCAACACTTTTGTAACATTCTTTTTTCTAGTCTGTCCTTGGTTTTCTTTATCTTCTTCTGTGATTTAACACTGTGTGTTTCTGTGTGTCTTATTTGGCTTGGTTGTGTGTGACATCTCTATGTCAAACTTATAGCTCCACTTCACTCCATTCTATACTGTAATGCAGGGGTCTTCAACAGGGGGTCCGGGACCCCTAGGGGGTCCTCAGAGTTACTACAGGGGGTCCGCCAAATCTTTGTGTGATATGATTTTTTTTTTTTACCTTAACCACTTGAACCCTAGCATCCCTTTTTCTGAGGAGAACTTTAGCCAAAAATAGCAGATCTACAAGCTCAGGTTAAGACTTAGACAGGGGCCATTTTCGAATTGCAGCCTCCTGAAGGTGTATCTTTAGGGCAGTTTTGAAAGTGAGTAGGGTTTTACACTCCTTTACTCCTTTTGGTAGGGCATTCCACATTTTTGATGAATAGCATGAGAACGAGTTCATTCCCTTTGTTGAGCCAAATCTGGGTTGAACATGATTCGTGGAGCTGCCTCTATAGCAGGGGTCTTCAACGTTTTCAGGCCAAGGACCCCCTAGCTGAGAGAGAGATTAAGCAGGGACCCCCTCTATATTGTCACAACGCCGCGAGGCGTTGTGAGCTTGCAGATCTGCTATTTTTTGGCGAAAGTTCTCCTCAGAGAAGGGATGCTAGGGTTCAAGTGGTTAAGGTAAAAAGAAAAATCATATCACACAAAGATTTGGCGGACCCCCTGTAGTAACTCTGAGGACCCCCTAGGGGTCCCGGACCCCCTGTTGAAGACCCCTGCTCTATAGTGTTATGATCGTGGACTTCATTAACGTTTTGGAAGTATTTTGACAAATACAGGGCGATCCCAATGTTGTGGTGTATCTTGAAGACCAGGCCCATTGTAAGTTGCTGTACTCTGTCCTCAACCCTGAGCCATCCAATCCTAGCAAAATGAGCAGGGGTTAGATGGGTTTTGTGATTGAGGCCAAGAAGTAGTCTTACTAGTTTGTTTTGGGATGTTTGGAGCCTTGTTTTTAAGGCCTTGGTGGTGTTGTGATACCATGAGGAGCATGCATAATCGTAATAACCTTGTATGAGGGCCCCTGCAAGAATCTAATTTTGAAAATTCTGAAACACAATTTTATACAATATAGAGAGGGGGGGGGTCCCTGCTTCCATCTCTTTCTCAGCTAGGGGGTCCTTGGCCTGAAAAGGTTGAAGACCCCTGCTGTAATGCAACTCTATTCAAAGCATTTCCCTTCAATCTTTTATCTTTGTCTGGTCATTATTTGGCTATGTGAAAACCATTCCACAGCAGAAGCACAGAAGAAGTGTTGATTTTGACAGCAAACTTTTATTAAGTTTTAGTCATAGTCTTTTGAATAAAATTGTGTGTGAAAATTGTGTCAGTTTGGGAACCACTGGTTTGAGATCGGGCCCTCAGTCTTGTTTTTCCTCCTAAAGAGCATATGTCAGTCTTGGCAGGTGGTTGTTCCATAAACTTGTTTCTGCTCAGTGTGAGCCTTGTGCTCTCTGCTGCTTAGACAATCGCCCACAGCTGTTTGTCTGCTCATTAGCTTATGGCTAATGGGGTACACACAAACCACACACACGCACGCACACACACACTTAAGCACGGACGCGCACGCACGAACGCACGCACGCACAAACAACACACACGGACACACAGACGCACAGACGCACGTACGCATGCACGCACACACATACACACACACACACACACACACACAGGCACACGCACACGCATTATACACAAAAGCAAGGCCTCAGTGTTTTCGCAGCAACCAGGACACATACATATATGATCAAATTATCTAATGACACAGCCATTCTTGGGCTGTTGAACAAGGACACACCGACCTCTGTATTTAACACTCTGAGATACACACGCGCAGTGCTGTGTAACAGATATCTTGACCTTGAACAGTAAAAGTACAGTAAAAGTAAATCGTGCATGGCCTCAAATCTGTATGAGATCATAACCCTGCAATTATACATGACGCCAAACAAACTGACTCCTCGTTAATTTGGAAATTCAACAGATACTATATTTTCTCTCTGTTCTATGTAAAAATGTCTTGAGAGAGCTTCTTGTGATTTGGCAATATAATAAAAATGTATGTGAATTGAAGATATCACTTATTTCTAAGCACCAGCCCTATTTCTCTTCCTTTACACTTTGTCTGGGAGCAGTATCGAACTCCACTCTGTGTATTATTTAGACTCTTCTGTTGATTTCCATATCATGCTTTGTGGAGGAGAGATAGCTGGTCCATTTAGTGGCTTTATTTCTTAGCTTAGTTGTAGCTGTTTTAACTGATTAGTTTAGGGAGAGAAGTGCTGACTCACTGTATGATTGTCTCAATCCCTTCTCCTGGCTTTTGTTATGTTCGGCTGGACTGCTACTCTGTTTGAAGTATGGTTTTAATAGTTTAACCCTGTTATATATACACATGTTGCTCAGGACAATTACTCCCCATGGCAACAATAGCCTAAAGGTTTACCTTAGCTTTCCTCACAGACCCACTGTATATCACATTTTGCTTGTCAGTTTTAATTCTCCAATAATCTGTATCTTCACAGCTCGCCTCAAAAGAGATGCAGTAAAATAGTCCACACCAGTGTTACCTCTGGGCTGGATGATTGCAACTTGTGATTATCAGGCTGCTCCAACAAGATCTATCTCGAAAACTCTCCAGCTGGTCCTGAAAGGTGCTGCTCGTGCACAGACGAGAACTAAGAGAGGAGATGATATGAACTATATTATATAATAGTGTGTGGCCGTACTAAAGAAAGATGCAGGGGCGGAAAGTACTGATGAGCTAGCCAGGTACATCTGTGTGGAGGATCCAGGGAAAGATTGATTTACAAACTAAATTCAAGCATCCATGACTTATTAACCATGCAATCATGTATAGACCTTTGTATCATGGCAGAGTTCCAGACCTTTTACATATGAGGAAGCCTGGGAAGAAGGTCATTCAGGAAACAGTCATGAGAAAGCTCATTAAATGGTGAAAGAATGGAAGCTCTCTGTCTCTCTCTGTATCTCTGTACGTGTGTGTACGTGTGTTTGTGTGTGTGTGTGTGTGTGTGTGTGTGTGTGTGTGTGTGTGTGTGTGTGCGTGCGTGCGTGCGTGCGTGCGTGCGTGCGTGCGTGCGTGCGTGCGTGCGTGCGTGCGTGCGTGCGTGCGTGCGTGCGTGTGCGTGTGTGTGCGCGCGTGTGTGTGTGTGTGTGTGTCTCTCTCTCTCTCTCTCTCTCTCTCTCTCTCTCTCTCTCTCTCTCTCTCTCTCTCTCTCTCTCTCTCGTACTATCTTTTTCTCACCTATTCTATATCACAATGTGATCCCCTGGCATGAATACATGTTTCCGGTTTATTTCCAATTTATCTGAGTTCTGTTTTACGCCTGAAGGCATGCTTAAAGCTCCTGTTGTTCATATCATGACTGACTAGGGAATGGGATGAGTGTGTGTGTGTGTGTGTGTGTGTGTGTGTGTGTGTGTGTGTGTGTGTGCGTGCGTGCGTGCGTGCGTGCGTGCGTGCGTGCGTGCGTGCGTGCGTGCGTGCGTGCGTGCGTGCGTGCGTGCGTGCGTGCGTGCGAGAAAGACCTTTGGATGATTTGTGCTTCTAATCAATATCTTGCATGCCTTCTCTCATTCCCATTTTCATTTACTTGTAATTTCCCTTCTTAATGTACAGTAACCTCCTTCATATCACTGTTTCTCCTAATCCCCAAATAACACTTATTAACGGACGGTGAAGGATAAAACATACCAGAGACAAACTAAATGTCTCTGGTAGACAGGGGACAGAGGGGAGGCTTTGCAATGCCTTATACATGTTAATACCTCATATACCCATGAACATCACATCATGTAATATGTTATGCTATTGCACTTTTAATGACGACAGACCTTTGATCATCATAAAGGTCATACAATAACTGTGCAAGGCTCTAAAATATATATATTCTGCAGGAGCAGTGTAGAGATGGAAGGGCATGCTAAAGGAACACATTGGCAAAACAGAAATTGTCCATAAATGGCCAGATGTCCGCCCCTGGCTATGCATTGATGGCTAAGAGAAGCATTGAGAATTGTCAACACATTATTACGATGTGTGTAGACCAATGTCAGTTCCTGTAGTGTTAACTCTTTCCCCCTTTTAACCCAGTGGTTCTCAAACTTTTTCATGACAAGGACCCCCCAAAATGATATGTATTTGGCCGCGGACCCCCATCTAAAAATATTTTTGTTCCAGGGACCCCCAGAAGCAAAGATTTGAGTTACAAATGTTAGCTTTAAAAATATATATATTCAAAGATTTGCACAAATGTTCAAGATTTTTCAAAAATAGCAGATCTACAAGCTCATAGCGCGGCACTCGGTGCCGCGCTATGAGCTTGTATATCTGCTATTTTTGAATAGCCAAAGTATAAAAGGTCATAATTATTCTGATGCTATATTTACACATTTTGCTGGGTACCCCCCTGGAACCCCCTCAAGTACTCCTGGGGGTCCCCGGACCCCACTTTGAGAACCAATGCTTTAACCCATGTTAACCTCTCTCTCTCTTTATTTTCACCAGCGCCTGCAGATGTGGAACATATACCAGTAAGGGTGTAACGATACATTTTAACAGCGATACAATACTCATCACGATACATGGTTGACGATGCGATACATGGACGATATTGGTTCATTCATGGCGATACGATACGATACGATTCAATGATTTAAAATCGATACAGTTACTATTTAGCAAAGACATTAAATGTGTGTGAAACGTGTGGAGAGTTTTAAGGGAAAACATTTATTATTATGGATATGAATAAGTAAACACAGAGATTCTCTGGCAAATACATGGACATTTTGTACTGTATATCTGCTATTTTTGAATAGCGCAAAGAAATAAAAAAGACACAGCTTTCCCAGTACGCCCCCAAGGCACACCTAGACATCTCTCATGGCACACCAGTTTGAGAACCAAGGAGCTATTGGTTGGAAGTGTGTTCACATCATGCAGAAACACCACTTGTAATACTTAAATGTGCATTTTCTTTTAGAAAACAAATTTGTGATATAAATTATAACAGAAAATAGGCCGGTGGCACAATAACGTTTTTTTTAAAGCTTCATCTCTCTGTACTTTCTCACTTTTCTATAATGCTGATAAGCGCTGTTGTAAACATGCCAAGTGTGTCGACTACAAGACTTGCAAAATCCCAATATCGCTCCACTGCTCAAATTATACAACGATTTATTTTTTTTCCTCCCCCTCCTTCCAATCTGTTGTCGTCGTGCTGAGGGGGTGAACAACACACTTCACAGTCGAGTGCAGACGATGGTTCACAAATTAAAAGATATTTCACCTGGAGGGATTTCCCCGACAAATCTACTCTGTTGTCTCATAAAAACACATGTGAGAATTGATTGTTTCTTTACAATATAATATGGCTGCGTATTAATCCCCCTGCAGGCATTATGAATGTAGGCATTCATACAAAGAGACAAAACAGAGCTTAGTTTGGGGACTGGTATCCTATATATACTTTGTACTTACTGTACACCCAGGCCTGGAATTTTATCATTTTTAGGGGCAAAGCCACGTGGCCTTTGGTGTTGTCCATTTTTTTGAGGGCACAAGAAAGAGACAGAGGTGAAAGTGGTACAGTACAGTCAGCTGGGGCATTAAGGCCATTGTGGCCTCAGGGCTTGCCATTCTTTTGAGGGGCACAAGGCCAAACTGAGGGGCAACAGCGGCCATGGCCTTTGTGGCCTCCCTGAAATTCCTGCCCAGCTTACACCCACATAAAGGTAAAAGAAATAGTGAAAGTGAAAGGAAGAATTATATGTAAGACAAAATATGTGGTTTATCTTTTAAAGTGCCCCTGAAAACCAGAATCACAGAACATAAGAGCAATATTAAAAATAATGATGAGTTATTTAACTGTTTTTAAAAAAATCCAATTATGTGGCTGTGGTGATTGTGGGAACTGTAAAATACAGGTACTCTTCATGATGCATTACATTTAAATATGATTGTATTGTAAATGATATTCACTAATGAGACACAGCTATATACTATCTTTCGTCTTACAGTATGTTTGAAGCGCTGAGGAAGGCCTATACGTGCCGAAACGCGTCCGTTTCTGGAGGTAGACTGCTCCTGCTGTGCAGACCTCTATTAAAGAATAAAGAATCTATACTCAAGAGAGTGCGGATAATTCTTTCACTACTCCAGAGCAGTGAAAGAATTATCCTGCCCTTTACTCTGATTTTGCACTTGTAAATGTACACTTGCTGTCTGTCAAGCAGTCAAAAAGAGTGATGGGTTCATTTCTATATATATTTCTATATTTCTATCTATTTTTATTGTATTAAATATTACATAATATCAAAGGTACCGTCGTTTGTTTGAGTTTCGTGCACATCAGTGACTTCTCAAGAGTATACAGTGAGAGCATAGGTGATATATTTCCTTTATGTACAAAGCTCTCCACCTCCTCTCTCAGCGTTTAGTTTAAAGGATTGTTTCAGCGAAAGCGCCAATAAAGCCTGCATGGCCTTAATGACTCCTCCAACAATAAGAGGAGTGGAAGGTATTGATGAGTGGTTTCACAATGAACGCTTGTATTGCTTTATTATCATTCACGTTGTGCTGGAGATGGAGACAAAATCTGCATAGAGATGGAAAAAGTCAGTGAGTCACATTGTCTTTGCAAAATGAAAACAATTAAACTAATTGGAAACTTTATCTTTGCTACACGCCCCAAAAAAATAAAGAAACCCAGTGACTCTGCAGAAAACCATTAAAACTCCTTTTTACTTTTACAAGATTATATCAGCTAACGCAAACAAACATAACGCTGAATCATAACGGTGGGTTTTGGTGGGTTGTGAGAAAGTGTTAATTGTCTTGTGATTGTGTCAGAGAGTCAGGGCAATAAATGTCTCCACACATTGAGATATTATATAGATGAGCTAAACAGCAGAGAGGAATATAAATTAGCCTTAAAGGACAACTTCACCCATTTTCAACCTATCTTTATACAATTGGTCCGCACTAATGCTCAGTGTAATACATTTGTGTCTATTCACTCTGTGTCTCAGAGGAGGGCTGTGGACAATTCAGAAACCCGCCTACCAGTGACATCATCGATGGGGAGTCCAAGCTAATAGAAACTGCAGGCTTTCTAATCCTGGAAAGTTAGCATGCTATAATGGAAGCCATTGTTCTCGTGTAAGTAGAAATCTACATACAAAATCGGAAATCTTGTTTGGAAAAATAATCTGCCTAACGATGATGTCACTAGTAGGCGGGTTTCTCGCGGGTGTCCACAGCCCTCCTATGAGACACAGACCAAGTAGGAAAAAATGGTACCATTTTATCATGAGCATTAGTGAGGACCTATTAAATGAAGATGAAAATGGGTGAAGTTGTCCTTCAACCACTTAAAGCCTAGAAAATACTTGCAAATCTACAAGCTCACAACTTGTCACGTTGCGACACATTGTGAGCTTGTAGATCGGCTAATAATAATAATAATAACAGCTTTATTTCCTTGATGGAAGTAGTGTGGATTTCGTCGATGGATTTCGTCGATACTGCCGACTATGATAGAAAACTAAAACTATGATGAAAAATGTTCGTCGACTACCTTTTTTCACTGACGATAACTAAATAAAAACTAAGCTATCATGATTAAAACTAACAAATAAAAACTAGACTAAAATGTCAGTGAGGGACTAGTGGAGAAGAGATCCAGTAGAACTAAAAGACATGTCATTTTATGTTTGGTTGCGCTCGGGTGTTGCGCTCTGAAAATAGCCGATCTACAAGCTCACAACGCGTCGCAGCGCGACGCGTTGTGAGCTTGTAGATCTGCTATTTTCAGCATGCAAACAAGTGTAAAATCAGCCATTACGACGCCATCAAGGCACCGCCACAATACATTTTAGTCGACTATAATCTTATGATATTTAATCCACTAAAACTAGACAAAAACTAAAACATTTCAGGTGACTAAAACAAAATGGAATTTTATTCAAAAGACTACGACTAAAACTAAATCAAAATGTGCTGTCAAAACCAACACTGGACAGAGGAGGAAAATACATCATGGCGGTGTCTCATGTGGCGATGTCACATAGAGTGTCCTCTATTCACTATCTCAGCTGGCGAGGTCAAAGGAAGGGAGATTGTTTTGTGGTCTCAGTGCGGAGAAAACAAAAAGCTGACAAGTTTGTGGAAACTTTTAAGGAGCTGCCTGTCAGGGCCAATAATTGGTTTTGCTGCCTGAGGTGGTGCTGTGTGCTGAGCTTAGAGAGACTCCGTCTCTTTAAGACAGCTGGATCCTCAGCCAGAGCTGGATGTGACTGACAGGCCGGAGGTACACCGTTAGACTCGAGGAACGTGCGTGTGTGACTGTGTGTGTCTGTGTGTGACTGTGTGTGTGTGTGTGTGTGTGTGTGTGTGTGTGTGTGTGTGTGTGTGTGTGTGTGTGTGTGTGTGTGTGTGTGTGTGTGTGTCTCTCTCGTACTATCTTTTTCTCACCTATTCTATATCACAATATGATCCCCTGGCATGAATACATGTTTCCGCCTTATTTCCAATTTATCTGAGTTCTGCTTTACGCCTGAAGACATGCTTAAAGCTCCTGTTGTTCATATCATGACTGGCTATAGGATGTGTGCGTGCGCGTGTGAGAGAGACCTTTGGATGATTTGTGCTTCTAATCAATATCTTGCAATATCTTCCTTCTCTGACTCCCATTTTCCTTTACTTGTAATTTCCCTTCTTAATGTAACCCCTCCTCTCCTTCATCTCACTGTTTCTCCTAATCTCCAAATAACACTTATCAACGGACGGACGGGCGTGTGTGTGTGTGTGTGTGTGTGTGTGTGTGTGTGTGTGTGTGTGTGTGTGTGTGTGTGTGTGTGTGTGTGTGTGTGTGTGTGTGTGTGTGTGTGTGTGTGTGTGTGTGTGTGTGTGTGTGTGTGTGTGTGTGTGTGTGTGTGTGTGTGTGTGTGTGTGTGTGTGGTGGGGGGCTCTATACCTAGAAAAGGTGTTTATAATACAACCACATTAAATACTACTAATCATGTGTGTACTTCTGCACTATTTACACTGTGCTGATCTCTGTACTTCTTGCAGAATTATTCTAATTAAATTAATTCCAGTTGGGTTAAGTTGTTCAGCTGTACAGATTCATAATTGAAATGTATTGTTGTTTGTATCATAGATTCTGTTTTGACCTTATGGAGGGCAGGTGGCAGGGCAGAAGGTTTTGAGGTACGCTAAAGTGTTGGTCTTATTGCGCTAAATGCTGGTTGAGGTGGTTATTATTTATCATTTATTATGATGGAGGGTGATGACTATGACTAGGTCTAAACGGATTGTACGTGTCACTGTGTGTTTTTTCTTTGTCTTTTTTCATGTTTTTTCTTGTTCTGTTTTTGTCTTTTGTCTTTGTCTTGTACTGTATGGTATTGTTTATGCTGCTGGTCCGTGTGTCCAAGACAAATTTCTCCCACGGGATACAAAATAAAACTAGAAAATGTGCTCCTCGGAGCACAGGTCTCCGCCAGTACTGTTCCTGATTAATCCTGTCTTAAGTGTTACTTGATTAATCCTGTCTTAAGTGTTACTCCGCCATTTCTCAGCCATTTCGTGATTATTCCTGTCTTACCTCACTTTGAAAGAGACCAAGACTCTTTCAAAGTGACACATCTATTTATAGGCCGCTACACGTCATGCGTCTCACTAGCCAATCAGAGCACACTCTTTCAACGTATTGTCACGTGTCACGTGAGGCTTGACCAATGTTAGCTTGGCCGAGGGGGGGGGGACGGAAAGTGAAAACATAGTCTCCTGGCGGAGACAATAACCTTGAACCTTGACTGTAATCCCTTTTAATATAATTTTGCGCAGGAAGACACTGTTATGGGGGAGCGGCCTGTTGAAGCCTATAGACGGGTTTCCGAGCGACGTCATCACAGAGCAGAATGCGCAATCTGCGCATGCCTGGGGGTCAGTGGGGGAAAGGCGCGTTCGAAAATACAGCCCTGAGCGGCAGTGAGCGCACTGGCCAATACAAACTAATAGGCGAGTGTGCTCCGGTGCGTAATTTCCAAACGCACCCATAGGCTTCCCCCCGCAGCTGCGCGGTCATATTCCTCTCATGTTTACTAACAGGAAACCTCCCTATAGCTACTGTATGAAGTTGGGTGATTGCTGCCTGAAGATTGGATTGAGGGGTGCCTGTTAATCCTGTTAGCTGATTGATTATTAGAACATGGGGAGCATCTTGGGTGGATTGCCATTATACGGAGGTTGATCTATTACAAAATGGAAGGGTGGAGTCCGCAGAGTATACGGGAAACAGATCAATAGATCAAGAGTGTAGCTGCCATGGGGAGAGGTTGTGGTTCATTTAAGTTGTTTGTTTTTGAGTTGTATTTCTGCAGTTTGTCCTGGCCTGAATCAAATCAAAACCTTTTTCCCCCCTGCAAGCTCACCTCCTGTTCCATTTTTGAAATGTTCATGGTTTTTCCTGACTTTGTGCCCATTCACACACCCACTTTGTGACAGTGACCAGTGACCTAGCTTGGTTTACACTGCTGTGTTTACTGGTGTCGGGAGAAGGCACTGATGATGTTTGGAAAGCAGAGATCAGGTGTGTTGACCTGCTGGGGATGTTGGGTTCAAGGCTTTCAAATTAGTTTGAACAACTAAGAGATTAAGTCAGGGACAGACCTTCACAAACACAGAGCCAGGGATTAGCCTGTGTGGCCCATACAGTCTAGACTAGGCCTATCTATACTGTTTCATAATTATGCAAGCACCCCAACCAGGGGCTGCCAGGGGCCGGTCTGTTGATTGACAGGTCTGTTGTGCATCATTAATAGCTCAGTGTGTCTGCTGGGCCATGAAATGATCTCCACTTACTCACAGTTATTACAGTTCTGCCACTGTTTGTGTTTTGGTTGTGCTCGGGTAGATGCTAACTGTCCTACAAATATGATAAGTTCAAGTTGCCATGGTTATACAGTTTTAAATATGAAATGGCTGCATCATTCGTCACACGGGGGGGAAAAAACTCATCCTGTTACTCACATTTCCCCCCCCCCCCCCCTGTCAGATGACTCAAACATACTTATGACAGTGTGAATTGTGTGCTTGATCTGAACATAAAAGGCAGCATGTCATACTAAGTTTTTGGGTAATATAGGCTGCTGGAGTCCCCATAATGAGGGTTAAACAACACTTAAACCCCACACTAGTTGAGTACTAGTGCCCCAGGGATCTATGCCAGGGTCTTTCCTGTTTTCACTTCAAGGCCCTGACACACGATAGGCTGAAAAGACATCCTTGAGTGCCTGTGGACAACAATCTAGTTTTTGTACATACCACACCCACTGTGTGCGATCGCGATGCGACACATTGTGAGCTTGCAGATCTGCTATTTTCAAAAGGTTTTCAAACATTTGAAAACTAAAAGTTCGGAACTATGAATTCCGGACTTTTACTTCTAACACATCGTGAAAGAAAATTAAAATTCAGGCTGAGTGTCAGGCTACCACTCCAGTGCAAATGTCTGGGAGTGTGTGTGTGCATACTTTTACTTAACTAAAGAAAGTAATTTTTCCACCACATTAGTAATGGGCAGCAGAGGTGTGGAGAGAGCTCTCGGTGAGCTCAATGTTTTGGCTGTTCAGAGAGGAACACAACAGGGCACACAGATGCCATGTTGGACCGCTGTATAAAGTGCTCTCAGTTTGGAAAGGTATCAGCTGGGAATGCATCATAACTCCATGTCATTTTAATTGCCCTAAACTTTAGGCATTTAAAAGCATCAATCTAATGGCCAGCTGCCGGAGTGCTTTGGTTCTCTGAAGCTGTCGGGCATCCATGAGCGACACAGCTGTGCACAGTACACCTCATCTATTTAATTAAAATCTGATTTCAATAGTATTTATTTAATATTTTTTTAATAATTTGCCATTTGGTTCAACCCAGTGTGTTGTCCACAGCAACATCTATCGGTAAATGTGAAGTCAGTGTGTGTGTGTGTGTGTGTGTGTGTGTGTGTGTGTGTGTGTGTGTGTGTGTGTGCGTGTGTGCGTGCGTGCGTGCGTGCGTGCGTGCGTGCGTGCGTGCGTGCGTGCGTGCGTGCGTGCGTGCGTGCGTGCGTGTGAGTGTACGTGTTGACAATTTCGTCAACAAATAAAAACTAGACTAAAATGTTAGTGAGGATCTATTGGAGAAGAGATGCAGTAGAACTAAAAGACAAGTCAATTTATGTTTGGTTGCGCTCGGTGGTGTGCTCTGAAAATAGCAGATCTACAAGCTCACAACGCATCGCCCTGCAACGCGTTGCAGACTATGACTATTGCTGTCAAAATCAACACTGCTCAGTATGCAATGAGTATGAACAGCAGAAGGAGACTATGAGGCCTCACCTGCTACTTACATTAAGCCTGAGTTATACTTGGTTGTGCATTGTGTCTCGCAATGAAAAAACAGCAGATCCACAATGTCACAACGTGTCACACTGCCACATGTTGTGAGCT
Source organism: Gymnoscopelus microlampas (assembly GCF_963454915.1). Taxonomy (NCBI): domain Eukaryota; kingdom Metazoa; phylum Chordata; class Actinopteri; order Myctophiformes; family Myctophidae; genus Gymnoscopelus; species Gymnoscopelus microlampas. The sequence goes on along the minus strand of NC_139942.1, from coordinate 52,294,594 downwards.
GGTAGATCTGTTATTTTTGGTGCGCGACACCAGCGCGCAACTAAGTGTAATGGGGCTTGCCTTTTGCATGTCCCAGGCAGATATTGAGCGTGAACCTATTGAACCAGGCTTGAGGCAGACCGCTACTGTGGACTTTTGGAAGGTCCATGGCTCCCCCTGCCTGATCAGCAGAAACAACCATCCTGAGGTGCAGGGCAGCATGGCATAATACCAGACCAGTCCAGACCACACCATACCAGACCACCGGGCATCCCTGACTTAGTTTCTAATCAGTTCACCACCTTTTGGGGGTTTTGTGTTGTTGTTGTTGTTTACAATCTATACAGCAGACTCCACTTTGCCATTAGTATGTCTCAGTGAAGACATGATGTGTTCAAAGTCCCTCTCCCGTAGCCTGGCTCCAGACCATGAATTGCCAGCCACACATTGTGAAAGAAAATGAAAATGTGTCACACTATCGCTCCAGTGCAAATGTCTGGAATGTTCCACATGCAAACTGACATGTACAGTCAGGGATGGTATTGTATGGTATGCTGAGAGTTAAGTGTACATTTTGCCATGCGGAGAGTTAACAGGCCAAGGTTTATGAGATCTATGTTCATTTATAATTCAATGTTTTGATCTCTTATGACAGGAAGGGAGATGGTACAGAGTGTCTTGTAATTGGTTGATCAACGGCTCCACCCTGTGGTTACGTCCTGTGTGTGCGTGCGTGTGTGGTTTAATGAACCATTATATATATATATGTATATATTTTACATCCTGTATACAAAACAATTGATTTATTTTGGACTGATTTCTTCTTAAAGTAGAGCTCTGTAAGGTAAACTGTACAATGTGATGGAATGATGTTTAATTTAAGTAAACGTCTGCCACACATCTATAATGTGATTTGAGTTCATTTGCGTGACATAACAAATATATAAATTATTATGACATCATACAGCATGGCATTTTTATATGACGAGCAGAGGATAGTATTTAAAATATTACAGATGCTATCACAGTAAATAACACCTGGATGGATGGGGTGATCTCTATTCAATTCAATGAGTTTTCAGTATGAATGTGTCTTTAATCAGTTGGACTGAGGTGAACAGCCCACACAATGAGTGACTCACAGAGATCCTTAACCACAATTAACCCTGTTGGCCCAATTTAGGGCAAATATTGAAAGATTTCCACGAATTTGTCTAAAATAGTGAAAATAGACGATCTACAAGCTCACAACACTTTACGCATCATTGCGCATTTTAAGCTTGTAGATCTGCTATTTAGACCTAAGTATAGGTCTTTAGTGGTTAATGTAAATCACAATACTACATCCTGTGAGTGGGTGTAAGGCTGGTATGTCTCAAGTGACCTATGTTTAGACAAACTGCTGTAAATGTTTGCTTTAGTCAATCATTAATGTTAAAAACCACAACCAAGCCAAGAATCCTGTAGTCATAGACTCAGACCTGAATTTTAACAGCCACATTAACCCATTAAGACCTGAGGCAATTCTTTAAAATGTTTTCTAAATCCTAACAGTTTTTTGAAAAAAAAAAAATAATAATCTAAAAAAGTGTTCAAGATTTTTCAAAAATAGCAGATATACAAGCTCATAGTGCGGCACTCGGTGCCGCACTATGAGCTTGTATATCTGCTATTTCTTTTAATGGGTTAACACAATTACAAAGCATACTATCACAAATATGCTACTTTATGGATGCATAATAAAATACAATCTCTTCAGCTGAAACTGAAACACCAGCGATTAGAACTCCATGGTAAAATTATTAATGCATTTTGCACGACTGCCAGGTAATTGTGGTGCATTTACCAGAGTTCATCATTAGAATAGCCTGTTGTTAGGTGTAGGTTCACCTATGATCTATGTTCATTTATAATACTACATTCAATGTTTTGATCTCTTATGACAGGAAGGGAATGTTACAGTGGGTCTTGTAATTTGTTAATGGTCTATGGCTCCACCCTGTGGTTGTGTCCTGTGTGTGCACGCTAAACCATACATTTTATGTGTATATATTTTACATCTTGTATACAAATTCAGCTAAATTAGACTGTTTTCTAATTAAGGTAGAGCTCTGTAAAGTATGATTTTGTCATCTTGAATGCCTATTTTCTGCATGGAGTTCACTGTGAATGCATGACCTGCCTAATCAACTATAGAGTACTAGGAGCAGGCTAGCTATTCGTTTTATAGCCGTTTTTAGGCCCGTTAGTGAGGCTCAGGGAGATATGTTTTGATTGAAGTACAGTGGTACGATTTTACAATGATGCTACAGCAGTGGTTCTCAAACTTTTTCATGTCAAGGACCCCCAACTTGACACATATTAGCCTGCAGACCCCCATTTGAAAAGATATGCCAGGGACCCCCATAAGGGAAGATTTTTACGGCTCTAGCAGTGATTCTCAACCATTTTAATTTCAAGGACCCCCAGTTTGACATGCATTAGGCTACGGACCCCCATTTAATGGCATTTCTAACTCTGGGACCCTAATTTACATTGTAAAATCAATGTTAATGTAACTCTGAGAGTGTACAAATGGAACCGTCAGGGCCCATATGTACACTCTCACTACAGACCCACAAGGGTCCATTTGGTTCCTAACTATCCATCATTTAGCTGGGGACCTCCTGGAACTCCCTCAAGTACCCCTGGGGGTCCCCGGACCCCACTATAAGAACCAATGTGGTAAAGGGATAATGCAAAAAGCCCTAGGGGCTTGTTTCCTTTGTGCTTTTGCATGCAATGACCACATTGAATAATGTTCAGTAACATTTTGAACTAGACTGTTGTGCCCTAATGGATGATTTTAAATAAGCCACAGTGAAGAGAAAAATACACCATCGTTAGGCTCCACTCTGTCCATGGCCGTAATATTGATGCAGTTTTCTCCTGCACGATCCAAAGCACTGCAAACAAAAAGACCACCACAAGAACTAAATCAGGAGTCTTCAACAGGGGGTCCTCAGAGTTACTACAGGGGGGGGCCGCCAAATCTTTGTGATTTTTACATTAACCACTTCAACCAAGCATCCCTTTTCTGAGAACTTTAGCCAAAAATAGCAGATCTGCTATTTTCGGCAAAGAGGTTTGGTGTAAGGGGGGAAAAAGAGCAGACCAAGTACAGAGTGGGTCAAGTTTACTTAGTATGGACGGTTTATGTGGTTAGAAGTCTAATCCAACACTGATGAGACTGTGCTGTCAAACAAGTCTATGAGGCTATCGATGAAAAGATTATATTCTATATAATGGGGTCCCTGCTTTATCTCTCTCAGCCAAGGGGTCCTGAAAATGTTGAAAACCCCTGAACTAAATGATTGGATCACTCATCATTAGCAATGGCTTAACAAGAAGGATTGGATTACACAAGATTTAAAGAAAACGTGGCTTTTTATTTACAAACTGTAAAGTAGGTACGGAATGTAAGAAACACAAGTCTTAACGCTTTGGTCACGTGTCCTTCCTATTGGGACCCGTGAAGACCTCTAGAACAGTGATACATTTAAAGATGCTTGAGGAACTGCAACGTAAGTTTTTCCCAAAAAAACAAAAAAAAAAATCAGGGCAACAGTAACACTAGGATATTTTTCCTGAGGAGCGTATCTTTTTTTAAACAGCCAGCCAAGGGATTCCAGGGAATGATCTTCAATTCGGGGAGATTTGTAGTCGTTCACAGCTGAGGACAAAGAAGAGGGAACACAGGTTAAGACACTGAAGTTCAGGGACAAGTTCGACATCCTACTCGTCACAAAATAAACGGCAAAAAGATCCTTTTACAGAAGGCTGTTATTTAAGTTTTTTTATAGTCTGGCGCAAGCATTATTTGGATTGAGACTACAAATTGTGTCAGCTCGACACCATTTAAGCCAAATGTTATCTGTTCTACAAGTTCACAAGATGGAACATTTTGACATGCTGTGAACTTGTAGATCTGCTACTATAATTTAAAAAAAAAAGAGGCCCGATGTTTCAACATGGTTCAAGAATTGATCCATGGAGATGTTTGAAGTAGGTGTGGACCTGAGCAGCATTAACACTACTTAATGAGACCTGGAACGCATCTGTGTCACTTTTGATTTCTTTGGCTATTCAAAAATAGCAGATCTACAAGCTCATAGCGCGGCACCGAGTGCCGCGCTATGAGCTTGTAGATCTGCTATTTTTGAAAAAATATTTTCCAGATTTTTTTCAAAAAACTGTTAGGATTATTTTTAAGAATCGCCTCAGGTCTTAATGGGTTAAACAGAAACACACACACACTACAAATACTTACATTAGCAGTCATATCCGGCGCTGTGGGATCCTCCCGAAGAACGATCCTCTTAACTGAAAAGACACAATCGTTAAAACCAGCAGGATGAGAGCGGTGTCTATAACACCAGGTGCTCAATTCACTAATTATTCCTAAGTGTAATGCTTCCACACTTACTAATTATCCCTGCCGCCGCCGCCGTAGCCACCGCCGCCACGTCCGCCGCTCCTGTATCCACCGCCGCCACCGCCGCCGCCGTAGCTCCTGTCTCCGCCGCCATAACCTCCACCTCCACCGCTCCTGTCCCCGTAGCTCCTGTCTCCTCCGTATCCACCGCCACCTGCACAAATACCAGAGAATACAGTTAACATGCCATCCATCAAGAATATAAATGTGCCAGAGACGGGGGAAAAAAGCCTAATTAAAGAGTTTGGGGCATTTAAAAAAAAACTCATCTCTACCTCTTCCGCCACCATATCCTCCACCTCCACGTCCTCCTCCCCTTCCACCTCCTCCGCCACCGGCTTCATCGACACGGATCGTTCTGCCATCCAGACTCTGAAATGATAAATACATTGTTTCGGTTAGCCAGTGTTTCAGTTGTGCTGTATCCGGGTGCAGTACCGTGTTGCACCACCAGGTGCCTTACAAAATGGCCACCAACAAGCCATCTGTGACAATAGGCTCTACGCACGGCAGCCATATTGGAAAGAAATTGGGCTTCTTCCTTCACAGGTGTTAGCAATGATTCTAATGAAGGCTCTGTTCCATTTAGTGTAGCACAGTGGTTCTCAAACCTTCTAATTTCAAGGGCCCCAATAACTCTGAGAGTGTACAAATGGAACCAAATGGACCCTTACGGGCCCATTTGGTTCCATTTGTACATCTGTGGAGGAAGTAAGAAAACCCCCTTTCCAATATGGCTGCTGTGCATAGAGCCTATATTATTTCATCAACTCACCTGTCCATTCATCGCTGCCATCGCCTCCTTGGCATCATCTGGGCTGTCGTACTTCACAAAGCCGAATCCACGAGGCCTGCCTGTCTCCTTGTCTCTGATGACATCAACTGCAGACACACAAAAAACAATACAATTAATGAATACATTGATGATGAATTAAGTCGTCAGTGAATGTGTGGTTGGCTCATATGGATTGCAAGTCGTTTTTACCTTTGGCAATGTTTCCATATTTGGAGAAAGCCTCCGCCAAGGAGTCCTCGGTGGTGTCGAAGCTCAACCCGCCGATGAACAGCTTACCCTCGTCCGACATGTTTGATCTGAAGAGAAACACAGAACGGTCACATATCTGAATCAACCAATTTGTAACATTTAAAAAAATAGTTTATTAAATAAGCAGGTCAAATGCAACAGCGCTTTCTCCAACATTACGTTGCACTTTACATGGCAGATCTACAAGCTCACAACGCATCGCAATACGGTGCGTTGTGAGCTTGTAGATTGTTATTTTCAAAGGAAATCTTTTGAACTAACACAAATCCTGGTACAGTGGTCACAGAATCCTTTTGGATGGGGGGGAATGTGGACAAATGCACATTCATTTGAGGGAGGTTCTCCTAGACATGAAAATGTTTGAGAACCATTTGGTCATAATATGGACATACCTACTTATAGATGCCAAGATAATTGGAGGGAAAAAAATCTTTTCATATGAAAAGTCCCTAATAAGGCCAATCTTATTACTTCCTGTGAAGGAAAATGTGCTGAGTGATGACACAGATGGACCTGTATAAATATAAATTACTGATTACATCCACCTGTGTGATCCCCCCCGGTTAATATCATAACTGATATATTATTGATTTCAGCTGTTAATTTTGCAAACATGACCTTAGTATTAAAAGGACATTTTCTTTTTTATGTGCAATGTATTTGTATTGAGTTCATAAAGTTAACATAAGTATAACTAAATACATTTGAAATTACATAAGTTACAAAAAAATAGCAGCTCTAAATCGGCTATGTTTGCTACTATGTGACACAGACTGACTGGCCTGATAGTATAATGCAATGAGGCCCTCTGGAGCGTGTGTGTCGCCCTCTCTCCATCAGGCCCTCTGGAGTGTGTGTGGCCCTCTCTCCATCAGGCCCTCTGGAGTGTGTGTGGCCCTCTCTCCATCAGGCCCTCTGGAGTGTGTGTGGCCCTCTCTCCATCAGGCCCTCTGGAGTGTGTGTGGCCCTCTCTCCATCAGGCCCTCTGGAGTGTGTGTGGCCCTCTCTCCATCATCTAAGTTACCCACCCAGGCCAGCACCCCTCTGCACATCCCTTCTAACACAGCTGTTTTAATTACAGCACTAACTCCGTTTAGAATATCATTAAAGATGACATCCAGACGGTGTATAACTAATTTCAAACTTAAATCAGTACAATAAAACATATATCTGATATTATATAGGTTAGAAATAAGCAACTATGTATCAAACATGACGCTCATTCGACGCCTCTCTGTCTCAGGCAGCGTGCTGCAGGCTACAAACACTAGCGGCTACATGGTAGCCGCCGGCTAGCCTTTGATCCACATGGCGCAGAGTTAACATTCCACCGTGATGGAACCTTCTGAATCCACTAGAAAGAAGCCTAAATAAGCAGCTAAACTTAACAAATTAACCTTTAGACCAGTGGTTCAAGAACCTGGTCATATATACCCTGAAAATGTTTTTTTTTTTTTTTTGGGCCCTCCCTTTGTGCCAGGATTTTTTCCCCAAAAAAATAGCAGATCTACAAGCTCATAGCGCAGCACTCGGTGCCGCGCTATGAGCTTGTAGATCTGCTATTTTTGAATAGCCAACGTATGTTAAAATAACATTTTTATAGCTTTAGTTAAGACACAGGCCCATATAAGAAAGAAACCACACACGAGGACCAAACAAAAGCAACCGTTCACTATCAATATTAATTGATTAAGCTACTTTACAGACAACAGGCCCATATTAAAGAGACTTGTGTACAACAACAGTGTATATATGTTTCAGAAAGCAGAAATAATTACCTTTATCGTGTGTTTTTCGCTCAGACAGCGGGGGTGATAACGGGACGTCTTGCTGCTGATGGACGCCGGTCGAGTGAGAGAGAGGAGACTGGGGGAGTCAGGAAAAACGTGGCTGAGGGCGTGGCCTGACTCTCACATTGTCCTCCCACTTACCAGTGTTGCCATGTCGGCTTTTTATAAGCGACTTTTTCTGGGCTTCTTTTTCTTGCTTGTAAATATTGGTTAGAGTTGCGGGTTGCAGTTTTTTTGGGGGGGCTGGTTTCTAACGGGTAGGTATTTAGGCTTGCTTCCACATTTTTCAAATATTTGTTTTAACCCAGAGTTTCTCAAATGTTGTCATGAAAATGTTTTGTGCCCAGGGAGAATTTGTCTTGTTAGAATGTTTCAAAAAATATTCCACATATTATTCTATTTTGAAAATAGCAGATCTACAAGCTCACAATGAGCTTGTAGATCGGCTATTTTCAAATAGCCGATAAAGTGCTCATAGTCACTGCTTTTGGGCTTGTTTTCCTAGACCCGATTGCTTATTTCTCTCGCAGAATCTGGCAACGCTGACCCCTATTGTGCTCTGACTTTAGGGAGGCCATGTCGGCTTATTATAAGCGACTTTTGGGGCTTCTTTTTCTGTGAAGTTGCTTGTAAATATTGGTTAGAGGTTTTTTTTTGTGGGGGGGGGGCTGGTTTCTAACGGGTAGGTATTTAGGGAATTTTAGGCTTGCTTCCACATCTTTCAAAAAAAAATTTAGCCCAGTGTTTCTCAAATGTTTTCATGAAAATGTGTTGTGCCCAGGGAGATTTTATGTTGTTAGAATGTTTCAAAACATATTCCACATATTATTTTATTTTGAAAATAGCAGATCTACAAGCTCACAATGAGCTTGTAGATCGGCTATTTTCAAATAGCCGATAAAGTGCTCATATGTGGCCTAGTCACTTCTTTTGGGCCTGTTTTCCTAGACCTGATTGCTTATTTCTCTCGCAGAATCTGGCAACACTGACCCCTATTGTGCTCTGACTTTAGGGAGGTTCATTCCAGAGCACGTTGACTCAAATAGTAAGAATGGAATGCGGAAGTACCCTCTCTATCTCAATTAGATAGTTCCAGTGTTTGGAACTTTGCGGCGAGATCAAAGCGTGACGTTACTCTCTCTTTTCTACACTCTGGTTCCATCAGCTCCCCTGAGCTTTGTTCCGTGAGCGGCAATAATTTACAGCAATAAAACTTCCGGTGGACGATCACTTCACAATAAGAGTATCCTCTAGACAGAGCAAACATAAGCCATTGAAAACCATTGAAAAACGGTTAATTTGCACATTAAAACTATAAATTAAGCATGTATACGAAGCTATACAACCCAAATTATGTTTCTGTGTAACAAAAACGGTGTTACGACGCATTGTGAGCTTGTATATCTGCTATTTTCCAAAGATTTTTGAAAACTTGGAATGGGACATTCTGCATAATGAGTATTTTCTACTTTCAGTACTTTAAGTACATTTTTATACCAATATGTTTGTACTTTTATTCAAGTAGATTTTGAATTCCGGACTTTTACTAAAAAGTTGTAGTATATTGTAGTATTGATACTTTTACTTAAGTAAAAAAATGGAATACTGTTTCCACCATTGACAGTCAGGGATGACCCGGTCTGGTCTGGTCTGGTCTGGTCTGGTATGGTATGGTATGGGATGGTATGGTATGGGATGGTATAGGATGGTTTGGGATGGTATGGGGTTGTGTTGGTGTAGTGTGGTGTCCGTAATATAATGTAATTATAACATTTGAGCAATATGTTGCTGTTCAAGTGTTGCCAGGTAATTGTAGTTTATTTACCACTGAGTCAAATAAATAAAAAACATCACGTGGATGCACCTGGGACGTACAGTATCATCAGTGTTGTAGCCTGGGGTCGACGGGTGTTTCGGGTCTCGCAACATACACCCTCCTCACCCAGGTGACCCAGCCGGGGTTGATCAAGCCCCCTACTTACGTAGCCTGGTAAACCCTCCCTCCGGAAATCTCATTTGTAATTTATTTGAAATCAAATGGAAATGAGATTTTCCGGAGGGAGGGGCTTTACCAGGCTACTACTTACGTCCCAGTAGCTACCCACGGTCAGTCCTCTTAGGGGCAAGACAGGGCCCCTCAGGCCGCTTCTCCAGAACTAGTCTGCCGGGACCGGGGGAGGCTCTGGCACGTGGAGGGACTAGGCTCTGTGGATGGCCTCCTCTCCGGGCCCCTCCAGGTCCGGGACCTGAGCGTTGCACCAGACTCCCCCGCTCCAAACATTTCACCCCGGCGTGATGGTGTCTTGGGCCGTGGTGGTACTGCAGGCTCCACTTGCGGCTTGCCTGAATGGCCCTCCTTAAAGGCCTCACCGTGGGTTTGTGGGCTTCTTCCTCACGGAAGACACAGGCTGGGGGGCGCCAACCCATACTGCTCCCGGGCTACATTCTGGCTGTCTCTGTTCCATTCTGGTCAGGGTGCTGATATTGTGCATGTTGGCTCACTAGAAACACTCCATTTTGGTTTCCAAATGGCCCCTTATGGTGGGTGTGTAACTCTGAGAGTTTACAAATGGAACCAAATGGACCCGTAAGGGTCCATTTGGTTCCATTTGTACACTCTCAGAGTTATGGGGGTCCTTGAAAATAAGACAACCACTATGCCACACTAAATGGAACAGAAATGGTGTGGCATAGTGGTAAATGGAACATTCCCAATATGGCTGCTGTGCATAGAGCCTATTCCTGGTTGTCACGTAGTCTATTCCTATGAGCCACTATAAATAGAATAACTATGAATAAAAAACATCACATGGATGCACCTGGGACGTATCATCAGTGTTGTAGCCTAGGGTCGACGGGTGTTTCGGGTCTCGCAACAACATACACCCTCGCACAGGTGACCCAGCCGGGGTTGATAAGCCCCCGACTTACGTCCCAGTAGCTACCCACGGTCAGTCCTCTTAGGGCAAGACAGGGCCCCTCAGTCCACTTCTCCAGAACTACTCTGCCGGAGTTGATTAGAATAGGCTGTTAAGTGTACATTTAACAGGCCAAGGTTTATGAGATCTATGTTCATTTATAAAACTCCATTCAATGTTTTGATCTCTTATGACAGGAAGGGAGATGTTACAGTGTGTCTTGTAATTGGTGGATCAATGATTCCACGCTGTGGTTGTGTCCTGTGTGTGCGTGTGTGTATGGTTTAATGAACCATTATATATATATATATATATATATATATATATATATATATATATATATATATATATATATATATATATATATATATTTATTTTTACATCCTGTATACAAAATAATTCAGCAAAACAATTGATTTATTTTGGACTGATTTCTTCTTAGAGTAGAGCTCTGTAAGGTAAACTGTACATGATGGAATGATGTTTAATTCAAATAAACATCTGCCACACATCTATAATGTGATTTGAGTTCATTTGCGTGACATAACAAATATATAAATTATTATGACATCATACAGCATGGCATTTTAATATGATGAGCAGAGGATAGTATTTAAATATTACAGATGCTTTATGAAAGCACAAGATTGTGAGGTAAACTACACAGTAAATTACACCTGGATGGATGGGGTGATCTCTATTCAATTCAATGAGTTTTCTCTAATCCTTTCCGTACAAATTTGTCTTCAATCAGTTGGACTGAGGCGAACAGCCCCCACAATGAGTGACTGACAGAGATCCTTAACCACAATTAACCCTGTTGGCCCTAAAATAGCCGATCTACAAGCTCACACAACGCTTCATTTCACATTTTAAGCTTGTAGATCTATTTCCGCTAGTTGTAATATGATAAAGTATAGGTCTTTAGTGGTTAATGTAAATCACAAAACTACATCCTGTGTGAGTGGGTGTAAGGCTGGTATGGAGCAGTGATTCAAATGCAGTCTCGAGTGACCTATGTTTAGACAAACTGCTGTAAATGTTTGCTTTAGTCAGCGCTCAGCTTCATTGTTAAAAACCACAACCAAGCCAAGAATCTTGTGTAGTCATGGACTCAGACCTACATTTTAACAGCCACATTAACACAATTACAAAGCATACTATCACAAATATGCTACTTTATGGATGCATAATAAAACACAATCTCTGTGTGGGTGCCAAGTATTATAATTGTTTTAATCCTTTTCAGGTGTAACTGAAACACCAGCGATATAACTCCATGGCAAAATTATCAATGCCTTTTACATGACTGCCAGGTAATTGTAGTGTATTCTAACCAATGAACCACTGAGTTGATTTGAATATCCTGTTAAGGTTCACTCTGCAGACATTTAACAGGCCAAGGTTTATGAGATCCATGCGTTATATATTTTTACAGTCTATACAATATTCAGCATAGCAATTGATTTGATTGAGTTCTAATTAAAGTAGAGCTCTGTAAAGTAATATTTTGTCATCTTGAATCCCTTTTTTCTGCATGGAGTTCACTGTGAATGCATGACCTGCCTAATCTACTATATAGTACTGGCAGCAGGCTAGCTTTGGTTTTATTTAACAAATGCTATTGGCTTATCCACAAGTTTCCTAGGGCATGACTTCCTGTCTATTTGATCAGATCAACAGGAAGTGATGCCCACCATGACCTAGGAAACTTGATAGATTAGGCCCAGGCTATGAGTGAGGTACAGTGGTATGATTTTACAATGCTGCTAAAGGGATAACCCTAGGGGCTGGTTTCCATTGTGGTCCTGTATTTGTGCTTTTGCATGCAAAGAGCACATTGAAAATGTTCAGTAACATTATGAACTACACTGTTGTACCCTGATGGATGATGTTAAATGTCAGTGAAGAGGAAAAATACACATAGTTAGGCTGAACTCTGTCCATGGCAGTAATATAAGTAATTTTCTTCCTGCACGAACCAAAGCACTGCAAAGTGCAAACACAAATATCACCACAAGATGGCACTACATTATTGGATCACTCATTAGCAATGGCTGAGATTAAGGATTACACTCTCATTTAAAGAAAATGTGGATTTTTATTTACAAACTGCAAAGTAGGTACAAAAATAAGAAACATAAGTCTTAACGCTTTGGTTACAGATCCATCAAGCTGGACCTGTGAAGACCTCTAGTAGCTACACAGTGATACTTCTATATAGATGCTTGAACAACTGCAACATAAGTTTTCAAAAACTAAATCAGGGCAACAGTAACACAAGGACATTTTTCCTGAGGAGCGCATCTTTTTTAACAGCCAGCGAAGGATTCCAGCGATGATCTTGAATTGAGGGAGGTTTTCAGTCGTTCACAGCTGAGGACAAGAGGAAACACAGGTTAAGACACTGAAGTTCAGGCAAGTTAAAGAGTTTGACATCCTACTCATCCCAAAATAAACTTCCTTTTGCAGAAGGCTTATTCCTTTTTTAGTAGTATTGCGCTAGCATCATATGGATTTAAACTACAAAGTGTGTCAGACCCACACCATTTAAGGCAAATGTTATCTGTTCTACATGTTCACAAGAGGGAACATTGTCAACTTTTAGATCTGCTACTATAAATGAAAAGGGCCCAAAATATGGATGTCACTGTTTGTAGTGAGTGGGGACCTGAGCAGCATTAACAATACTTAAACAGAGACACTACATATACTTACATTAGCAGTCATATCCGGCGCTGTGGGATCCTCCCGAAGAACGATCCTTTAACTGAAAAGACACAATTATTAAAACCAGCAGGATGAGCCCAATGCCTAACAAAGGTGCTCAATTCACTAATCGTTCCTAAATTGAAGGCTTCCACTTACTAATTATCCCTGCCGCCTCCACCGTAGCCACCGCCGCCACCGCTCCTGTATCCGCCGCCTCCACCACCACCGCCGTAGCTCCTGTCTCCGCCGCCATAACCTCCACCTCCACCGCTCCTGTCCCCGTAGCTCCTGTCTCCTCCGTATCCTCCACCACCTGCACAAATACCAGAGAATACAGTTAACATGCCATCCAGAATAAAATGTGCCAGAGATGGGGAAACTTCTAATTTAGGAGTTTTGGGTAAAAAAGAAAGCCATCTCTACCTCTTCCGCCACCATATCCGCCGCCACCTCCATATCCTCCGCCTCCCCTTCCTCTGCCACCGCCTCCACCTCCGGAACGGCCATTCCCGGCGTCATCGACACGGATCGTTCTGCCATCCAGACTCTGAAATGATCAAATAAATTATAACAGTTAGCCAATGTCAGTTGTGTTGCATTTGGTGCAGTACCGTATTGTGCCACACAAAATGGCTGCCAGCAAGCCATCTATCACAATGTTTCATCAACTCACCTGTCCATTCATGGCTTCCATCGCTTCTTTGGCATCGTCTGTGCTGTCGTACTTCACAAAGCCGAATCCACGAGACCTGCCCGTCTCTTTGTCTCTGATGACATCAACTGTAGACACAAATAAAAACAAATTAATACATTGAAGTTAAATTAGTGAGTGAATGTGTGGTTGCTCATATGGATTGCAAGTTGTTTACCTTTGGCAATGTTTCCATATTTGGAGAAAGCTTCCGCCAGCGAGTCCTCGGTGGTGTCGAAGCTCAACCCGCCGATGAACAGCTTACCCTCGTCCGACATGTTTGGTCTAAAGAGAACACAAATGGTCGGTCAAATTTTTGAAACAGTAACTGTGAGCACTTTAAATCTATAGGCATTGGATATAGGAACATAGCAGATCTACAAGCTCACAAAATGACACATTGTGAGCTTGTAGATCTGCCAGTTTCAAAATAAATATTTTGAACCAGCACAAATCCTGATACAGGGGTCACAATACTTTCTTTTAGATTGTCTGCAGAAAAATGCATATTACTTTGAAGGGTCCTGGACATGTTTGAGAACCACAGGTTTAAATACTAGTTTAGAGCATATCCCTGGTGACACCTAATGATAGATGCAAAGATAATTGGGAGAGAAAAAAATAAAATCTTACATTATAGTCCCTAAAAGGCCAATCTTATTAGTTCCTGTGACGGAAAACGTGCTGCTTACTTCCAGAGACAGACCTGTATGAATATAATTACTCTTCATTACATCCACCTGTGTGATTCCCATAGCTTAGCTGCACGTTCCTCCAAACACAGCTGATTTTAATTACAGAGCTACTTAGTTTCTAATCTTACTCAAGATTACGTCCCAGACGGTGCATTACTCATTTAAACTTAAAAATCGTCCAAATAAAAGATAGAAAGAAGTATCTGAAAACTAGGTTAGAAATAAGCAACTTGGTAACAAACATGATGCTCATTCGACGTCTCTCTCCATTAGGCAGCGTGCTGCCGGCTACAAACACTAGCGGCTAGCCTTTGATCCACATGGTGCAGAGTTAAGATTCCACCGTGATGGAACCTACTGAACCAACTAAAGTACACTTTAGAAACAAGACCAAAATAACCTAAACTTAAACCCAAATAAGAAACACCACTTCTAAAAAAAATAAGCTCAAATAAGAAACTACAATTTAGACCAGTGGTTCTCAAACTTTTTCATGTCAAGGACCCCCAAAATGAATTTTGTATTTTTGGCCCCTCTCTTTGTGCTTAGATTTTTTCCAAAAACAAAAATAGCAGATTTACAACCTCATAGGCCGGCACTCAGTACCTATGAGCTTGTATATCTGCTATTTTTTTTGAATTGCTAAAGCTTTAGCTAAACATTTAGTGCCCAAATAAGAAGCACTTTTAGACACAAGCAGCAAACAGAAGCAACCCTTAACTAGCCATATTAACAAGCAACTTCACAGAAAAACAAGCCCAAAAGTCGCTTATAATAAGCAACTAGAGCAACAGTGGGGTTTCAGAAAGCAGAAATATAATTACCTTTAGTTTGTTTGTCGTGCAGACTGCGATGATAGCGTCGGCGTCTTGTTGCTGAAGCTGCTGATCGGTCAGAGAGAGGAGAGACACTGAGGAGGATTCAGAACAGCGTGGCTGAGTGTCTCTGCTACACAATGAGACCTATTTAAGTACGTCTGTGTGTGGGCGGGGCCAGCGCGGTGTGATTTCACTGCGGACTGATGTGTGTGAATGGGAGGAGTTAGGCCTGCTCCAGGTTCTCTCTGTACCGCTCTGCCAGCCGCCCTGCTAATCTCATAGACCTACATTGCCATTAAAATAAAGATAATTATTTCGCTACTCACCAAAACGAAAGCAGTTTTATGTTGTTGAAAGTCTATTCTCCAGGGTGGGAGGCCTCTCAGGACCCCAACTTCTCCGTATAATACACTTTTTGGGCAGAACATAAATTATTGTATTTATTCTACTGCGCCCTCCCCAGATCTGGTCAATATAAAATTACCATCAACCAGACCTGTAGAGGGCGCAGTGGAGTAAATACAATTATATATTTTCTTCCCAAAAAGTGTATTATACAGAGAAGTTGGGGTCCTGAGAGGCCTCCCACCCTGGAGAATAGACTTTCAGACAACACAAAACTGCCTTTGTTTTTGTGAATATTGAAATCATTTTCTTTATTTTAACTAAAGTTGGAGACTCAGACCTGGCACGGCACGATGGCAGTGGAATGTTGGGTCTATGAGCAGAGAGAGCGTTAGAGAAAACTCACTAAAGCTCTAGACCAGGGCTAGACTGGCAGGGTCTTTGTTTTACCCTCTTAACTTTATTTGCAAATATGGAGTAGGCTTACATTGTATTTCTCAAACGCTCCGTGTCAACATACAATGGAATGCGAAAATACAGCATAAACTGCATTTTATCAGAGTCAATATTCTTAATGGCTCACCCCTGCCCTGACCCCAGGGCTCGAGCCATGTGGCCCGTACCATAGGCGGCTTTGATGTACAAGTTGGAGATGTACCGATACCATTTTTTTCTTCCCGATACCAATGCCCATAACTTGCGTACCGGTCGATACCGAGTACCGATCGATCCGATTCCACTGTGTAACTTAAAATAATAAAATCTAGGACAGTGGTTCTCAAAGTGGGGTCCAGGCCCAGGGGGTTCCAAATGGACCCTTACAGGTCTGTAACTCTGAGAGTGCACAAATGGAACCAAATGGACCCTACGGGTCAGAGTTATGGGGGTCCTTGAAAGTAAAAGGTTTGAGAACCACTGATCTAGGAATAAAAAAAACAGTAGTGCAACATCAACTGAAGCATTCAAAATACAAAATAATTGATTACTGTAAATTACATATCATGTGATAATTATGTGGTATGGGAATGGCATATGGCATACTCACCATCACCGATACCAGCATTTTAGGCATGTATCGGTAGTAGCTTTTCCGATAGTGGTATCGGAACAACTCTATATTACAAGTACACCCCTGGACACAATGCTGATAGGCCTACAGTATACCACACGGATTTACTCCTAATCCAACCTTTTATGCTGAGTGCCAAGCAGGGAGGCATTGGATTAATTTGTATCATCTTTGGTGTGACTCGGCCATAAGGAATCTCAGGGTGGACAACACTACCACAAGACTTAGCTGATCTCTCCTTTACTTCAGCCTATAATATACCCTGTACACCAGGGGTCTTCAACAGGGGGTCCGGGACCCCGAGCGGGTCCTCAGAGTTACAACAGGGGGGCCGCCAAATCTTTGTTTTTTACATTAACCACTTGATACCTACTAGTATCCCTTTTCTGAGGGGAACATTAGCCGAAAATAGCAGATCTACAAGCTCACAATGCCTCGCGCTGCGAGGCGTTGTGAGCTTGTAGATCGGCTATTTACGGCAAAGAGGTTTGGTATAGAGGAAAAAAACTGCAGACCAAGTACAAGTTTTTAGGGTTATTGAGGGTTTAAGTGGTTAACTGTCTGAAAATACACATTTACTTGAATCCAACACAACGCTGCACACGTCTATGGATCTAGGAAAATCATTGAAAAGGTTTAATTTGATCAAATATGTAGTGGGGGGGTCCTTGCTTCATCTCTCTCTCAGCTAAGGGGTCCTTGGGCTGAAAAACATTGAAGACCCCTGCTGTACACCAACTTGGTGACGAGCACATTTGGAATCATTTCAGGGTCTGAGTAGTTATGTTAAAGTGATATTGTTAAGAGAAGCCTGTCATATTTCCCATCCATTTTCCATAAGTGTAGCTTTATTAGTAGGCCAAGGATAGAACCATGGATGTATAAAATCTTTTACCTTAGCGCTAGGTATACTCTTGGTTGCTTGTTTTTGCAGGAAATGCACTTAAGACTTCTGGTGATTAGTAGTTTCGTTCCCTACCTATGTTGAATGCACTTATTGTAAGTCGCTTTGGATAAAAGCGTCTGCTAAATGACTGTAATGTAATGTAACAATCTAGATGAAGTTTAATGGAGATTTGAGGCCTGGCCTAGAACCATGGCCCTGCTGGATTTCACAGTCAAACGTGCTTGTGTGAATGCAAATACTTCTTCTCACAAACAACATGACTTCAAAATGTGAATGAAAGACATTAACAAATGAAATGTCTGGATGGGGGGGCTGTGCCTAGGGGGTGTTGGGTCTGACTCTTTCAGTGCATTTCCAGAACAAGCTGTAAGAACCTGCAACATCCAGCCTATAGTTTTATTTGACTTGGAACAGGAGGCTTTTAGTTTGGTCTTAACGTTACCAGAAAGAATAATATGAATAATCTCTCAGCCACGATCCTTTACTTTAGCCTAATATATTCTGTACACCAACATAATAAACACGACAAAAGGGTCCATATTGACATTTGGGGATGTTGTGAGTCTGCTATGAGTCCAGCCATGGCACAGTTATCAATATTTCTTGGAGATAAACACACATCAAAAACAAAGGATAACGGTTAAGTCTTAACCCTTATAGTTGAGTTGTAAGTCGATAGCAAAAAAATAGCCGATCTACAAGCACACAACACGTTGCAAGCCGACACTTTCTGAGCTTGTACAAACTGACCTTCAGGAACAAGAATGTGAGGAAGTGTGTGAAAGGGAACAATGTAACTTACAGCGTTTGTTTTGTCTCACAAAAGTGTCCAGTTTTTACTCTGATAAAACCACAATGACCCTCTTATTGGACTTTTATTTAATCAATCTTGTGTCATAGTTTAGTGGCATGAGAGAAAATTTCACTGATTTTTCGAGTGGCCTAGTAAGCTTATCTTTAGGCCTATCATAGTGTGATACAAGAATACGTGTGTGCTTGCTGTGTTGTCATTTTGGGGATACACAAGAAGTCTAAGGGTGCTTGCATGCTCAAATCATTTAAACACAGCTATTTTCTGTCTTTGTTTTAAGCCTACTGTAAGTACGATATGTATATTTTGAAGCCAATACTTTTGTACTTTTAGTCATGTTTCATACCAGGCCTATTTCTAAATTGTGGTCTTTTTCCACGACTGGTTATTAGTAGGCAGGATATAACTAATAATGTAGGCTATAAGCTAAAATAACGTGGAGTTCTGTAAGTTTTGCATTACAGACAAGGTGCCGCCACTCCAGAACTAAAGACAAGATGAGGTTTAATGAGGATTTGAGACCTGGCCTAGAACGATATGGTCCTGCTGGTATTCACAGGCAAACATGCTTGTGTGAATGCAAATCATTCTCACACTGACAAAGTGACTTTGATTCATTCAAATGTGAATGAATGTCATTAACAGATGAAATGTCTGGGTGGGGGAGGCCGGGGTGGGCTTCGGGGTTTTGGTCATTTACAAATCAAGCTGCAAGTGGGCGTGGAACAAGTGCCATATGTTTTTATTTTATTTGGCGGATGAGGCTTTTAGTTTTGTCTTAACTTAACCAAAGAAAGAATCTGAGCTGCCATCAACATGCAGTGAGTTGTTTCACCTCACTCACTCACTCAGACATTCAGCTCCACAGCTCCACCCTGTGGGGGGAGGGGAGGCATTGTTCCATTGTGTTGAACTCAGCAAGACGCTTCACACCAAATCCAGCAGATAGTGAGACAATAAAATGAGAACTCCATGCTGGGACACTAGAATATTCACAGTCCTGGAATGTAGTAGAACTATGAGAGAGGAAAGCAATTTGCCATCCCTGTAGGAAGCTTTGACCCCCCCCCCCCCACACACACACACACACACACACACACACACACACACACACACACACACACACACACACACACACACACTTTAATGAAGTGTTTTAGTGTAAGTATGATCAACGTGTCTATCAGTGGCTTCTCAAAGTGGAGGTGGGGGTTGGGTCTCAGCATTTTGTGGGGGGAAGTTCAGAATATCTTTAAATTGTTTATGAAGGTGCTGTAAGTTCTGCTAACTTTTTGTTTTTGTAAACACACTTTTTTTTTCAAGAACAAAGTTTAAACGTTAAAGCTCTATGTTCTGATAGCAACCATTTCTACAGTGTTTGTTCAGTAATGGGGGGTCTCCCTGTCTCTCCAGCTCTTTAATAAACAGAAAACACATTTTCAGGTGGGTCACCATCACCAACCAAGAAAGACATTTCATTATTTTTTGTGGTGGTGGTGTGTGGCTAATCTCACTAATCACTGGAATGATCAGTGCCAAATGTATAGTACAAGGCAAAGTATTTACTTTTTTACTTTTTATGAACTTAATTATATTGGAAAAAAATCAATGGAGGTCGGACTGGGCTGAACCTGCCCAAATATGGAGATTACATATATTATAGTACTGATGTCATAGATCAGTGGTTTTCAACCGCTTTTGCGTCAAGGACCCCCAAATTGACACATATTAGCCCAGGGACCCCATTTGAAAAGATATGCCAGGGACTCAACCATTTTGATTTCTCGGGGGTCCCAATCTACACTGTAGTATCATCATCAGTGTTCATTTAACTCAGAGTGTGTACAAATGGATCCAAGTTAATAAAAAAATTGGTTCCATTTGTACACTCTCAGAGTTACAGACACATAAGGGTCAATTTGGTTTCTAACTATTAATTTGGCTGGGGACCCCCTGGAACCCCCTCAAGGACAACTGGTGGTCCCCGGACCACTGGTTGAGAACCACTGTCATAGATAGTTCTGACGCTGGCCTCATGGCGTCTGAGATCCACATGGAAGACACATGGTTATTATTTTCAGTCTTCTATTTCTGTCCTGTGTGCACAAGCGCTTTCTTATCTCGCCTCCACCAGGCCAAAGGTGTGGTTTTGCACGCACACTAGGCCGAGTAAGAAATTTCAGAATGTCCTGTTATAGCGTCACCAGGAACACAACCACCCTGTAGTTATGACCTGTGTGTGCGCGTGCGTGCGTTATACCTTTTGGGTACACAGTTCCCAAAATTATAATCACTGTACCATTTTGCTGTTAACAAAATAATTCAGCAAAATAGATTTATTTTAGACTGATTTCAAATTAAAGTAGAGCTCTGTTAAGTAATCTCTACATAGAATGAGGTTTAATTCAAATAAACATCTGCCACACTCTTATGTAATTTGAGTTCATTTGTGATATAAATACGTATGACATCATACAGCATGGCATTGTTATATGAGCAGAGGATAGTAGTTAATATAAGATGTAAACTACACAGTAACACCTGGATGGTATCTCAATTAAATTCAATGAGTTCTCTAATCTGTTCAGTACGAGTGTTTATCAGCTGGACTGAGGTGAACAGACACAAAATGGAGTGACTGACAGAGATCCTCAACAACAATTAACCCTGCCAATCTACAAGCTCACATCGCTTCATTGCGCATTTTAAGCTTGTAGATCTGCTATTTTAGCTAGTTGTCATAAGACAAAGTTCAAGTCTTTAGTGGTTATTGCAAATCACAGAACTATAGCCTGTGAATTGGTGTAAGGCAGTGATCCAAATGCTCTGAAGAGACTTACAGATCCTTCTCAAAAATGTAAATATTGTAGGATAATTTTTCTTCCAATATAATTCAAAAAGTTAATATATTCTAGATTCATTGTAAATCAGATATTTAAAAGCTTGGTTTTAATCTTGATCATGTCAGACACCTCATGAAAATACATATTAAAAAAAAAAGCCTTTAAGGGCAAGACCACTTTGGTAGATGTTTGGGTTGTGTAGTTACCTTGCCGTGAAGGAAATGCAAATAAATGTTATCAAAAATAGTTGCTACATTGGTTAGAAATGTATGTTTCAAAGCCACTCTTTAGCACATAAACGTTGATTTAGACCAATCACCAAACCCAGTAGTTTGCTTTTTAAATGAAATTGTCAACTTCCTGTTAATTTTACCATTTTTATTAACCCAGACTGGATCCGGATCTTCAAATAGTAAGTCTACAGGAAGTTCAATGAGGAACATGTTATGAATAATCAATTTCAAATCATTGGAGCAATTTTAGATTTCTTGTCCACCTGTGGAGTTACATCATGGCATGGTAACCACACAAATCAAAACCGAAGTAGTCTTGCCCTTTAAACTCTCATACGTGCTGGTCTTACACCTTCCTCTTAACACAACAGATTCTGTGGGACTTAGGTCAGGCTAGTTGGCTGGTCAGTACACCAATTACAATTGCAACTGTGTGCAGCCGATCCCACTGACATGACTGCACTGTCATTCACCATCTAATTTGTCTAAACCGCACAATATTCTTTGTAATACAATAATGTGTAGAAGCAATAGATACTACAATCGTTAATGTAAAAAAAACATTTATTAGTCGAGAATTATTCCACAAATGCAATGCAATAGGTATAAAAAAAAAAAAAGCAGCCTAAGTCAGTCATCTTTTAAACAGCCAGCCAAGGAATGGATGATCTTGAATTCAGGAATTTTTCTGGAATTTTTTAGTTGTTTGCAGCTGAGGACAAGAAGTGGGAAGGTACACAGGTAAAGACACTGAAGTTCAGGCAAGTTTGACATCCTACTCATCCAAAAATATACAGAAAAAAAACATTCTTTGGCAGAAGGCCGTTGTTTAAGTTAGTGATGATTATTGGAGATGAATTTTTTTTTGTATGGCGCTTGCAATAAGACTACAAATTGTGTCAGCGCCACACTATACAGAGGAATGCCCAAAATATGGATGTCAGGGGTGGGCTGCAACAACCTGGTTCAATAATTGATCCATGAAGATGTATAAGTAAGTGGGGACCTGAGCAGCATTAACACTACTAAACAGACACTACATATACTTACATTAGCAGTCATATCCGTCGCTGTGGGATCCTCCCGAGGAATGATGACCTTTAACTGAAAAGAAAACAATCATTAAAACCAGTGGGATGAGAGCGGTGTCTATAACACAGGTGCTCAATTCACTAAATATTCCTAAATGTAAGGCTTCCACTTACTAATTATCCCTGCCGCCGGAAGAGTAGCCACCGCCGCCGCCACCGCCGCTCCTGTATCCGCCGCCACCGTAGCTGCGGTCACCACCGCCATAGCTTCTGTCTCCGCCGCCGCCATATCCTCGGTCTCCGCCGCTCCTGTCGCCGTAGCTGCGGTCTCCACCGTATCCGCCACCACCTGCAGAAACACCAGAGATATAAATACATTTAACATGACATCCATCAAGAATAAATGTGCCAGAGATGGGTGGGGAAAAGCCTGATTAAAACCCTTTAAGACCTGGAACGCATCCGTGTCACTTTTTGGACTTAGAAAACATTTTTTAGAATCGGCCTCATGTTTTAATGGGTTAAAACTCAAATCTCTACCTCGTCCGCCACCATATCCGCCACCACCTCCATATCCTCCCCTGGAGCCGCGGCCACCACCGCCTCCTCCGCCACCGGAACGGCCATTTCCAGCGTCATCGACACGGATCGTCCTGCCATCCAGACTCTGAAATGATATCAATAAATAAATCATAACGTTAGGTCATTGTTCAGGTTGTGTTGTTGTATTCGGTGCAGTACCGTGTTGTGCCACCAGGTAGCCTTACAAAATGGCTTACCAGCAAGCCATCAGTGATTTAATGATCATTTCGGCAACTCACCTGTCCATTCATTGCTTCCAATGCCTCCTTTGCATCATCTGTGCTGTCGTACTTCACAAAGCCGAATCCACGAGACCTGCCTGTCTCTCTGTCTCTGATGACATCAACTGTAGACACAAAACAGAGAAGATGAATACATTGACGATAAATTAAATCATGAATGTGTGATTTGTGGCTGCTCATATGGAGTGAGTCGTTTAAAGTACAAGATGTTTACCTTTGGCAATGTTTCCATATTTGGAGAAAGCCTCCGCCAGCGAGTCCTCGGTGGTGTCGAAGCTCAACCCACCGATGAACAGCTTACCCTCGTCCGACATGTTTGGTCTAAAGATAAAGAGAAACACACAAAAGAACGGTCACATTTCTGAATCAACCCCTTTCATTGTGCGAAATTGTGCTTTACATAAGCGGGTCAAACTACAGTTATGTAACTGTAGCATTACATAAATAAACACCATCCATCTTTTAGTAGGGCATGGGCTTAAATGCTTAAGAAACCAGATGGTTCATTGTGCATTGATTTTCATGGGTGGCTTATCCAGGGAATCCCCAGGTAAATTATTGATAACCAAATGGACACTTGTGGGTCTGTAACTCTGAACACATGGAACCAAATGAATCCTCATGGACCCTGTAATGAGCACTACACATGGAACCTCATGGACCTGTACCACAGGGTCCATTTGGTTACATGTGTACAGTCTCAGATACACTGACTAAGGATTTTACAAGGGGGTCCCAGAAATAATCATAATCATATCAAATGGGGGTATAATAACTGTGGATACTTTAAATTAAAACAATCACAATCAGTTAAATTGTAACTGATTACGTCTTAATTTAAAGGATTACAATAGTTAAACTGTAGTTTAAAATAGTTAACTGTTAAAACTATAGATTTAAAAAGAAAAATAGCTGTAAAGCGGAGTAGGAGAGGCTCTAAATGGAGGATATCCGCAGCTAAGTGTTTGCGCAGCCTGGATTGCTTCATCATGGCCTAAGAGAGGAGAGTCATGATGACACAGGCTGATGACGTAAGCTGTGCGACTGCGTTATTGTTGTAATGGCGGGCTGCCGAGGTCTGGTGGGGAAACAAACGAACAGGCTTCACTGGGCGGCCTTTAAAGAGAAGAACTTCCCTGTGTTTATAACCTTATAAATAGTCTAAAGGCCGCTACGCCAATGCCTTAATCAGCCTCGGACGCTACATAAGTGTAAATATAGGTAGTATCGGCGTTACAACAGGCCTAAATGCCCTAAATACCACGATAAGTCCGACGACAGCACGTTACGTTCCCCCCACACCTAGTCATTCTTGTTAGCCTAGCTTAGCTCCCCGAGTGGCGCGCGCGTGCCGTGGAGGACGCGACGATACTTTTAATATTTACACGCTTTAAGTACGATTTACAGAAATACAAACTCAAATTATCTCATACTAAGGCGACGTATGAATACGGCATAGGTTTTAGAAAGCGGAAATAATTACCTTTTAATTCGTTTTCGCAAAGACTGCGATGATAAACGTCTTGCTGTGCGGTCGAGTGAGAGGGAACTGCGGGAGGAAAAGGAAGTGCGTGGCTGCGTGCTCTGCTTTTGACTGCGGACCTCAGTGGGAGGGGCTTAGCGCGATAAGGGAAGGAAGTGCGTAGGCTGCCTGGGGCGCGTGCTCTGTTTTTTTGGGGCTAGCGACCTCAGTGGGAGGGGCCAGTGCGATATAAATGGAAGTGCGTGCTCTGATTATTTTTTTTTACTGCGACCTCAGTGGGAGGGGCCAGTGTGATGAGGAAAATGCGTACTGAGTAGTGTTGCCAGATTATGTGAGAGAAATAATCAACCAGGTCTGGGTAAACCAGGGGTCTTCAACCTTTTCAGGCCAAGGACCCCCTAGCTGAGACAGAGATGAAGTCTAAAAAGCTCGAGCTTGTAGATCTGCTATTTTTGGCCAAAGTGCTCCTCAGAAAAAGGGATGCTAGAGTTCAAGACAAGTGGTTAATGTAAAAAAAATAAATCATGTCGCACAAAGATTTGGCGGACCCCTTGTAGTAACTCTGAGGACCCCCTAGGGGCCCCGGACCCCCTGTTGAAGACCCCTGGGGTAAACAATCCAAAAAGAAGCGAACATGCCACACAAGCACTTTAAACCTATATTGGCTATTTGAAAATAGCCGATCTGTTATTCTCTTGATATAAATTGTGGAATATTTGGAAGATTTTTTGAAACATTCTAACAACACAAATCTGGTATGTGGGGCTCCCTGGCACAAAACATTTTTAGATGGGGCCGGGGGGTCTAGGGGGACTAATACAATTTTTGGGTCCTTGACATGAAAATATTTGAGAATCACTGGTTTAAAATAAATAATAAATTCAAATATTTTGGAAAAAAGCCCAAATAAGCAACTACACTTTAGAAAGAAGCCCAAAAACTTTACAGAAAAGTAAGCCCAAAAGGTTGCTTATAATAAGTAGACATGGCAACACTAGTGACGAGCACTCTGCCTTCGACTGCGACCTCAGTGGGCGGGGCCAATGCAGTGCTTTTGACTGCGACCTCAGTAGGAGGGGCCAGTACGGTGCATTTCACTGCGGCCTGTTTAGATCTTATTTTTAACTCTCTGGTTTAGATACGTATGCATGGGAGGGGGCAGCAATCAGCATCACTGGCAGGTCTTTTGTTTTGCCCTTTTAACTTTATTTGCAAATAATATGGGGTAGGCTAGGCTTATATATTATTTCTCAAACACTCCATGTCAACATAGGCCTACAATGGAATGTGAAAATACAATATGGAAAATGAATACAATGACACATGTTTAAATGTTTTTCCCCTAAAGGTAATGTATTTAAAAATAAAATGATGTTAATCTGGGTATAGACTTTAAAAATGTAAGATCTGGCCCGTTGCTAGGATGAGGGACATGTAAAGCATAGTTGGGTATAATTTGTGCCTACATATATTGATTGATTGATTGATTGATTGATTAATTGGTTGATTTATGTTCCCTATAAAAATGTCCCTATCTTATATTTTCCTAAAATGTATATACTAAATACAAATAAATATACTTTAAGTACCAAAAGTAAAAGCACTCATTATGCAGAATGTCCCATTTCAAGTTTTGAAATGTATACAAATCTTTTGAAAATAGCAGATCTACAAGCTCACAATGCGTCGCATCGCGATGCATTGTGAGATTGTAGATCGGCTATTTTCAAATGGCCGAAATGTATATAGGGTTACCTGAAGTGGTTAATGTTTTGTAGTAATAATCAAAATCGACAAAGTAACTTGGAACTAAACTTTTCAAATAATTGTAGTGGAGTAAAAACATTGCCTCTGAGATGTAGTGGCGTAGAAGTAAAAGTTTTGGAAATTGGAAACACTCAAGTAAAGTACAAATACCTCAAAATTGTACAGTACTTAAGTAAATGTACTACTTAGTTACAAACACTACCACAAGACTGAGCTGGTCTCTCTCTCCTTTACTTTACTAGCCTAATATACTCTGTACACCAACTTGGTGACGAGCACATTTTGAACCATGTCAGGGTCTAAGAGGTTATGTTAAAGTGATATTGTGAAGTGCAGCCTATCATAGTTCACATGCTTTTCCCGTAATTGTAGCTTATTAATTAATAAGCTACAATAAGCTTAGTAATTAGTAGGCCAAGGACAGAACCATGGATGGATGTACACAAACTTGTCTTAAACATGCAGCCTAGTTTTATTTGAATTGGAGTAGGAGGCTTTTAGTTTTGTGTTAACTTTACCAGAAATGATAAGAATATAATTTACAATCCTTTACTTTAGCCTAATATGCCATGGCATGGATATGAATATTTCTTGGAGCTAAACAAAACACACATCCAAAACAAAGGATATGAGCATGTAGTTCAGTGGTTCTCAAACATTTTCATGTCTGCGGACCCCCATCTGAAAATATGTTTTGCCAGGGGACCCCACAGGACAAGATTTGTGCTGTTAAAACTTTTCAAAATGATTCCAAATATTCCACAATGTTTAAAGAACTTTCGATTTGGAAACAGGAGATCTGCAACTCACAATGACTTGCAGTGTGACATGTTGTGAGATCAGCTTTTTTTTGGAATAGCTGAAGTAGGGTTAAAGTTGTTGATGAGTAAAGGCTGGGAAAGAGGCTACAGTTTGCTGGGGACCCCCTGGAATGCCCCCAAAGGACCGTTGGCAGTCCCTGGACCCCACAGTGAGAACCAGTGGCATAGATTTCAGATCTCAGACTATGATCTTTAACCACTTAACGGTTCAGTTTTAACCCGTAGTTGTAGTCAATAGCAACAGTAGCCGATCTACAAGCACACAACACGTCGCAATGCGACACTTTGTGAGCTTGTACAAATTGACCTTCAGGAACAAGAATGTGTTTAGTAACATGTCCCTGGAAAAGAAAATATCTCTAAACCAATATTTGTCGAGTGGCCTATATAGTGAGCTTATCTTTAGGCCTATAGTGAGCTTATCTTTAGGCCTAAAAATACGTGTGTGTCTGCGTGTCTGCGTGTGTGTGTGCGTGCGTGCGTGTGCGTGCGCGTGTGTGTGTGTGTCAAGCATGACCTTTCTTCTTTTTATAATTGAATAAGTGGATACTGTTTTTATGAACTACTTGATACTTTTAAAACAACAAATCTACCCTAGCACTGGGTACAACTACTGATGAAGAAATGTTGAACCTTGAGCCTAGAGAACATCAACACGCAGGGGATGCCAACAAACTGAAGGCCAGCTCCCATTTGGAGTTGAACTAGATTGTACTTTAACCACTTCAACCCTGGCATTCCTTTTGGGTAAAAATAAAAAAGCAAACAAAAAAAGCAATTGAGATGAACAACTTAATTATGACTTTGGTGACGTGCACATATGCCATTTCAAGGTAGAAGGAGTTTAAGTGATGTTGTGAAGAGGAGCCTATCATATTTGACATGCATTTCCCATAATTGTAGTTAGTGAAAGTACTGTACTTAAGTACACTTTAGAGGTACTTTTACTTTACTTGAGTATTAAAAAAAAATTCAAGGCTTTTCTACTCCATTATACATCTCTGAGGCAAAATATACTTTGCACATTTAGATTATTGATATGAAACATGCATCAACTCAGTGGCTTTGTGGTCAGAGTGTTAGTCCTGAGACGGGGAGATCGGGGTTCAATTCCCGGCCGTTCATACAACCAAAGACTGTAAAAATGGGACCTAGTGCCTCCCTGCTTGGCATTCAGCATCAAGGGTTGGATCGGGGGTAAGGCCCTGAGAATACTACAGTATCATGTCCAGGTCAAGCTGCCTCACACTACAGAAACAGAAGATAGGCTCATGGCTCAGCAAGGCCTATACTTACTTAACCACTAATAACTATTACATAATATGCATATGATTTTATATCTACATTTATTTTACAAACGAGGGCCCACATAGCCTACATAATATAGGCCTATATTTAATTACATTTAATGCCTAATATTTACACAAACTACGGATTGCTACCCAACCCGCAATGTCATTTTGGGGATAAACAAGAAGTCCAAGGGTGAAATTAAGTCTGAATGATGTACCATGCAATTCTGCTCAAATCATTTAAACTTTACAGCAATGTTTTGTAGCCTAAGCCTACAGTATGTGTATTGATGCCAATGCTTTTGTACTTTTACTCTTCATTTTGAACACATGCCTATTTCATTGGCCTTCATTGTGGTATTGATTATTTTTTCACGACTGGTTTATTAGTAGGCAGGATGGAACTAATAATGTGGGCTATAGGCTAAAATATAACGTGGAGTTCAAGTTTTGCATTTACAGACAAGGTGCCGCCACTCCAGAACAAAAGACAAGATGAAGTTTAATGAGGATTTGAGACCTGGCCTAGAACGATATGGTCCTGCTGGTATTCACAGGCAAACGTGCTTGTGTGAATGCAAATCATTCTCACACTGACAAAGTGACTTTGATTCATGCATGAAAGTCATTAACAAATGAAATGTCTGTGTGTGTGTCTGTGTGTGTGTGTGTGTGTGTGTGTGTGTGTGTGTGTGTGTGTGTGTGTGTGTGTGTGTGTGTGTGTGTGTGTGTGTGTGTGTGTGTGTGTGTGTGTGTGTGCGTGTGCGTGTGCGTGTGTGTGTGTGTGTGTTTGTGGGGGTGGGGGGCGGCTTGGGGGTGTTGGGTCTTTCCTAGCCTTGGGTGAAGACGGTCATCGGTCATATGACAGTCTTGTATCAAAGCTAGGTCTTTCCATGCATTTACAGATCAAGCTGCAAGTGAGCGTCGAACGTGTAGCATGTTTCGTTTTTTTTTATTTGGCGGATGAGGCTTCTAGTTTTGTCTTAACTTAACCAGAAATAATAATGAAAATTCTGAGCTGCCATCAACATGCAGTGAGTTGTTTCACCTCACTCACTCAGACATTCAGCTCCACAGCTCCACCCTGTGGGGGGAGGGGAGGCATTGTTCCATTGTGTTGAACTCAGCCTGATGCTTCACACCAAGATAGTAAGACAATGAGAACTCCATGCTGGAACACTAGATATTCAAAGTCCTGGAATATAGTAGAACTATGAGAGAGGAAAGCAATTTGCCATCCCTGTAGGAAGCTCTGAAACATTTGCCACCCCCCCCCCCCCCCCCTTTCATGAGGTGTTTTAGTGTAAGTTTCATCAACATGTCTATCAGTGGCTTGTCAGAGTGGGGGTGGGGGTTGGGTCTCAGCATTTTGTGGGGGGAAGTTCAGAGCAGGGCAGGAATTTCAGGGAGCCTACGAAGGTCATGGCCGTCGTTATCCTTCAGTTTGGCCTTGTGCCGCTCAAAGAAAATGGCATGCCCTGAGAACACAGTGCTCTTAATGCCCCAGCTGACGGTACCACTTTCTCCTCTGTCGCTTTCCTGTCAATATGTAGACACCAGTGTCTTTCTGGTCATGTAGACAACAGTGTCTTTTGTTGAGATTCTGAATCCCTGAGTCTCCATCTTTAAACCGATCCTGTGACTTTGATTAGTGCAGGGCTAAGATTGTATCAGATTGTAAATAGCATCATTTATTTATTTCACTGCAGATAGTCTACATATAAAATGTAAAATCATCCTTAACCCCTAAATGTTATTCTTTCAATTCAACTCAAATCTCGTTTTATTTGATGGCCCTCCTGCCCTGGCATTTGGCCTTTGTGCCACCAAAAGCCAAGTGGCCTTGCCCCTAAAATGACGAAATTCCAGGCCAGGTTCAGAGTATTTTTAAATTATTTTTGAAGGTGCTGTTATGAGTTCTGTTAACTTTTAGTTTTGTAAACAAACTTTTTAAAAAAAAGGTTAAAACTCTATATTCTGATAGCAACCATCTCTACAGTGTTTGTTAAGTAACAGGGGTCTCATTACACTCATTTTATAGTATTCCAAAATGTGTCTGCTAGTTTTTTGCTGTCAATCTTTGGGAACCAGTGGTGTGTGGTGTGTGTGTGTGTGTGTGTGTGTGTGTGTGTGTGTGTGTGTGTGTGTGTGTGTGCGTGTGCGTGTGCGTGTGCGTGTGTGTGTGTGTGTGTGTGTGTGTGTGTGTGCGCGCGCGTGTGCATGTCTAATGTCACTTACCACTGGAATGATCAGTACCAAAATGTATAGCACAAGTAGGCAAAGTAAATTGCCTAACTTTCTCTCTCTCTCTCTCTCTCTCTCTCTCTCTCTCTCTCTCTCTCTCTCTCTCTCTCTCTCTCTCTCTCTCAAAACAGCAGATCTATAATTATGCTATATGCTATTAAGATATGAGACATGTCAGATTTCAACATCAAGGCAATTCAATGTGCTTTTTAATAACAGATACAATTACAGTGCAAAAGAGAAAGAAAAAGAAAAATAACTCAATCAAAAGCAGCAGCAAACACACATCTTTGTTGTGATTTGAAAGAAATAATAGTGTCAGCAGACCTGCAGTTCTCTGGGAGTCTGCTCCAGATATGTGGAGCATAAAAACAAAACTGGCTTCTTCCCCACGTTTATTTTTGGTTATGCAGTGCAGCAGTGGTGGAAAAAGTACTCACATGTTTACTGCAATGTAAAAATACAAAAAGTAGAAAGTACACATTATGCATTATAAAAAGTAGAAAGTAGCCTACACATTATGCAGAATGTCCCATTTCACAAGTTTCAAATAAATAAAATGTATACAAATCTTTTGAAAATAGCAGATCTACAAGCTCACAAAGCTATTTTCAAATAGCCAATGTTCAAATAGGGCGAATATATGTTGTATAATAATAAACCAAATCTACAAAGTAACTAGTAACTAACGTTTAAAAAAAAAAATGTAGTGGAGTAAAGTAGGCCACAATATTTGCCTTTGAGATGTAGTGGAGTAGAAGTAAAATCATTGGAAATTGGAAATACTCAAGTAAAGTACAAATAGCTTAAAATTGTACTTAGGCTACAACACTGATGATACGTCCCAGTTGCATCCATGTGATGTTTTTCCTCATTAGTAATTCTATTTATAGTGGCTCATAGGAATAGACTATGTGACAACCAGGAATAGTTTGGTGACCACAGGAGAGACTGGTGACAGCCGGAATGTAGACGGCATCCCGGGAGCAGTATGGGTTAGCGCCCCATGCTGTGTCTTCCGTGAGGAAGAAGCCCAACAAACCCGCGGTGAGGCCTTTAGGAGGGCCATTCAATCAATCCGCAAGTGGAGCCTGCAGTACCACAAGGAACCATCACGCCAGAAGGAAATGTTTGGATCGGGGCAGTGCAGCGGATCTGGCGCAGCGCTCAGGTCCTGGACCTGGTGAGACGAAGGAGGAGCCCGGCCAGGAGTCAACCCACAGAGCCTAGTCCCTCCACGTGCCAGAGCCTCCCCGAGTCCCGGCAGAGTACTTCCGGAGAAGCGGACTGAGTGGCCCTGTCTTGCCCTGTAGGACTGACCGTGGGTAGCTACTGGGACGTAAGTCGGGGCTTGATCAACCCTGGCTGGGTCACCTGGGCGAGGGTGTATGTTGCGAGACCCGAAACACCCTATGACCCCAGGCTACAACACTGATGATACGTCCCAGTTGCATCCATGTGATGTGTTTCCTCAATTGTACTTAAGTACTGCACTTAAGTAAATGTACTTAGTTACTTTCCACCACTGAGAGATCTGGATGGTTTATACATTTTCACATTATATGGAAATATTTGAACTGGGGACCCTCCTCCACCCTGACAAGCACATGGAATTGTAGGAGTTTTAGGCATTACATTATAGTATGGCTCGGTTCCACAGAAAAATATTGAAAATAGCTGAACTACTGGCTCACAATTCTATTACAATTCAATTCACAAAGCCTCGCCTATACTATAGCTGCACTTTAAACACTGCCTTCAAACACTTCATTACTTTGAGGTTGTATGTTCTTGTTATCGGTAAACCTGCCATCATACCATCATGACATACTAATATATATTTTTTGCACTCACTGTATTGAACAGAGCATTTTCTAAATGTGTTCTATTGTTGGATTGTATGCCATCCTAAGGCAGGGGTCACCGCCTGCCATGCTGGCTTGTGGTGGACATTTTTGTCAAAATTCTATTTTTGCCACGGACATACAAAATGAGTAGACAATAATATTACCAGAAACACATAGAGAGCTAGCCCTGAATGACCATAGCAGGTCTGTAACTCTGAGAGTGTTCAAATGGAACCAAATGGACCCTTACGGTCCATTTGGTTCCATTTGAACACTCTCAGAGTTAAGGAGGTCCTTGCCAGTAAAACATTTGAGAACCACTAGTACTAGTGGACTCCTATGTGCCATAGAGTCATAGTAAATCATATTTTGAAGAAACCATGAAGACTAATATTCAGTAATTAGGTCTGGTGGTCAAAATAAGAACTTTATAATGTTATGTAAAACTTTGCTACGGACAAGGACAAGTGTTTCCGCAGCGCAGACACATTTGTCCATCCATGTACAGACATATTGATGACCCCTGTCCCAAGAAGGCTGTGATGTTTTTCAAGGTTCACAATGGTTATTGTATGTGTTTTGTCCATGTATGTAGGTGTGTACAGTATATATGATTTGTTTGGTCTACTCTGTATACATGTAACGATTGTGACATGTATTTATGTTAATAGGACCCCCTCGAAAATGAGATGGTACATCTCAAGGGGTTTATCCTAAAAGAAACTTGAACACACTGCATGGTAGACAGAGTGATCTGCTTCAGGGAGGCATATAGTTTCAACTGAGTCCAATGATGTTGTAGCGCCCTCAAGAGGTGACCTCTGGCACTTGTTTAAGGAAGTTGGTGTTCTGTTCCTCCAGCATTAAAACATGCTCACAGGCAGAGACCACGGTCAGATTTAACCTCTGAGACATCCCACTCGGCCAGACTAACTTTGAGCCTGGACTGGAGAGTGACCGTCCAGCTTTCCACTGGATTTAAATGTAAACATGGTCATTGGTCATGACTTTGATCAATCTCATTCAACCAATTAAATGTGTGTGTAGCCTACACATTAAGTGTGTATTAGTTTCAGGGATAAATTGATGGGTGTGTGTGTGTGTGTGTGTGTGTGTGTGTGTGTGTGTGTGTGTGTGTGTGTGTGTGTGTGTGTGTGTGTGTGTGTGTGTGTGCCTGTGCGGCATGTGTGTGAGCAACAGCAAATTTTGCATGCTGTGTGTTAAAGCCCCTCCCCCTGCTAGACTCATCAGAGAGAATAAAAGATTCACCTTCAATCTTCAGACCAAACACACACACACACACACACACACACACACACACACACAAGTTCCAGACAACAAGTGGACAGACACACCAGGAGGACACCACAGACTGTCTTTCCATCCACAGCTACAGGAGGGAATACTGACCCGCAGGTCCCAGACCACTCTGGAACCTACTGCTGACTGACTCTGTCAGCTGAATGGACTTTAACAACAACCAGGATTCACAGTGAAAGTCAACTTCAGGGAACATTCTAGAGGAGTTAGTGTAACTACCACTGACTGACTGACTGATATCAGGTTGTGTCTTGGGCAGTCATAGTGCTTGTGGCTTCACCTCAGAGACAAAATGTCCTCAAAGTTTTCTTTTTCAGAAGAGGATTTTTTCTGTCCCGTGTGTCACGACATCTTTGACGATCCTGTCTTCCTGTCATGTAGCCACAGCTTCTGTAGAGACTGTCTGGAGAAATGGTGGATAGAGAAGGAAATAAACGAATGTCCAGTTTGTAAGAGAACACATTCAATAGAGGATCCACCCTGTAACCTGGCTCTGAAGAACCTGTGCGACACCATCAGAAACCAGCAGAAACAACGGAGAGCTCCAAAACGTCAGAGAACGTCATCGGAGGATCTCTGCAGTCTGCTGCACACCGAGGAACTCAAGCTCTTCTGTATGGAATGTCAACAGCTAGTGTGTCTTGCGTGTCTTCCTCCAGAAAAACACACAAACCACAGCTTCAGTTCCATCAGAGAAGCTGCACTGGACCTCAAGGAGGAAGTCCACATATCACTGAGTTCTTTACAGGAGCAACTGGAGGTCTTCAAGACATTTAAAGCAAACTGTGACGGTGTGGCGGCATATATTAAGACCCAGACCCGGATGGCAACGACTAACATTAAGGAACATTTTACAAAGCTCCGTCAGTTTCTACAGGAGGAAGAGCAGGCTAGGGTCTATGCAGTGATCGAGGAACAGCAGCAAAAGAGTCGGATGATGAGGGACAAGATTGAAGGTCTGAACACAGAGATATCAACCCTTTCACGCACAATCAGAGCCGTAGAGGAGGAGCTGAGAGCTGAACACGTCTCATTCCTACGGAACTACAAGACCACGAAGGAAAGAGTCCAGTTCACGCGTCAGGACCCACAGCGGATCCCGGGGACGATGCTAGACGTGGCAAAGCACCTGGGCAACCTGACCTTCAGAGTCTGGGACGAGATGAAGGACATCGTCTCCTACCATCCTGTCATCCTGAACCCCAACACTGCCCATTCAGCACACATGGTGTCTATTGATATGACCAGTGTGAGCTGTGTGCAGGAGATCCTTGATATTACATCTGACGATGAAATCCGTGAGCGTCTCTATGTAAAGGGTTCTGAGGGCTTTGACTCAGGGACTCACATCTGGGATGTTGAGGTTGGACTCAATAGACACTGGAAAGTGGGTGTGATTGCGGAAAGAACAGAGAATCTGTTTTGGTGTCTGCAGTTCGATAACAGCGACTACACAGCCTACTGCCCGCTAGTAGGCTGCGCAGAACTTCTCGAACTGAAGCAGAAACCCCGGAGGATCAGAGTCCAGCTGGACTGGAACAGAGGAGAGCTGTCATTCTCTGATCCCGATGCAAACACACACATACACACCTTCACACACACTTTCACTGACACGCTCCATCCATGCATTTACAATGCTGATACTCTGCCTCTGAAATTGTTGCCAGGGAAGGTAAGTGTAACTGGAACATTATGATGATTATGTTGATGATCTTGAACGTTGATGGTAGGACATGATAAAAAACTAAAAACTATTTAGATGTTTTGGTGTATTTGTCACTGTAATATTTGCACATACGTTAAATTTGTCTCTGCATTAACTACTGTCTCTGCAGTGGGTGCTATTATTACAGTGCCCAGGGAGCAGCTATATAGGGGTTAAATGTCTTTATCAGAGTCTTTAAAGGGGAATATTACTGTGTGATAATCATGTGTCTTGTAGAGGAACACTGATCTGCAATGTCATCTACCTGTCCGTACAATGATGATAATGATGCCATGTTGTTATGATCTGTTTTTTTGTCAAAAAATAAAAACTTACTTTTGATTTGATTTGGCTACTAAATGAAGTGTCTTCATTTAATCTATTTCTACATGGCTTCCTCGTAATTTCTTTTATCGCTGTACCATTTTGCTAGCCTGGTAAATCCCGGTCGTGCGAATCGACATTTTCTCTGCGGTCTGCAGAAGACACATGCAAATGTGAATTCACGCGACCGGTATGGTTTACTAGGCTGGCTACCATTTTGCATGAATATCAAATTGGTTTCACTGAACCATTTCATTTATATGTTTCTGACATCCTGTCACACAACTCTTGTGAAATAACATGAAATAACATACATCATGGCAGTTTACGTGATGTTAGCAGAGGTCAGCATTTACAATATTACAGATGTTTTATGAAAACATGTGTGAGGTAAACAGATGGTAGTCTAATCCTTTGAGTATAGTATGAATATGTCTTTAATCAGCTGGACAGAGGTGAACACCTAAAATGAGGAGTGACTGACAGCACATACATGGGGCTCTTAACATTAAACCTGGTGGCCCTATCTTTGGCCACCAGGGCCACACGTTTTCTTGTAAAGGTTTTCAAAAATAGTGAAAATGGCCGATCTACAAACACATCGTGATGGCATTGTGAGCTTGTAGGTCAGCTATTCGCTATGTGTCATATTATGGCAAAGTCTTATGTGGTTATTGTAAATAACTCACAGTAAAACAACAATATCTTTCGTAACACTTTCATGTTTTAAAGGGATACTAGGGAGTTCAGAGGTAAATACACACCAGCAGTACTTTTCCCCGACCACCAGGGGGTGACACAGGAGGGACCTCCATAGAGAGGTTCTTTTGTAGGCATGGTGCCCGAAAACAGGTTGCTTTATTGGGATACAATATGCGGAAATTCCCGCCCTGCTGGTTCTCTGAATTTTTATTTTTAAATAGGCTCTTTCATGATAAATTGACCACATATATGAAGTTAAACAACTAAATTCTATCCACACGCTATCTTACAATTAAATTCTGTGCCTCAAAAACGAAGTTTGAGAGCGTTTTAAAACCGAAAGTAAACGTTCATACGGACACGGACGCGCACGGACGCGCACATGCGTGCGTTAATTTACGTCCCGGTAGTAAACATAGAACACATAAACATTAGGGAAAATACGGATTTCAGAAGGAGGACTGTGTTTCAATGCATATAAACACCCCAGCATAATTATATAGTGGCTGATAGAGGGGAAAAAATGCAAAATATATATATATATATATATTTTAAATTTAGGCTTAATGTTCCCTACAATGCCTTTAATGTAAAGCACACATGTAATACTACAGCATGGTTCCTGTGAGACAAAGCTGTCTACTGTACAATAAATAGTGTGTGTGTGTGTGTGTGTGTGTGTGTGTGTGTGTGTGTGTGTGTGTGTGTGTCATGTTAATTTCTGAGGTGCAACTGGAAATGCACGCCCCACCCGGTTGTGCCCTACCATAACCGGGTGGGGCGTGCATTTCCACCTGGCATTGTCCCTGACGTGCATCGTTACAGAGTAGGCCGGTGCAAGACAATGAACTCCCTGCTGGGACACTAGAGATATTCATAGTCCTGGAATGAGCCACTTCTGTACAAAGCTCTGAATCATTCATGGCCACACATCTTTAAGCAAGTGTTTTGGTTGTAAATCTAATCAACATTTCTATCAGTGGCCACTCAAAGTGTAGGTTGGGGGGTTGAGGCGGTGTCCAGTATCTGGGGAAAACAAGTTCAGAATCTATTTTTTAAATTATTGTAATCAAATTACTTAGTTTGTAAATCATATCTTGTCTAACCCTCATGTAGACAGTAAAATCCTTATTGTTATTTTATATATTTGTAACTCTGAGAGAGTTTAATTGTGTGGCTGGCATGAAAACCCTTCATAATATGTGAGTTTATTTCAGAGTGGAGATTTGATTCATTTCCCAATCATGTTCAGTATTGTACTATTCATTTGAGTTGGTCATTTCTCACTCATAGCAGTGAATATATCCATCAATAATATTTGTCAAACAAATGTAACACTATACTGGAGCTAAAACAAGCCTCTGTTCATTTCACATAGTTCATTTGTCAAATGAAATATAAGACAAATATCAATATTTTTTGTCAAACAAATGTAACACCACTACTGGAGCTGAAAGAAAATGTCTGTTGTGGTGGCATTCCAACGACCTTTGTTGCCATAGTGATTGAGTCCATATCTGTCAGCTTTTAATCGTGTGGATTTTGTCATCGATCCTCTGGGGAATATATACTGTGGAAGCTGTGACAAACACTTCCCTGGGGTTTGCTGAGAAGACACTCAGTTTGGACTAAATTGACAGACAGACGATTTGCACCATTTCTCAGCTCAAAATACACATTTGGGGAAATAATGTATGTTTGTTGTTATATAACACTTATTATAGTTAACACAGTGTAAAGCCAGTCTAACACTGTACTGCTCCCTGTATTATGATGCATATAAATACAATGTCCTCAGTTACATAAGTTACATGTCATTCACTGTGAGTTGTTCATATGATATATATATATATATATATATATATATATATATATATATATATATATATATATATATATATATATATATATATATATATATATATAAGCTCCTGTAGTTAACCATTTAAGCACTGGGTTACATGCAAAAGTGTCATCAGAATTTAGTGTAATTTTCCATAAGAAAGAAAGGTCCACCAGATGCACCGCCTGGCCAGAAGACGGCACTATTGTCACCCTAAACAAGGATAATATGGCATTGGACTTTCTAATATAAAATACATGTGGACTTTTGGCAAGTTTTATACATTCACTTAATTTGGGCCTTTTGCATGTTTATATTGGCCATGTCATTTGTATTATTGATGCCTCTATTGATGACATCTTCACATTGTTTTGATTGTAATCAGTTTTCTAGTTCTTATTACTGTCTCTGTAAAAAGTCCAAAGCCTATCACCAGAATACCCTCCCTTCTCCTGGTTGTGCGTCGCATGTTATCCCAAATCATACACTATCAACCAAGACAGTTCATAATGGAAAATTATATTTTTCTTTTTATTTAATTTTTAATATGTTCATAATGATTTCATGTACTATATTCACATAGAATATCAGTGTATCTGTTTTTTAGAACATCTTATGACAAGGGACAGATAGGCGATGGGATCGTAGACTGAAGACCATAAGGTACCCTAGATGTAAGTTTCTGATTATTAGACAGATCGTCTACAAAGAAACAGAATCATCACGGTACCCCATTTAAGTGTGATTCTGGCTCTATCTGCTGCCGGGCCGTGTGGCTTTTGATCTTGAAGTTAAATGGGAGGACTAACTGCGTTTGGACATTTCAAACAATGAGCAGTGAATGAACAGACGAATTAGGAGACATTCATTCCCTTTATGATCATTTACTGAAGATATTCAAAGCAAATGATAACAATTCATTTGATCATTGCATGATAAGAGTCCATCAGAGTAAAAGAAAATGTTGATTTTCAGTCAGAAAATAAAACAAATGCATAAAAATTTAAATCCCTTCACATCACAGAGAGTGCACTTATTTAGCAGTGTCAGCAGTGCATGTTTGTTAAATGACTTGGTGCAATCAGCAGTACTTCATGGAATATACATCCTGTGGCGATACCTTCCCTTTAAAACGTACTTGGACGCATTTAAGGTAACACAACAAGACAAAATCATAAATCCTTACTTTTTCACTTATAAAGTTTTCCCCCATTTTGGAGTTAGGAACCCCATGTAGGCTATACTAAACGCTGTCTCGATTAAAAAAAAATCCCTTTGCTACGTTAACCTGTGGCTGTCTACTATCCCATACAGTGGGGAAAATACATCTGTATAAAAATACACAAACAATTGAAAAAACATAACATTTTGATGGTCGAATGGAAGAAATGTATTTTTATTGGCTGTGTTAGCATTCAGTTATAAGTAATGTCATTGTACAACAAGTCAATACTGTTAAACACTTTAACCCTGGTGTCCCAATTTTGGGGCATGTCATTATAGGCAAACATTAAAAAAAAAAGAAAGTTTGCCCATAAACAATGTGTCACAACGTAACACAGTGTGTTGTCAACTTGTAGATCAGCTATTTTTGCAGCACCACACCATCATATGATGAAGTACAAAACATCATCAGACGTAACCTTGGGGCTTAAGTGGTAAATTAAGTCAGACCACCTGACTTCCAGAAAAGAAAGGTAAACATACATACTTCCATGTGCTTTAAATCCTGGGGTCACAAGAATTGTTTGACTTTAAAATGGGGTCAAACTATCCACCTGTTTCCTAGGCTTTTCACTGTGTTCCACTTCCTGTCTTTTGATCCAATGAAATCCAATGAAACCGGTCAGATGACTAATGATATCCAATGAAATCCGACAGGAAGTGGAAAACACACAGTCAAGAAACAGGTGGATAAAAACATAAACTTACTTACCGACATACACAATTCAACCTACTTTATTCCACTAACACACAAACCACATTCACTCTGCATAAACACTGCAGCTGAAAGAAAGAAAAAACACTGAATCCTCACATCACAACCATTCACTTTCAGCCTTCTTCATACGCTGCTCTTTTCTACTTCAATAAATACTGGTCCTGGCATAAATGGCCACGAACATGGGCTCATTAGGTTCTATGGCATTGGTTCTCAAAGTGGGGTCCGGGGACCCCCAGGGCCAGGGGTCCTTGAAGGAGTTCCAGGGGGTACCCAGCTAAATGATGTATAGTTAGCACTTATAGCAACCAAATGGACCCTTATGGGTCTGTAACTCAGAGAGTGTACAAATGGAACCAAATGGACCCTTATGGTGTCTGTAACTCAGAGAGTGTACACATGGAACCAAATGGACCCTTATGGGTCTGTAACTCAGAGAGTGTACAAATGGAACCAAATGGACCCGTTACGGGTCCATTTGTACACTCTCTGAGTTACATTAACATTTTAAAATATAAATTGGGGGTCCCAGAGATATAAATGCCATTAAATGGGGGTCCGTAGCCTAAATGCATGTCAAACTGGTTGTCCTTGAAATTAGCTAGAGCCGTAAAAATCTTCTCTTGTGTGGTCCCTGGCATATCTTTTCAAATGGGGGTCCGCGGGCTAATAAGTGTCAATTTGGGGGTCCTTGACATGAACAAGTTTGCGAACCACTGTTCTATGGGGTGCTACCTCAATGCAACAGAGCCGTTAAGACTAGTGGTTAATAATAATGGTCAAATGACACCCGGGGGGAGAGGACATGTGGGGTCAGTTGATAACGGCGTAGGGGTAGAAACCCCTGTCCTGCCACAACTGGCAGTGGAAAGCAGAGTCGTTGTGGACTGCAGACAAGTCGTTGGACAACAGGGCAATGGCTGTAGGGTACTCTGACCACTGGTCCGTCATCTTACCTGGAAGAAAGAGTTTCAGAAAAGGCGTTAATTAAACTAGTAAAAGTACTGAAACAAGACCAACACCGAGCACTATAACTACAAGGATAACTATAAAGATATAGTGTAGACCAGGGGTAACCAACCAGTCGATTACGATCTACCGGTAGATCAACCAAAGCCTTCTAAGTCGATCGCGGGGCGGGCCCGGTGGCAGACGGGCAGCCATCGACAATACACAGAGTTTGTGTATTTAGAGTAGCTCATCTAGCTGTTTACCAAACGGACATGTCTGGGGCCATCCACTGTGGAATGCCTCTGTTCTATTGTTCTATTGTCTCCGGTATCCCCCGTGTTTTGCATATGCATATCAGAACAGAACTACATCAGTATAAAAACCCACAGAGAGCAAAAGAACCACACACTACTATACCCACACAAGCAAGCAGTGACAAGCTATGGAAGGTCCGGCGAAAAAGAAACCGAAAACATACCATTACCACCTGGAATGGGAGCATGATTTTTTTTTCACGTCAGCGCATGGGAATACTATATGCCTCGTATGCCAAAAGACGTTAGCTTTGCCAAAACGTGGCAACCTGGAACGCCATCATTCTACCATGCATGCTAAATACAAAGACCTTTATCCACTGAAGAGCGCAAAAAGATCTAAAAGAATTGATGAACTGAAAAGTGGTCTCCAAACACAGCAGCGGCAGTTTACTGCGCTGCCAACAACAACAAAAAACAAGCTGGCGACAGAGGCATCGTTACGATTTAGCCATTTTTTGGCTCAGGACGGGGAGATGGTTAAAGAATTGCTGAATGCCGCGGCTGACAGCTTGTTTTCTAACCTTAAAAACAAGGACGAAATTAAAGCATTGATACAAACGTTGTCGCTTGGTGCACCTACGGTAGCCAGGAGAGTGGAATCGCTGTCTGAAGATGTATCCCAGCAAGTTTTCAAAGACTTGTCAAACTGTGAATACTTTTCACTTCAATTTGACGAGTCCACTGATGCCACTGACACAGCCCAGCTAATTGTGTTTGTCCGAATGGTTTTCGCCGATTTTACCATCAAAGAGGAATTTCTCGCCCTTATTCCGTTAAAGCAAAGGACCCGGGGTGAGGATGTGTACAATGCATTCAAGGATTACGTGCGTGAGTACAAGATTCCCATTCATAAAATCGTATCGATGACAACAGACGGGGCCCCAGCGATGCTTGGCGTTCGATCAGGATTTGTTTCACTGTGCAGAAAAGACGAAGATTTTCCGCCGTTTGTAAACTACCACTGCGTGATACATCAGCAGGCACTGGCTGCTAAAGCAATTGACATGTCACATGTGATGACTGTTGTTGTTAAAATAATCAACTCAATTCGTGCAAAAGCGCTACAGCACCGGTTATTTAAGTCTTTATTGGATGAACTGGACTCTGCATATGGAGATTTGATTCTTCACGCAGACGTCAAGTGGCTCAGTCGGGGCAAAGTGCTGCAGCGTTTTCTGGATTTACTGCCAGAGATCATCGTTTTTCTCAAGTCGAGAGACGAGGAGTATGAGCAGCTGTCTGACGATTCTTGGTTGTTGGACTTGGGTTTTCTTACGGACCTGACAGCAAAACTAAACGACCTTAACCGAGAATTGCAAGGGAAGGACAGAGGAATACCGCCCAACTCACTCCAAATCCAACTCACTCCATGAAGACTTAAGAAATATTTGCCCAACTCACTCCAGGGCTCGCCCAACTCACTCCAGGGCTGGGACAACTCCCTCCAGGACCAAAGACCAACTCCCTCCAGGACCATAGCCAACTCACTCCAGGACCAAACCCAACTCACTCCATGCAATGTCACCAGTGTAATATTGGTTCAATGTGTCAGTGATGTAAAGTAACTAAGTACATTAACTTAAGTACTGTACTTATGTACAATGTTGGGTATTTGTGCGTTATTTGAGTATTCCCAACTTCCAATGGTTTTACCTCTACTCCACTACATATTGGATCCACATATTGTTTTTTTACTCCACTAAATGTATTTGTTTTACTAGTTACTTTGCAGCTATAAATTATAATATTATAGTGTGTGTGTGTGTGTGTGTGTGTGTGTGTGTGTGTGTGTGTGTGTGTGTGTGTGTGTGTGTGTGTGTGTGTGTGTGTGTGTGTGTGTGTGTGTGCGCGTGTGTGTGGGTTGAATCGGTGGAGACTCTTACATTCTAACCCTAACCCTAACCCTAAACCCTAACCCTAACCTGGGTGGAGGGTGATTATGCGGGTGAACTCAGTGGAGGAGGGCCAAAACCTTAACGAGGAATATAACAACACCTCTTGATTTGACCAACAATAGAATAAGACATCTAACAAACACTGGACTCCAAGTGCCAAAGTGCCCCCCCCCCCCCCCCCCACAGAACCATTAAGTTGTTTTGTAGAGACAGTATTTAAAACTTTAACCAAGCCTAAAACAGAATAGAGTTAAAAGTAACAAATTCCTCAATATTGTACTTAATTCCTCAATATTGTACTCAATAATAATTTTTGGAGTGAGTTGGGCAAGTGTGTGGAGTGAGTTGGGCAAGTGTGTGGAGTGAGTTGGGCAAGTGTGTGGAGTGAGTTGGGCAAGTGTGTGGAGTGAGATGTCTTGAGTGAGTTGGGCGCGATTTGGAGTGAGTTGGATTTGGAGTGAGTTGGGCGGTTACCGGACAGAGGCATTGGTCACATGATCAGTGCAGTCAACGCATTCAAAATGAAGCTGGATTGGTGGGGCTCTCAGATACGACGTGCAAGGCTGACACGCTTCCCAAATCTTGAGAAGGTGTCACAAAACCTCACAGACAAAGCTGCCTTTCAACCCGAACCATTCTGTGCCCAATTGAACAAACTGACATCAGAATTTGAACGTAGATTTGTTGAGGTGCAAGGCATGAGTCAAGTGGCTGCTTTTGTGTCAAACCCTTTCCTCAGCATTGACGTTGATGAGCTGTCAGTTAAAATGCAGGACGTGTTTCCATTAACTACAGGTGTTGAAGAAGAGATTTTCGTACTAGTAAATGACCATCTATTGGTGGGCAGCAGAGCTAGAAACCAGGACTTTTGGTCACTTGTGAGCAGAGAGAAGTATCCCCTGCTTGTGTCTTGTGCACTTAAGCTGCATGCATACTTTGGCTCCACTTACTTATGTGAAATGGCCTTTTCACAAATGAAAATAATCAAATCCAAGTTTAGAACTCGTATGACTGACTCACATCTTAATGACTGCCTCAGACTGGCAATCACTAACTATCAACCAGATTTCAAAAGGCTTGCAGATAATGTGCAGTCAGTCACAGAAGTCTCATTAAAG
This sequence comes from Gymnoscopelus microlampas, assembly GCF_963454915.1. Taxonomy (NCBI): domain Eukaryota; kingdom Metazoa; phylum Chordata; class Actinopteri; order Myctophiformes; family Myctophidae; genus Gymnoscopelus; species Gymnoscopelus microlampas. The sequence goes on along the minus strand of NC_139942.1, from coordinate 52,249,838 downwards.
GTGGGCTGACCCTGAGAGTATTGGATCTGGCACCATATATGTGCAAATATATGGTCATGTATGCATTTTTGTCATTTGAACAGAATATCTGTAAATGTTAAAATTCATCGAACTGAGAAACTAAATATTGTGCATTGAAGAGAAGAAGACATCTGTAAAAGCAATCTATTTCATGTCCTTTGTGTTTAGTTTAATAAAAAAATAAAAAATCAACACAGAAGTTTATTTGTATTTTTGTCCTAATATTTATTTTTCTAATCTTAATATTTAGGCATCGACTATATAACTATCAGTGTGTATTCTTATTTAAACTACTAGTCTTTGTGTGGATGTATGCACTATGCACATGCATTGAGTCTGTCAGAAATGGAAATCGTGACAAGTGGGTTCTTTTGGAACATATTTTAGTGGTCTTGGACTTGAAAAGGTTGGTTACCACTGAGTTACACTAATAGTTCTGCGTCTCTCCATTCCTGACACACACACACACACACACACACACACACACACACCCCCCACACACACACACACACACGGTAATCAGCCTGTTTGTGTCCTCTTACCCTCTTTGGCGAAGTTGACAAGTTGTTGTGTGAGCAGCTGCTGGAAGGCCTTGTCCTCCACAGAGAAGGTCTTCTTCAGGAGGGACTCTAGCTTGCCGAAGAAGGTCACCGCATCCAGCATGTGGAAGGAGAAGCGGCTCGGGAAGCTCAAGAGGCCGCCAGCAGCTGACGTGTCGACCGGGCCGGACGGAGTGTGTGTCACCACGTACCGATACACAGGACTGCGCAAGGCCGCTGGGAACAGAGATGGATTTATTAAACCCTTTCAATCCGGGGACGCATCCGTGTCATTTTAGATTTCTTTGAGCTATTAAAAAAATAGCAGATATACAAGCTCATAATAATGTAATGATTTGTAATAATTTGTGGTTGTCACAAAATCCCAAGGCACACCTGCACTTAATAAAAATAATAATAAACTCTATTTGTATAGCACCTTTCATGACATGACATGCAGCTCAAAGTGCTTTACAGAGCGAGAATACAATTACAGTTTCAACTAATTTAACAATAAAGCAGAAAAGAAAAGCAGAAGCATAAAACAACATTAAAATAATAGCAAAGGGCAGTGAATCGGGCAATACAGTGATGACATGGACAACAACACAGAGATTTAAAAATCAACCAAAAAAAATCTGCTAAAAGCAAGAGTGAAGAAGTAGGTCGACAGAGGCTGCCTGTCTTAGGTGTAATGGGAGTTTATTCCACGCTGTCGGTCCGTAGAAGCAGAATGCTGTGTTTTTTATAAGTCATTGTAGGCAGCACCTCCAGCAGGTCAGCACTTGGAAGACCTGAGGGGGCGGTTTGGAACATATCTAGGCAGGCAGTCATATAGGTAGGAAGGTGCCAGACCATTTAGAGCTTTATAAACTTGTAAAATATTTTTTAAATTAATTCTAAAAGCAACCGGGAGCCAGTGCAGTGAAGCTAGAACTGGAGTAATATGTTCTCTCATCTTAGTTTTAGTTAAAACTCTGGTTGCCGCATTTTGAACAAGTTGTAATCTGTCAGTTGTTTTCTTTGGCAGGCCAGAGTAAAGTGCATTGCAGTAATCAAGCCCAGAGAAAACAAAAGCGTGGATCAACGTTTTTGCATCGTCCATGGTACACCTTTTGAGAACCATGGTCTTAAATCAGTGTTATGTATGCAAGCGTACCTGCAGCCCTCCTCGCCAGGTCATTGTTGGGACAGGTCCACCTCATGTCTGTCACCATGGTGGTGTACATCCTCTCAGGACAGCGGTCTATGGTGGGACAAGGAGCAGAGCTGGGGTACAGCTCCAAAGCCAGCTCAGGGAGGTCCTCACCAAAGGGCCTCAGTTTGTCTGAGTTGGACACAGCACACACAGAAGGGGAAATATAAATACATGAATACAATACAATAAGTAAGTATCTATATAGATGTAATGTCATTTTATGTGATAATTAATTCATCACATGACACTACCTTATTTAGTCACAAAGACGAGGCGGAAACAGCATGCAGAAAACATGGCGGCCATGACAGCTACAATCATATCAGCCCTTGGGATAATCAGATATCACCCTCTCGGCCCTGTGTGTGTGTGTGTGTGTGTGTTATTTAAAATTATTTTTTATTTAAAAAATGAATAAACTCAAAGTAATTTAGCCAGTGTGGTACGCAAGTCTTCCACAAGGGGCCTGGGTGACGGAATTGTTGTGGACCCCCCCTACTCATAATAATGAATTGGGGGCCCAGGTATAATTATTGCACCCGCTATATATTATTCTGCGCATGGCAACATTGACATGGTGCAGTTCACCTGTGCAGCGGTTCTGGTGTCAGCATCATTACAATACTTTCAATCTTAGAGGTCAGAATGTTGTCCATAGCGTATCTCTCACCTGTCACAAACCAGCGGTAATCATCCCATGTCCACGTGGAGATGTTCTCATACGGGGGGCTACAAAGGAAACGCAGATCAACTGTTGGGATTGCAATACACCAGTGTTGATTTCGTCGACTAAAACCATGACGAAAAATGTTCGTCGACTACCTTTTTTCACTGACGAAAACGAAATAAAAACTAAGCTATGATTAAATATATTGACAATTTTGACAACAAATAAAAACTAGACTAAAATGTTAGTGAGGGACTAGTGGAGAAGATATCCAAGGACAAGTCATTTTATGTTTGGTTGCGCTCGGGTGTTGCGCTCTGGAAATAGCCGATCTACAAGCTCACAACGCGTCGCAGCGTGACACGTTGTGAGCTTGTAGATCGGCTATTTTTAGCATGCAACCAAGTGTAAGATCAGCCATCAAGGCACCGTCACAATACATTTTATTCAACTAAATCAACTGTAGATTTAGTCGACTATAATCTTATGATATTTAGTCGACTAAAACTAGACTAACAGTGAAACATTTCAGGTGACTAAAATATGACTAAAACTAAATGGAATTCAAAAGACTATGACTAAAACTTAATCAAAATTAGCTGTCAAAATCAACACTGCGATACACAACAATAGTGAAACTTTTTGTGACTACATTTTGACCTGGCCAGAGCAGAGTCACCTGAAGTCCATCTCCTGCCATGTGGTGCCTATGACGAACGGCACATCGCTGAAGTTTCCCCCTGCAGTCTCCCATGTCTCAAAAGGCGGGGCAGTGAGCACGTGTCCGTCCACCACCGCCACAGGGCCGAAGAACCTCCCTTTAGTGGGGAGATCCACCAGGTCATCCGCTGCCCATGACGGATACTTCTGCCATGGGATGGCCTGAGGAAAACCGCTTGTTAACAGATTACTCTCTCCATAGTGACACTAATAATGGTGGTTTGTGCCATGCAGTAAAATCATTTGTAATTCTTCTATTAGTAACTCTGATAGTGTACAAATGTAACAAAATGGGCAAAAATCCATTTGGCTACATTTGTTAAACTAGAGGTTAGGGCTTTCAAGACTAGAGATTTTTACTGGTCGACTAATTTGACCCAGTGGTAGTCGACTAGTCGACTAGACTAGACCCCCATTGTTTTAATGCCATTACTATTATTATCATCCTCCTACCTTTATTTTTATGCCGTTTTAAGGGAAGCGCTTCTGGCACAGCAGCATCTCCAAGGATCCTCAAAAGGGGGTTATTGCCCAATAATAGGCTACTATTGGCCATACTTTTGACCCCCTTTTGATCAAAATAAAGGCAGGAGGATAATAATAATAGTAATGGGCCATTACTATGGCATTAAAACAATGGGAATTATTTTTTCAACTATTCGACTAGTACCAACAAGGTCGACTAGTGGTTATACTAGTCGACTAGTGGTTATACTAGTCGACTAGTGGTTATACTAGTCGACAAGTGGTTATACTAGTCGACTAGTGGTTATACTAGTCGACTAGTGGTTATACTAGTCGACTAGTGGTTATACTAGTCGACTAGTGGTTATACTAGTCGACTAGTGGTTATACTAGTCGACTAGTGGTTATACTAGTCGACTAGTTGGTGAAAGTCCTAGGGCCGCTATGCACTGTATGCAGCCCTCACACCTAAGTCGCACTGTCGATCCGACCGGTTTGTCTAAGTCATAGTGAGGGGTGCCTCGTCAGATACCTGTTGTACCCATCTGTCTGTGTCCGTTTTGTGCCCTGTATCTGTCAGTCTATGTCCCTTTAATGCCCTGTTTCCTAGGCTGTGTGTTTTCCACTTCCTGTCGATTTCATTGGATCAAATCGACAGGAAGTGGAAAACACACAGCCTAGGAAACAGGTGAACGGCGGTTCTGGACAACTGGATATCCATGTATGCCTATATATGGATATACATATCGGTTGGATCGGCAGTTTGCGGACAACCGCCGATCCGAATGACTCGGCCATACATGCCTATATGGGCGTATCGGGTTCGTTTATGGTTATGTCTGAGTCATAGGTCCGTCAGCTGGCCCCTCCCATTAACCAATTTGAATATAGGATGAACACATGACGTGTGTGTGTGTGTGTGTGTGTGTGTGTGTGTGCGTGCGTGCGTGCGTGCGTGCGTGCGTGCGTGTGTGTGTGTGTGTGCGTGTGCGCGTGTGCGTGTGCGTGTCCTGCCTGTAGAATGTGTTTGATGGGGAGCCCTCTGAGGCAGGCCAGGTCTTTGCAGCCCGTCTTCTCCAGGAACACCAGGTTGTCTGCCTCGGCCTGCTTCAGGGAGGCGTTGAACACGTATGAGCCGCTCATGTCCACCGCGGCGCGGAACAGACCCTTTGCCAGGGGTGACATCATCAGGGCCCACACAGACGTCCCGCCTACACGGACGGGTTCAATATTAAAACCAAGCTTCTGATGAACAGCAGTGTTGATTTTAACAGCAAATTTGTATTTAGTTTCAGTCATAGTCTTTTGCAAGTCCATTTAGTTAGTTAGTCTAGTTTTAGTCGACTAAATCTACAGTTGATTTAGTCGACTAAAATGTACGTTGGCGGCGCCTTGATGGCGTCGTAACGGCTGATTATACACTTATGCTGGCTGAAAATAGCCGATCTATATAAAGCTCACAACGCGTCGCAGCGCGGCGCGTTGTGAGCTTGTAGATCTGCTATTGTCAGAGTGCAACACCCGAGCGCAACCAACTTGTCTTACTGGATCTCTTCTCCACTAGTCCCTCAGTAACATTTTACTCTAGTTTTTATTTGTTGACGAAATATATTTATAATAAATAATATATATCAATATATTTAGTCTCCGTTTTAGTCATCATAGCTTAGTCGTCAGTGAAGAAAGGTAGTCAACCAACCTTTTACGTCATAGTTTTAGTCTCAACACTCAACACAAGTGTATATATTAAATATAAATATTCACCCCAGTGATGGAATGTGTTTACAAACCCGTCAACCTGACAATATAGTGGCAGAATCCTGTGGTAAATGCCCAGCACCATCAGATAAAATTTGTCTAATTTGGCCAAAATGCAACAACATTAAAAGAAACACGAGGATAAGCACTGCATGTACTTTTAAAAGACGGAGATACCTGGAGATGGAATGAAGTTGAATGCCAAATTTCGTCACAGAATGAATTCTTCACAAACATCTCAGTTATATGGTACAATAGTGGTGAGAACATTTTTTACTTTTCCTGCAGATCATTTCTAGTTTATTTGTGCTAGTAACAGTAGAAACGTTACATATTGTACCTTCATTGAAGAAGAACTCCAAAAGGGGAAGTCGACCGCCCACTATCTCTTAACCCATTAAGACCTGGAACTGTGTCATTTTTTGATTTGAGCTAAAAAGCATTATTTTACACTTTGGGCTATTCAAAAATAGCAGATATAAAAGCTCATAGCGCGGCACCGAGTGCCACGCTACGAACTTGTAGATCTGCTATTTTTGAAAATTCGTGAAAATGTGTGCAAATCTTTGAATATATATATTTTTAAAGCGAACATTTTTAACTCAAATCTTTGCTTCTGGGGGTCCCTGGAACAAGATATTTTGATGGGGGTCCGCGGCCAAATACATATAATTTTGGGGGTCCTTGACATGAAAAAGATTGAGAACCACTGATATAGAAACATACGTTTTTCAGAAAACTGTTGGGATTTAGGAGACATGTAGAATCGGCTTCAGGTCTCAATGGGTTGAACAGAAACGATCCCCAAACATGAGGTTGTGGGTTCAAATCCACTCGTGTCATCTCCACTCTCTCTACACGGTTTTCTTCATCTCTATCTAATCTCGTACCTGAACTTTGTCCAAAGATGGTGACCTTTGCAGGGTCACCTCCAAACACGTGGATGTTTCTCTGCACCCACTGCAAAGCCGCTATCTGGTCCATGAAGCCGTAGTTCCCTGGGGAGAGGCAGCGAGTAGCGACGTTACACAGCAATTACCAACATGGCCTCGTTCTGCCTATGGCCCACAAAACCAGCTACTGTAGCGTTCCAGAAATACTCAAAACCTCATTTGAAAAACAGAGGCACATGGGAACAGGCCACACATTCAGAAATATTGAAAATTAAAAGTGTGTGTGTGCGTGTGCAGGCATGTGAGTGTTAGTGTGAGTGAGTGAGTGAGTGAGTGAGTGAGTGAGTGAGTGAGTGAGTGAGTGAGCGAGTGAGCGAGCGAGTGAGTGAGTGAGTGAGTGAGTGAGTGAGTGAGTGAGTGACTGAGTGACTGAGTGACAGACAGACAGACAGACGGACAGACAGACAGACAGACAGACAGACAGACAGACAGACAGACAGACAGACAGACAGACAGACAGACAGACAGACAGACAGAGGGAGGGGGTGTACAGAGAGAAAACAGTGGTTTCACGAGCCGTTGTGCCATGCAAGGAAAGATATCAGATTTCATGACTAATTTCATATCACGGTTACAGGGGGATCTGTACGCTACATTTAACTTCAACTTCAAACACATGCCACTTAGTCTGTGTGTGTGTGTGTGTGCGGGCGTGCGTGCGCGCGTGCGTGCGTGCATGCGTGCGTGTGTTTCAATGTAATGCAGAGGTTAACAATCCTTTAAACAAGCTCTAATTTATACTCCATTGCATGATACTGTTGCTTGCCAAAAATAACTGATCTACAAGCTAACGTGTTGTAATAAAATTAGGCTTTACCGTGTCTCATTAGCACTCCTCAAGAAGTAACAAAATCAGTGGTATTCAATTACGGACCCTGGATGTCTAACTAACCTCTATGGGCAGGTTTTCATTCTAGCCCATCTCTACCCACAGTTGATTACAATAATGACTTAAGTTCTCCCTGTGTGAGTATTACTGTTGGGGCATGCCTCCTCGTTGTACATTTGCGCTCCACTGAGAGCACCTTTCTAGTGTATGAAAGGTTTTGTTGCAATGAAAAGCTGCATACACTTGGACTTCCACAAAAGTTAATACCACTGTTATATCATTAACCCATTAAGAACTGGAACTCATCTGTGTCATTTTTAGATTTGAGCAAAAAAAGCCTTCTTTTGCACTTTGGCTATTCAAAAATAGCAGATATACAAGCTCATAGCACGGCACGAGGCGTTATTATGGATCCCACGCCAGCTCTTGGCAAACCCTGCTGTGATTGGTCAGTAGTCGCTGTGTTTGACAGTTCTCGTTTTTGCAACTATGCCTAAACCTAACCTTAACCCTAACCTCAGTAAAACTATGCCTGCCAGGGAGCCAATCAGACAGGTAAGGCGGGTCTATATCCTGGAGCGTTGGTGGGATCCATAATCACGCGGCACCGAGTGCCACGCTATGAGCTTGTAGATCGGCTATTATTGAAACATTTTGAAAATGTGTGCACATCTATGAATGTATATATTCTCATAAAGTGAACATTTTTAACTCAAATCTTTGCTTCTGGGGGGTCCCTGGAACAAAATATTTTGAGATGGGGGTCCGTGGCCAAATACATATAATTTTGGGGGTCCTTGACAATTATGAAAAAGTTTGAGAACCCCTGATACAGTATATAGCAACATAAGTTTTTTTAGAAAACTGTTGGGATTTAGAAGACATTTGTAGAATCGGCTTCAGGTCTTAATGGGTTAACAGTGCAGAGGACTGACCTGAGGTGTGGGTGGGGGAGCCGTTGCTCAGAATCTCCAGCGCCATGAAGCCGAAGGCGTTGAGCCTGTAGTTGAAGCTGACGTAGACGATGCCCGTCTCGGCGGCCAGCTCCTCGGTGGGCGAGTAGCCCTCCTCGGCCCCGCTCCACATGTGCAGGTAGCCTCCGTGGATCCAGACCATGACGGGCAGCTTGGCGCCGGCGTTCAGCGTGGGCGTCCACACGTTGACGAAGAGACAGTCCTCCTGACCCATCACCGTCCCCGTCTCCGACAGCGGGCGCACCTGTGGGCACATGCTGCCGAAGCGGGCGGCGTCCGTGACGACGCCGGGGGTCCAGCACGCCGGTTGAGCCGGCGGGGCCCAGCGCTGGTCGCCGGTGGGAGGCGCCGCGTAGCGAATGCCCTTGAAAGAGTAAGCGCCGTTTATCTGGGAAAGGGAGGACAGTGTCATATAGCGTCACAGAAATGCCAAACAAGCAGATATAGGACTAACAGGTCACATGATATGTTGGAGTAAAGGCCTTTGCAGACAGGGTACGATTTAACCAGCAGTTTTAACCACATGTGAAAAGACGCACGAATCGAACTGGGTTCGATTGAGAAAAAAAAACACATCGTCGCAGCCACTTGCCGCACGGCAAATTCGGAGCTGTGTGCATGAGGTCATAGAGAACCATGTGTTCTTTAAAAAATATATATTTATATATATTAATTATACGTTTTTTCATGTGCGAAAAATCGCACCCTGTCTGCAAAGGCCTTTAGTCAAGAGTCAGACAAAATCTCAAAATGCTTCTAAGATCAGAGGCTGTTAATATCGTGTTGTTGAAATGCTTTTTATGCGGGTGGGGAGAGAGTCAGCGCAAATAAATCAAAGCACAGACGGCTGTGTTGCTGACGGACAACGGATGCACGCTTATGAGAAACAACAAAAATAAAACCTGGTGAAACAGTTGCATGCATTAGCGCAAGATGAGGATAAAGGAAACATTCAGTCTAAATGTCCAGTTTGCTAATTCACAACTACTACTACTACTACTTTTGTATTTGAAACTTTACATTTCTCTAAATATTATAAACCTATCACGCCTAAGTACAAATATCATTTATGAAAAGGCTACTATAGGCTACAGTGAAGTCGAACTGAATGATTTGTGTGCGTGGGGAACTCATTTGAAACAAGCTTAGTGCTTTTATGAGTCTTCCAGTTTAGTAGACCTCGTATTGTGAATTTGTACTTCCATGTACTGTTGTTATCATGTCTTACTAAATAAAGTACATCAATCAATCAATCAATCAATGACTGAAACGTTTTTTCTTTTTTTACTCTCTCGGTGTGGGGATTATCAGGCACATGTATGTATCTGTTATGAAAGAGAAATTGTATCATGAGTGAAACGGCTATAGTCCTTGGGAAACCATAAAAAATAAACCTACATAGGCCTACATCTAAATGAGTTGCCATATTTACATTTCCTTACAAATTGCAAATTACAAATCCTTTTAAGCTATATATTTCTGGGATGCATTGTAGCAGAAACTCCACTCCTCTACACTTATTTAGTGAGAATATTGCTCCTAATGCTGAGAGCATCTAAGCAGGCGCCCCCCGGCCCCCTTGCCTTCAACTCCCTAGGAAAACGCCTTATGTGCCCCCAAAATCTTTAGACACTTGTATTGTGAGATAATTGTGTGAAGAGTGTAAAACTCACATGTCGTCCTCTGTACTCTCCACAGTCGGTGACCACCTGGGCCAGGCCTGGGGGCAGTGTTTGGGCCACGTAGGCCAGGTAACCCGCCAGGACGAGCAGAGACATCACCCCCATGCAGATGAGGAAGATGCAGCGTCTGGAGAGGACGAGGAAGGGGCTGACGTAGTGTCTCTGTCTGTGGTGGACATACTGCACCTCCTCCTCCTCTCCTTCCTCCTGGACCAGGTAGCAGTACTCTGTCCTCTCTGGGACCTCAAACACGTCCTCGTTCATCTCCGCTCTTGGTTGTGGGGGGAAACACAGATTGCAACTTCACCCACCACACTCACTATAGCCATTCAACTTCACCCACCACTCTCACTATAGCCATTCAAAATGATGCAGCCTACTGTAGGCCATTGGTTCTAAAGTGGGGTCCTGGGACCCCCAGGGGTCCTTGACAGAGTTCCAGGGGGTCCCCAGCTAAATGATAGATTAGGAACCAAATAGACCTTCATGGGTCTGTAACTCTGTAGCTGATTTTACAACATAAAGTGGGGTCTCAGAGATAGAAATGCCATTAAATGGGGGTCTGTAGCATAATGCATGTCAAACAGGGGGTCCTTGAAATCAAAATGGTTGAGAATCACTGCTACCGTAAAAATCTTCTCTTGTGGGGGTCCCTGGCATATCTTTTCAAATGGGGGTCCGCAGGCTAATAAGTGTCAATCTGGGGGTCCTTGACAAAAAGTTGAAAAGGTTTGAGAACCACTGCTGTAGGATACTTATGTTATGTCCATGTATGTCATTTTAATACCAATACTCATGAGTATTGACAAAGGGACTATTGTATTTTTCTTTATGAATAGGGCTTTAAGCAGTTAATCCTGTACATTAGGGGTCTTCAACAGGGGACCCCCTAGGGGGTCCTCAGAGCTACTATAGGGGGTCTGCCAAATCTTTGTGTGATAGGATGTTTTTTTAACATTAACCACTTGAACCCTAGCAGCATCCCTATTCTGAGGGGAACATTAGCCCGAAAATAGCAGATCTACAAGCTCACAACGCCTCGTGGCAAAGAGGTTTGGTGTAGAGGGGGAAAAGGAGCAAATCAAGTAATAAGAAGTGAAGGTTTAAGTAGTTAAATGTCTGAAATGAACAAAAAAACATACATTTACACATTTACACAGCACTGATGATAGTCAATGAAGCCATCTATGAAATCTATGAAAATGGTTGAACCTGCAACACGTTTGTAAACAATGTAGTGGGCTGTGGGGGGGTCCCTGGCTGTTTCATCTCTCAGCTAAGGGGTCCCTGCTTCATCTCTCTCTCAGCTAAGGGGTCCCTGGCTGTTTCATCTCTCAGCTAAGGGGTCCCTGCTTCATCTCTCTCTCAGCTAACCAAATTCATTCAAATTTTGGACAGTGTGGCTCCCATGAAAACCATCAGGGTCAAAACCCGCTCGGTTCCATGGATGAATTCGGATATCCTTGCTACCATGAAAGTCAGAGACAAAAAGTGTTCTGACTATCATAAAAGTAGGATCAAACTTGCCAAAAGCTTCAATAAAGGTCTCGAATCCCACGTAGCGAAACTCAAAAAAGAGAAAAACATGCTAAGAAACAAGGTTAATGGCATGCTGTTGTTAGCAGAAAAAAGCTACCTCGATGGCAAAATTGAGGAAAATCAAAACAAACCACGTGAGCTCTGGAAGCTATTCAACAACCTACTAGGCTGCAGCAAGAAATTGAAAACCAGGTTTACAAACATAAACCTCAAGGTGAATGACACTCTCATTTCATCCAAACGGGAAGTGAGTAAAATCCTCAACATATTCTTCACGACCGTGGCCTCAGAGTTAGTTGAAAAACTACCCCCTCACTCTGGGAGTCATGGTGGAGAGTATGTTGATTCATTTTACGATAAACAGGGTGTACGCAAAGATGATTTTAAACTCTCCCCTGTGTCAACAGATGAGGTGTTTAAAAAATTGAGTGCACTCCAACAACACAGAGCCACAGGTCCCGACAACATCCCCGCTAAATTTCTAAAAGACTCAGCCGCCTCCATTGCCCCAATCATTACCCACATAATAAACCTCTCCATCATACAGGGACGGGTCCCTAACGACTTCAAAAAAGCAAGAGTGACCCCTCTGTACAAAAAAGGAAACCAATTAGACCCTGGCAACTACCGCCCTATTTCTATTCTTAGCTCCATCTCGAAAGTCATGGAAAAAATAGTCTATGAACAGGTTGATAAGTACCTTGCCGAAAAAAATCTAATTTACGAATTCCAATCTGGTTTCAGAACAAACCACTCCACTGACACATGCCTTCTCTATTTGAACGACTCTATCAAACAAGATGTCGACAAGGGCAAATATTGCGGCATGGTCATGCTGGACCTCCAGAAGGCTTTTGACACCGTTAATCACCCAATTATGATCAATAAGCTCAAAGCAATAGGCTTTGATGACACGTCGGTGAACTGGATGAGATCCTACCTGGAAGGGAGGGAGCAAGTGGTGGAAGTAAACGGCACCCAGTCCCCTCCCCTCCCAGTGACTTGTGGTGTTCCTCAAGGAAGCATACTAGGACCACTACTGTTCCTGATATATGTGAATGATATGTCCTCAGCTTGCGACTGCAAACTGTTCCTGTTCGCAGATGACTCGGCTCTGCTGGTCTCGGACAGGGACAGGCTGCAGGTTGAGAAAACTCTCAGCACTGAACTCAACAAGATCTGCATCTGGCTCTCCGACAACAAACTCTCATTACACCTGGGTAAAACTGAATCCATCCTCTTTGGGTCCAACCCTAACCTTAGAAAGGCTGAGAGTTTCACGATCAAAGTGGGTGAAAATGTTATCACAAGAAAGGAGGAAATTACCTACCTGGGTTCCATCTTGGAGGCAAACCTCTCAGGTGACAAAAACGCTGAAAAGACGATCAAAAAGGTCCACAAAATAACACGGAGGATGTGGAGGCTTGTTCGTAAAGTCAGTAAGAATACTCTGAAGATTCTTGTAGGGGCCCTCATACAAGGTCATTATGATTATGCATGCACCTCGTGGTATCACAACACCTCCAAGGCCCTAAAAACAAGGCTCCAAACATCCCAAAACAAACTTGTAAGGCTACTTCTTGGCCTCAATTACAAAGCCCATCTAACCCATGCCCATTTTGCTAGGCTTGGATGGCTTAGGGTTGAGGACAGAGTACAGCAACTTGCTATGGGCCTGGTCTTTAAGATACACCACAACATTGGGATCCCCCTGTATTTGTCAAAATACTTCCAAAATGTTAATCAAGTCCATGATCATAACACCAGAGGCAGCTCCACAAACCATGTTCAACCCAGATTTGGCACAACAAAGGGAATGAACTCTTTCTCATGCTATTCATCTAAAATGTGGAATGCCCTACCAAAAGGAGTAAAGGAGTGTAAAACCCTACTTACTTTCAAAAATGCCCTAAAGATACACCTTCAGGAGGCTGCAATTCAAAAATGGCCCCTGTCCAAGTCCTAACCTACCCCATGTCCTAACCTAACCTACCCCCCCCCCCTCTCTTTCTTTTTTGTACATATTTTTCACCCTTCATACTTCATACCAGTAACCTGTAAACTGATTGTATGACATTCTGTATAGTAGTGTGTATATCTGTCTGTCTCTTATATGTCAACATGATTTGTGTGCATGGGGATCTCATCTTAAACAAGCTACGTGCTTAACTGAGCTATCCAGTTTAGTAGACCTTGTATTGCGAATTTGTACTTCCATGTACTGTTATGTACTGCCATGTACTGTTCTCATGTCTTACTAAATAAAGTACATCAATCAATCAATCAAGCTAAGAATAAGGGGCCGTCTGTGGCCGAACGACATTTTTCCACCCTCGTTTACTTCCTGTTTACATTGAGTGTAATTCCGGGTTTCACCAGATGGGGCGCGTCACTACCGCCCATTGGGAACTTCCGACAGAATCGGCCACAGACGGCATTAAAACACTTCTTTATTGAAAGATATGGATTATTACATTAAACTACTACCCCGTAGCGAGAGTTAACATTTGGGGCTTGGGGTTAAGCACCTTTATTTTCAATGTGTACATGTTTGGAGTGTCTACGGGGTATAGTGCTGAAAGTGCCTGTGTCCATTGGGGGTGAACCCTACAACTCTCGTAGATTGAAAACGTCAGAATCATAAATACGTCTACGAGGGTTGTATTCTACAGCTTATGTCGACAATAGATCACTAGAAGAACGGTTGTAAAACAATTATTACGCTTAAGTGCAGCATTGAATCAGTAGGCGAATTCAAAACTATAATCAATAACTTTCTTTACATGACAAAGTTTCTTGGACTGTTTTTTTGCGTCATTCGTTAGATAGCTCAAAAACGACGCTATACCCGTTGTGTAATGTTGTGTAGAAGCATACGCATACATACATACATACATAGTAATAGATATGTAATTAAACTCCAGGCTTTTATTGCTTACCATATAGTAAAGCTCGCAGGAAACAACAACAACACTCCAATGTGTCTGAGCTTCAGGATACATCCCGAGCGCCCTCTATCGTCCGTCTGTCAGACTGCAGATGGACTTCAGCCGGTGGGAAAAGTACTCACATGTTTTACTTAAGTAAAAGTATCAATACTGCAATGTAGAAGTACTCAGTTACAAGTTAAAGTCCGGAATTCAAATTGTACTCGAGTAAAAGTACACAAATATTGGTATCAAAATGTACTTAAAGAACCAAAAGTACTAAAATGTTTGAAAATAGTCAGCTCACCATTGTGAGCTTGTAGATCTGACTATTTTCAAGGTATAAAATAGGGCTAAAGTGGTTAATGTATATTTTATAATGTAATAATATCTGCAAGTAACTAGTATCTAAATTTAACAAATAATTGTAGTGTAAAGGTACAATATTTGCCTCTGAGTAGTGAAGTAGAAGTAAAAAATATAGACAATTGGAATTGATTGATTGATGTACTTTATTTAGTAAGACATGAGAATAACAGTACATGGAAGTACAAATTCACAATACAAGGTCTACTAAACTGGAAGACTCATTAAGCACTGAGCTTGTTTAAGATGAGATCCCCATGCACACAAATCATGATGACATATAAGAGACAGACAGATATACACACTACTATACAGAATGTACTTACAATCATTTTACAGGTTACTGAAATACTCCAGTAGAGTAAAAGTACCTCAAAAGTGTTCTTAAATACAGTACTTGAGTAAATGTACTTAGTTACTTTAGACCAGCTTTTTTTTTAATTTTTTATAACTCAGTCCAACCTGCTTCCGCTCTCATAAAAAGGCGGTCCACCAACGTCACGCAGATACAGGAAGTAATCCGGATGTGTACATCTAGTGCTTTTAGTGCGTCTTTGAAAAAGAAGCACGGCAGCATGAAACTAAATGAACGAAAACAACCATAGAACATTTTTATGTCTATGAAAACAACGGTAAGAAGAGAACAGACCAGACCAGTGTTCATACAGAAAGGTTTATTTGGTTTAAGCACCTCGCTGAGGGTACAAATATATGTTTTATTTCATGCATTGTGTTTTATAGCCCTGAAACATGACTGTCATGGCGCAACTCGTTCCTGTTTTTGGAACGTTCTCCATTTACAACCCGTACATCTACATAAACGTTCAGATGTCAAATATAAAGTAATGACCCCACGGCCACGGATGTAACAAGTTAAAACGCCTGGGTTTAAGTACCCGGTTCTTCCGTATTGTTCAATAAAAAAAGCATTTTAATCCGATTGGTGGCCATTTTCTCAAGATGTCCTTCATATGCTTTCAATTACGCGACCCTATCGGTTGGTAGGTGTATTGCATTCTGATACATTATAACGCTATGAGAAAATGGCCGGCAATCGGATTAAAATGCTTTTTATTGAACAATACGGAAGATACTGGTACTTAGACCCAAGCGTTTCTACTTGTTACATCTCTGGCCGTGGGGTAAACACTTTATATTTGAAATTTGATGGTTTATATAGATGTACGGGTTCTAAATGGAGAAAGTTTCAAAACCAGGAACAATTAGCGCCATGACGCTTGTGACAGACGAGCGTCATGTGAACCATAAAAATATACTTGAAAAAGTACAGAAGTATTGGCATCAAAATGTACTTAAAGTACCAAAAGTAAAAGTAGTCATTATGCAGAATGTCCCATTCCACAAGTTTTCAAATGTATACAAAAATCCTTTAAAAATAGCAGATCTACAAGCTCACAGCCTTGTAGATTTTTCAAATAGCCAAAGTGTGTGTGTGTGTGTGTGTGTGTGTGTATATATATATATATATATATATATATATATATATATATATATATATGTATATGTATATGTATATATATATATATATATATATATATATATATATATATATATATATATATATATGTATATATATATAGTCCCTTTGAATGTCATTCTGCCGATCTAATTTTTTAGAATCAATTGAGAAGCCTCAGTAACATGAATAATATAATCAAATAAATGCCTAGGTTTGATACATGACAGAGCATAATCCATGGAGTACAAACATACATTTCATATTTGTCAAAACGACTAAAAGGTTTAAGGTTCCTATCATTGTGATTTAAGGGCTACTTTATTTAGCCATTTCTCATGTTTGCACCCTAAAAGGAAATTGTCACTTTGTTTAAAAACAATTCATGCTGAGCAATATTGTAACTCACAGGCTCACTGTAAAATGTTAATTGATGATTTTGTATTTCATATATAGAGCATTCAGCCTTTTACAGTAGACTGGGTTCAGTCAGAATTGTTTGTCTTGCTTGACTTAAACCCTTTTGCTCTTTGGGGGGCATAGGTCATTTATGCATTTCCTCCAGCTATTTCGGTGTTGGGCGATCTTCTCTGCTTCCTTCCAAGATGTTCCTTTTTCCCCCCTCCAGCTGTTTCTGGGTCTTCCTGGTTTTCTTTTCCCCTGAGGGTTCCATGTTAAAACCTGCCTGGTTATGTTGGAGGATGGTTTTGTTTGTCACTATAGGCATCATTTCTAATATTTGCTCCGTTTTGTCTGCTGTTTCCCCTCCTATAGCTCTTACGGTGTGTTCTGGAGTAGAATTACCATAACCATCAGTTTGAGAGACCATCCTTAATCGCCCCGCCCCCCTGCCAGACTCATCAGAGAGAATAAAAGCTTCAGCTTCAGACCAGAGTCAAACACACAACTTGACTTCCAGTCAGTGAGGGAGGACAGACTGTCTTTCCATACACAGCTACAGGAGAGAATACTGACCCAGGAGGAAGTGTAATTGCCACCACTGACCGACTGGCTGATTGTCTGCTTTGAGCAGACTGTTTGTGGCTTTCATTCAAAATGGCTTCCAAGTCATCTCTTTCCGAAGAGGATTTTGCCTGTCCCGTGTGTCGTGACGTCTATAAAGATCCTGTCCTCCTGCCGTGTAGCCACAGCTTCTGCAAAGGCTGTCTGCAGAAATGGTGGCGAGAGAAGATGATAAAGGAATGTCCCGTTTGTAAGAACATCTCCTCAACGGACGATCCACCCTGTAACCTGGCTCTGAAGAACCTGTGTGAGGTCTTCATGCAGGGGAGACACAGACCTTCAAAGCGTCGGAGAACTTCATCGGGGTCTGAGGATCTCTATCTCTGCAGTCTGCACTCTGAGGAACTCACGGTCTTCTGTCTGGAATGTCAAGAGCCAGTGTGTGATGTGTGTCTGCATTCAGAACACACCAACCACAGTTTCAGACACATCGATGGAGCTGCACTGGACCACAAGGATGAAATCCAGACATCACTGAAGGCTTTGAAGGAGAAACTGAAGGTATTTAATGAATTTAAAACTAAATGCATCAAGAAGACAGCAAAATGCATCAAGGGCCAGGGCCAGCACACAGTGATGCTGATTAGGGAAGAGTTTAAGAGCCTTCGTCTATTCCTTCGCGAAGAAGAGGAGGCTAGGATCACTAGAGTGAGAGAAGATGAGCAGCAGAAGAGTCAGATGTTGAAGGAGAAGATCGAGGGTCTGAACAGAGACATATCAACCCTTTCACACAGAATCGGAGCCATAGAGGAGGAACTGGGAGCTGAACACATCTCATTCCTGCACAACTACAAGACCACGAAGGAAACAGTCCAGTTCACATTGGAGGACCCACGGGACGGCCCATGGGATCTGCTTGACACGGCCAAACATCTGGGCAACCTGACCTTTAGAATCTGGGAAAAGATGAAGGCCATGGTCTCCTACCATCCTGTCCTTCTGAACCCCAACACTGTCTATGAAAGACTCGTCCTGTCTGACGATCTGACCAGTCTGAGCTATGATCTAGAGATCCAGAAACCTACACCAGACTATGAACACATGGTTGTCGGGTCTTCAGCGCGCTTTGACTCAGGGACCCACAGCTGGGAGGTTGAGGTTGGAGACAATACAGACTGGTCTGTGGGCGTGTATGAAGAGCAACGCCACAATTACACAGAAGACACGCCACGTCTATCTTGGAGTATAGAGTTTTCCAAAGGTAAATACAGTGTAGCCTGCACACCAGGGCCAGACACTGATCTCCCACTGCAGCAGCGACCTCAGAAGATCAGAGTCGAGCTGGACTGGAACGGAGGAACACTGTCGTTCTCTGATCCTGACACCGACACACACATACACACCTTCACACACACTTTCACTAACAAACTCGTTCCATTCATTCACACTTTCGATGAGAATCTCCCTCTGACGATGTTACCTTGGAAGGTCTGTATAACTATGGGAAATTATGATGATGATGATGTTGAGACAAAATGATTAATCATTTAGTCCCATTTAGGGTTTTTACAGGTATTTGTCACTACATTTTCACGGGTGATATTTGTCCTCTGTATTAACTATTAGGAGTGTTTTGATGTGAATATTACTCAGTTTTGTAGATTTTTTGTTGTTGTAGGAGACTAGGAGTTGAGGTCTCTTTCTTATATTATTTGGCCAATGTTTGACCAGTTTTTATAGTTTGTTTGTTGATTACTTTTGATGCAGTAGTTGTCTTTTTTCATTTCATTCATTTTTTTGTATTGGGTATTAAACGTCCTTTGTCGAAAATAAAACTAGCTTTTGATTGAAAGTGTCTAATTAGTCCTTAACCATTAATCTATTTCTACACTTCTCCATACAATATACACAGTACTTTTTTTGCATGAATATCACATTGTTTTATTGAACCATTTATTATTTTTTACATCCTGCATACAAAAACAAAACGGCATTTCTGATTAATGTAGCACTCTGTAAAGACACCTGTACATGATGGAATGATTGATGTTTAATGCAAATAAACGTGAATAAAAAATGTATACGTTATGACATCATTACATGGCATTTTAATGTGACGTTAGCAGAGGTCAGTATTTAAAATATTACAGATGTTTTATGAAAGCAAACAAGATTGTGAGGTAAACTACCTTGATTGAATACTTTATTAGGAGTAGAAAAAAACACATGAAAGTACAGTTCAGTACACGGTCAGCTAATAGGAATAAAAACAAAACAAAGCCATTGTCTTGTTTCCATTGGGGTCCTTTGTACTCAATTCATAGTGACATTAAATGACAGACAGATATACACTACTATGCAGAACATCGTAAAAACAGTTTAAAAATAAGAAACTACAAATATGTACAGTAAACAGTTAGAGAGGGGGGGCTAGGTTTTGACTTTTACAGGGGCCAGTTTCGAATGTCAGCCACCTGTAGGTACTCTTTTAGGGCAGTTTTGAAGGAGAGTAGGGTTTTACACTCCTTCACGGCAAACTCCTACACAGTAAATAACACCTGGATGGTATGATCTCTATTCATTTCAAAGAGTTTTCTCTAATCCAGGGGTCTTCAACAGGGGGTCCTCAGAGTTACTACAGGGGGTCCGCCAAATCTTTGTGTGATAGGATTTTTTTTTTACCTTAACCACTTGAACCCTAGCATCCCCTTTTCTGAGGAGAACTTTTGCCAAAAATAGCTGATCTACAAGCTCACAACGCCTCGCGCTGCGAGGCGTTGTGAGCTTGTAGATCAGCTATTTTTGGCAAAGAGGTATAGGTATAAAGGGAAAAAAGAGCAGACCAAGTAAACAAAAAAAGTTTAATCTAAAACGCAATTTTATACAATATGTAGAGGGGGTCCCTGCTTCATCTTTCTCTCTCAGCTAGGGGGTCCTTGGCCTGAAAACGTTGAAGACCCCTGCTCTAATGCTTTCAGTATGAATGTGTCTTTAATCAGCTGGACTGAGGTGAACAGACCCACCACAATGAGGAGTGACTGACAGAAAGATCCTTAACCCTGTTGGCCCTATATCTTTGGGGAAATATTCAAAGATCTTGGAGACCCCGTTCCCCCCCCCCCCCCCCCCCCCCCAAAAAATACTGATTGATTGAATACTTTATTAACAGTTTGAAAAAAGCATTGACATTGAGGTCAACCCCAAAAAATGACTTATTTTCTGCTCCACCTCCAGTTTGAGAAGCCACTGATTGACATGTTGATTAGATTTAGATGTGTGTTCATGAATGATTCAGAGCTTTGTACAGAAGTGGCTCATTCCAGGACTATGAATATGAATATCTAGTGTCCCAGCATGGAGTTCTTATTGTCTTATTATCTGCTGGATTTGGTGTGAAGCATCTTGCTGAGTTCAACACAATGGAGCAATGCCTCCCTTCCCCCACCACAGGGTGGAGCTGTGGAGCTCAATTTCGGAGTGAGTGAGGTGAAACAAATCAGTTGCATGTTGATCACAGATTTAAATCCGTCTGGTTTTGTCTCATTTCAGTTCAGATGTATAATTATTATTTCTGATTAAATTAAGACAAAACCAAAAGCACCCTGACCCCAAAATAAAAATGTGGAAATGCACCGAAAGACCCTTAAACCAGACAGTTTGTTTGTTACTGACTTCATTCACGTTTGAATCCATGTCATGTTCAGTGTTGCCAGATTCTGTGAGAGAAACAAGCAACCAGGTCTAGGAAAACCAGCACAAAATAAGCGAATATGGACCACATCTATATACATCAACTATTTGAAAATAGACGATCTACAAGCACACTGTGAGCTTGCAGATCTGCTAATAAAACCTTACGGGGAAATTATAATAAGCAGATCTGGCAACCCTTGATTGATTGATTGATTGATTGATTGATTTATGTACTTTATTTAGTAAGACATGAGAACATCAGTACATGGAACTAAACTGGGAGACTCATTAAGCACTGAGCTTGTTTAAGATGAGATCCCCATGCACACACATCATGATGATGAATGTCTGATGTTGACCAGCTGAGGCTGGTTGGGATGATGACCTCTAGAGACTTGATTTATCCAGGTGTGTGGTGAAACAGGCCTCACAACCAACCACACATTTTAAGACATTGATGACAACTCTCTGCTGGGACACTATAGATATTCATAGTGCTGGAGTGAGCTAGCCTGATTATCAGACTGTCTGGACTCTGGAGGAATGAGCCTCTTCTGTGTGCAAAGCTCTGAGTCATTCATGACAATTCATCTTTAAGTAAGTGTTTTGGTTGTAAATCTAATCAACATGTCTTATCAGTGGCAACACCCAAGTGGAGGTTGGAAAAAGTTCTGAATTTATTTTAATCATTTTAATCATAAACGCACACGAAGACAGTGTTGTTATCCTCACTGTTAATGTATCCACTTGTAACTCCTGAAAGGAAAGCAATGCTAAGTTAGGAAACATTTGTCACCCCCAAGTGTTTTTGGAGTAAATCTAATGTCTATTAGTGGCTTCTGAAGTTAAAATGGGGGTTGGTGTGTTTCCAACATTTGGGGTAAAATGTTAAGAATGTATTTCTTTTAAACTACCTTAGTCATTTGTAACTCTGAGAGCATACAAATGGAACAGGGGTCATGAATGTGTCCATACACAGACAAACGTGGCCAGTCTTGTGCTTGTAAAATTTTAGATTTAGTTCTAAGCACAGTACTTGAGTCAATCCAACCACAATGGATACATACAACCACCACTGGCTGTATCCATTGCATATTGTCACCAGGTTAAAAGTCACTTTGAATGTCATTCTGCCGATCTAATTTTTTAGAATCAATCGAGAAGCCTCAGTAACGTGAATAATATAATCAAATAAATGCCTGGGTTTAGATTGGTAATACATGACAGAGCATAATCCATGGAGTACAAACATACATTTCATATTTGTCAAAACGACTAAAAGGTTTAAGGTTCCTATCATTGTGATTTAAAGGCTACTTTATTTAGCCATTTCTCATGTTTGCACCCTAAAAGGAAATTGTCACTTTGTTTACAAACAATTCATGCTGTTTTAATATTGTAACTCACAGGCTCACTGTAAAATGTTAATTGATGATTTGTACTTCATATATAGAGCATTCAGCCTTTTACAGTAGGCTATGGGTTTTGTCAGAATTGTTTGTCTTACTTGACTTAAACCCTTTTGCTCTTTGGGGAGCATAGGTAATTTATGAATTTCCTCCAGCTAAATTAGTTCAGTGTTGGGCAATCTTCTCTGCTTCCAAGATGTTCCTTTTTCCATGAGTTCCGCCTCGACCGACCTTTTCCAGCTGTTTCTGGGTCTTCCTGGTTTTCTTTTCCCCTGAGGGTTCCATGTTAAGGCCTGCCTGGTTATGTTGGAGGAGGATGGTTTTGTTTGTCACTATAGGCATCATTTCTAATATTTGTTCTGTTTTGTCTGCCGTTTCCCCTCCTATAGCTCTTACGGTGTGTTCTGGAGTAGAATTACCATAACTATCAGTTTGAGAGACCATCCTTAATCGCCCCGCCCCCCTGCCAGACTCATCAGAGAGAATAAAAGCTTCAGCTTCAGACCAGAGTCAAAACACACAACTCAACTTCCAGTCAGTGAGGGAGGACAGACTGTCTTTCCATACACAGCTACATACACAGCTACAGGAGAGAATACTGACCCAGGAGGAAGTGTAATTGCCACCACTGACCGACTGGCTGATTGTCTGCTTTGAGCAGACTGTTTGTGGCTTTCATTCAAAATGGCTTCCAAGTCATCTCTTTCCGAAGAGGATTTTGCCTGTCCCGTGTGTCGTGACGTCTATAAAGATCCTGTCCTCCTGCCGTGTAGCCACAGCTTCTGCAAAGGCTGTCTGCAGAAATGGTGGCGAGAGAAGATGATAAAGGAATGTCCCGAGTGTAAGAAGATCTCCTCAACGGACGATCCACCCTGTAACCTGGCTCTGAAGAACCTGTGTGAGGTCTTCATGCAGGGGAGACCTTCATCTGGGTCTGAGGATCTCTATCTCTGCAGTCTGCACTCTGAGGAACTCACGGTCTTCTGTCTGGAATGTCAAGAGCCAGTATGTGATGTGTGTCTGCATTCAGAACACACCAACCACAGTTTCAGTTTCATGATGTTTAATGCAAATAAACGTGATTAAGAAATATATATATATATATGTTATGACATCATTACATGGCATGTTTATATATATTGCAGAGGTCAGTATTTAAAATATTACAGATGTTTTATGAAAGCAAACAAGATTGTAAGGTAAACTACCTTGATTGATTGAATACTTTATTAGGAGTAGAAAAAAGCACATGAAAGTACAGTTCAATTCAAGGTCAGCTAATAGGAATACAAACAAAACAAAGCCATTGACTTGTTTCCATTGGGGTCCTTTGTACTCTATTTATAGTGACATTAAATGACAGACAGATATACAATACTATGCAGCAGAACATCGTAAAAACAGTTTAAAAATAAGAAACTACAAATATATACAGTTAACAGTTAGAGAGGGGGGGGGCTAGGTTTTGACTTTTACAGGGGCCAGTTTCGAATGTCAGCCGCCTGTAGGTACTCTTTTAGGGCAGTTTTGAAGGAGAGTAGGGTTTTACACTCCTTCATGGCAAACTCCTACACAGTAAATAACACCTGGATGGTATGATCTCTATTCATTTCAAAGAGTTTTCTCTAATCCTTTCAGCATGAATTTGTCTTCAATCAGCTGGACTGAGGTGAACAGACCCACCACAATGAGGAGTGACTGATGGAGAGATCCTTAAGAGGCCCTATATATTTGGGGAAATATTCAAAGATGCTCACAAATGTTCATGTAAGATTTGTATAAAATAGTGAAAATAGACAATCTACAAGCTCACCGCGCTTCATTGTGCATTTTAAGCTTGTAGATCTGCTATTTTCTCGCTAGTTGTCATAATATGACAAAGTATAGGTCTTTACTCTTTAGTGGTTAATGTAAATCACAAAACTTCAGCCTGTGTGAATGGTTGTAAGGCTGGTATGGTGCAATGATCCAAATGCAGTCTTGAGTGACTCTGTTTAGACATACCTGTAAAAGTGTGCTTTAATCATTAATGTTAAAAACCACAACCCAAGCCAAGAATCTTGGTGTAGTCATGGACTCAGACCTCCATTTTAACAGACACATTAACACAATTAAAAAAAGCATACTATCACAAATATGGATGCATGATAAAATAATAAAAATAAGCCTTCGCATTTGATGCCCAGACTGTTCAGGGGCCCTCTCTGGTGCCAAGTATTATGATTGTCTTAATTATTGCATGTGAAAAACCAGTGATATAACTCCAGGGTAAAAGTTGTATGCAGTTTGCATGACTGCCTGATTTACCAAGTTCCTTTATTATTATTTGTTATAAGCTATAATTTAAAAATAAAGTTATTATGGGCAAATGGTGATACAAATGTATTTTGTAACACCAAAAGTACATCAATTATTGTATCAGTGTCTTATTACACATATTAGGGGGGGGGGGGGGGGGGTGGGAGAAGCAATACAGAACAGCAAATAAGGATTTTACTGAGTGTAAACTGAGGGGTTATGTGATCAAAACGAACAAGGAGAGGGGGGGGGGATTGTGTGTGTGTGTGTGTGTGTGTGTGTGTGCGCGTGCGTGCGCGTGTGTGTAGGGGCTGTTGGCAACGCTGCCCACGCATTGAAGTCTGCATGCAGGCACACACACAAATCAGACATGGTCCTGGTCTAGTCGCGACATTACAAAGTCTAAACCAGTTGTGCTATAAACACGCCCCCTTCTGTGGTCAACGCGGAAGTGCCTTTTTCAAACAACCGCGGACTCTTTTTTTTCGCCGATAAAGTGTAGTTTTGGACCATGACGGAGGCGCGCCGACTCAGCAGACCTTGAGGCCGAGGAGACGCGCCCGAGCGCCTCCAGGCGCGAGTGCCCGCGTCGACCGGCCAATGGTCTGCTAGTCGACTCAGCGCCGTTCGAGTTGTGTACCGATAGAGACAGAATAGTATATAATGTTTTGGTGAGAGCGTTTGCCCCAACTGTCACTCAAAGTGGCTACTGGCCAATCACAGCGCGTCCTTGCACAAGCGTATTGGCCAATCATGCACAACTGGTTTAGCCTATGGAGTCACGCGGTTTAGTCAGCATACTGAAGCTTCATTCATACTCAATGTCACTCCACTGTTGAACTGTTCAAGTTTTATCTTAAAGTTTATCAGTGGTTGGAGACATTTCTAAATGTTCTCAAGTGTTTTTCACATCTTCTACAGTAAGAGAGAATCAGTGACAAAATCCACATAATAAAACTATGACACATATGAACTCACTATGGCAACAAAAGTCCTGGAATGCCACAACAGACATTCACTTTTAGCTCCACTAGTGGTGTTTGCCACTATTGATTGGTATATTCACTGCTATGAATGAGACGTGACCGACTCAAATCAATAGTACAATTCTGAACATGGCTGGAAAATGTATCACATCTCCCACAATGTAACTCTCTCAGAGTTACACATGGATACATGAGGATTTTACTGTGTACATGTAGGTTAGACAAGATACTCTCAATTCAACTTTGATTAAAATTTCAGAAATTCTTAACCTTTTCCCTCAAATGTTGGAGACCCTGGACACCCCCCCCAAAAAATACTGATTGATTGAATACTTTATTAACAGTTCGCAGCTCGGATCCAGTTTAAAACCCTGGTGCTAGCCTATAGGGCAGTGAAAGGAACAGCTCCTTCTTACCTCCGGGCTATGGTTGATGCTTACACCCCTGCCCGACCACTTCGGTCTGCCACCTCGGGGCGACTGATTGCCTCGTCACTCAAGGGTCCTTCTGGTCGATCGACGCGGTCACGACTTTTTTCTGTTCTGGCCCCACAGTGGTGGAATGAACTTCCCACTGATGTCAGGACAGCAGAGTCACTGCCTATCTTTCGCCGCAGGCTGAAAACCCACCTCTTCAGGAAACACTACCCTTCCTCTTTGTCTGGCTTACTTGTTGTTAACTAGTTGTACGAACTCTTGTTTTATTGCTGTACTGTTTTATTGGATCTTGTTTAGTCCATACACTTTTTGTATTAGCTTGTGCTCTTTTGATTTTGCTATTTTGTCTCATCTGTTTAAGAAAGTAGGTAGCTGATAAATAGCACTTTTACCTTATACTCTTTGTTGCTTGTTTTTGCAGGAAATGCACTTAGGACTTCTGGTGATTAGTAGTTTCGTTCCCTACCTATGTTGAATGCACTTATTGTAAGTCGCTTTGGATAAAAGTGTCTGCTAAATGACTGTAATGTAATGTAATGTAATGTAATGTAATGTTTGAGAAGCCACTGATTGACATGTTGATTAGATTTAGATGTGTGTTCATGAATGATTCAGAGCTTTGTACAGAAGTGGCTCATTCCAGGACTATGAATATGAATATCTAGTGTCCCAGCATGGAGTTCTTGTCTTATTATCTGCTGGATTTGGTGTGAAGCATTTTGCTGCACAATGGAGCAATGCCTCCCCTCCCCCACCACAGGGTGGAGCTGTGGAGCTGAATATTGGAGTGAGTGAGGCGAAACAAATCATTTGCATGTTGATCACAGATTTAAATCCGTCTGGTTTTGTCTCATTTCAGTTCAGATGTATAATTATTATTTCTGATTAAATTAAGACAAAACCAAAAGCATCCTGACCCCCAAAATTAAAATGTGGAAATGCACTGAAAGACCCATAAACCAGACAGTTTGTTTGTTACTGACTTCATTCACGTTTGAATCAATGTCATGTTCAGTGTTGCCAGCTTCTGTGAGAGAAACAGGCAACCAGGTCTAGGAAAACCAGCCCAAAAGAAGCGAATATGGGCCACATCCTTTTACACATACATCAGCTATTTGAAAATAGCAGATCTACAAGCTCACAACGCGTCGCGATTTGTGTGCTTGTAGATTGGCTATTTTCAAATAAAATCTTGCGGGGAAATTATAATAAGCAGATCTGGCAACCCTGGTCATGTTATGTCTGATGTGGACCAGCTGGTTGGGATGATGACCTCTAGACTTGATTTATCCAGGTGTCTGGTGGAACAGGCCTCACAACCAACCACACATTTTAAGACATTGATGACACTATAGATATTGCTATATAGATACGTTGCTGGGACACTATAGATATTCATAGTGCTGGAGTGAGTTAGCCTGATTATCAGACTGATGGTCTGGAGGAATGAGACACTTCTGTGCAAAGCACTGAGTCATTCATGACAATTCATCTTTAAGTAAGTGTTTTGGTTACCAGTGACAACACCCTAGTGGAGGTTGGAAAAAGTTCTGAATTGATTTGAATCATTTGAATCATGAACGCGCATGAAGACAGTATTATTGAGTATAATACCTTAAAAGTCTATGATATAGTAGCTCAGAAAACAGTTTTATTAGCATTCAAAGCACAACAGAAACTGCTTCCAAGCTGCATTCAGAATCCGTTTCAAATGAAAGAAAATCAGTTCGAGTTGAGGGGTATAATTATGTTTGGAATTATTACAACTAGAACAAATATCAAAAAGAGATTTACATCGGTTATGGCAAGAGAAATATGGAATAGTTGTGATAATGACCTAAAAAAAATGCTGTTCTATCTATACATTAAAGAAATGTTTAAAGATAATATAGTAGGTAAATATAAAAACATATTATAAACCTAATACATGTTATTTTTTTGTAAACTAATCTTTATTATTCTATTATCCTCGCTGTTCATTTATCCACTTGTAACTCCAGAGAGGAAAGCAATGCTAAGTTAGGAAACATTTGTCACCCCCCTTCATTTCATTAAGTGTTTTTGGAGTAAATCTAATGTCTATTAGTGGCTTCTGAAGTGAAAATGGGGGTTGGTGTGTCCAACATTTTGGGTAAAAATGTTCAGAATGTATTTCTTTTCAACTACTTTAGTCATTTGTAACTCTGAGAGCATACGGAACAGGGGTCATCAATGTGTCCATACACGGACAAACGTGGCAAGTCTTGTGCTTGTAACATTTTAGATTTAGTTTTTACATAACATTATAATGTTCCTCTTTTGATAGGACTCAATTACTGAATGTCTCAGTCTCCAGGTTTTCTTCAGAATATGTATGACACTCATTTACTAGTTTACTATGACACTATGTATGGCACTAGGAGTCCACTTAGGACAGTCGTTCATTATTTTCAAGGTTCCCTGAGAGTGTACAAATGGACCCATCAGCTCACCGCAGCACTATACATTTAGGGCTAGCTCTGTTTCTGGTAATATTTGTATGTCCATGGCAGAAATTAGAATTTTGACTAATGTCCACCTCAAGCCAGCATGGTGATGAACCCTGAAATGGAACCAAATGGACCATAAATGGTTCCTATTTGGTTTCCTTTGGGGGCCTTTCATGTGTTGTCCTCAGGAAATGCACTGCTTTTATTTATGCATTCTTGTTTCCCCAACTAAACTGTGTATCTGTCTGTTAACGCTCTGCCCCCCTGCCAGACTCATCAGAGAGAATAAAGGCTTCAGACCAGAATAACAACTTTCAGTGAGGGAGGACAGACTGTCTCTCCATCCACAGCTACAGGTGGAGGGAATATTACTGACCCAGACCACTGGAACCTACTGCAGACTGAACTTTAACAAGAACCAGCATTCACAGTGAAAGTCAACTTCAGGGAACATTCTAGAGTAAGCTATAGGGAGTGTTGCCACCACAGACTGGGCTCATTTAGCGCTTGTTTGTAGCTTCACTCGGGAGACAAAATGGCTTCAAAGTCTGCTTTTTCAGAAGAGGATTTTTCCTGTCCTGTGTGTCACGACATCTTTATCTTTCCTGTCCTCCTGCCGTGTAGCCACAGCCTCTGTAAAGCCTGTCTGCAGCAGGAATGGTGGAGAGGGAAGCGCGGAACGCAATGTCCAGTTTGTAAGAAAAAATATCCAAAAGAGAAGTATTCAACAGAGGATCCACCCTGTAACCTGGCTCTGAAGAACCTGTGTGATGTCTTCACACAGGAGAGACGCCAGAGAGCTTCAAAGCGTCAGAGAACTTCATCAGGGTCTGAGGATCTCTGCAGTCTGCACTCTGAGGAACTCAAACTCTTCTGTCTGGAATGTCAAGAGCCATCTTGTGTTGTGTGTCTTCATTCAGAAAAACACACCAAGCACAGTTTCAGACCCATAGATGAAGCTGCACTGGACCACAAGGATGAAATACAGAAATCACTGATACCTTTACAGGAGAAACTGAATGTTTTCACTTCATTCAAAACAACCTGTGACAAAGTATTAGAAGACTTTAAGACCACGACCCAGAAAACCGAGAGTCAGATTAAGAGTCAGTTTAAGTGGCTTCATATGGTTCTACAAATGGACGAGGAGGCCAGAATCAAAGCATTGAGAGACGAAGAGCAGCAGAAGTGTCAGATGATGAGGGAGAAGATTGAGGCTCTGGTCGGAAAGATATCAAGCCTTTCACACACAATCGGAGCCATAGAGGAGGAGCTGAGAGCTGAACACCTCTCGTTCCTGCAGAAGTACAAGACCACGAAGGAAAGAGTGCAGCTCACACTGCAGGACCCACAGCCGGTCTCCGTAGAACTGATAGACGTGGCAGAACACCTGGATGTGACCAAACACCTGGGCAACATTGGCCATCCAAGTCTCGTGTTGTTTGATGATCTGACCACTGTTAGCGGAAAAGGGCGGCTGTAAAAGGCTGTAAAAGGGTGGCCGAAAAGGTAAATATCGATAAGGTAAATACAGAGCAAAATCCTCAAGTGAGCCAGGCACTCTCTAGTTTTTTTTGGAGCAGACTCTGATCTCGACGATCAGAGTACGGCTGAACTGCATCAAAAGACAGCTGTCATTCTTTGACGTTGAGGCAAACGAACACCTGTATTGCTTCGTCTACGCTGTGAGTAACACATTCATTCCATTCTTCTACACTTCTGATGATTGGCCTCTGACGATATTGCCCAGGAGGAGCCGTGTAACTGTGGAGCAGAATGATGGTTTTGAGGATGATGACACTACTGATGATGAGGAGGATGATGATGATGATTCTCCATGATTGTGTTGTGTACTATACTGTGGGAAAACCTCTGGAAAAGACAGTCAAGCTGGTAGTTGTTTTAACAGTACGTTGGTCTTCATGCTCCTGAACCATCCTGTTATGTTTTGTGAAGTCAAGAAACTACTTGACATCAGCTAACTATTAGTTCAGCTATTCAAAAAAAAAAGTTTTACTATTATGACATGGCCTGAACGGGGACGTTGGGGTTTGTTTGTTTTCAATTAGATATGTAAAAGGTGCTGTTTTTGATCATGTAATAATTTTTGTAATGTCACTGTATTCCAAATAAAAGTCTGATTATAGAAATCGTATCTGAAGTTGTAGTTTTTATAGCGAGGTAGTGGATTTTCGTGATTCTAGCCTAACTGTTATTGATTTTTTTTTTTTACTTATAACGTTAGACACATTTTCAACATTAAGATGTTTTTTTTTATATACTCTATACTATGTTTTATGAAAGCACAAGGTGTGAGGTAAACTACACAGTAAATAGCACATGGTATATGATCTCTATTAAATTCAATGACTTTTCTCTAATCATTTGAATATAAATACACTTGTCTTTAATCAGCTGGACTGAGGTAAACAGACCTAAAATGGGGAATCAAGGTTATGACTTTTCTCTAATCATTTGAATATAAATACACTTGTCTTTAATCAGCTGGACTGAGGTAAACAGACCTAAAATGGGGAATCAAGGTTTCAATTGTGTCACTAACTTGTACAAGCAGCAGCAACATGTTGATGGGACGTGAAATAATACAATAAAGTAAAAACACACAATGAAAAACATACAATAACTATAAAATACTAATGTCATGTAAAGAAGAGTAAGGGTCTTGTCCTAGATGGGTCCAGTAGCTTATGTTTTAGCAGCAGTTTCAAAAATATGCAGCCATAATGTGCTGATAATATATAGGATAACGGCAGTCTATTTTTTTAAATGTTTTGGTTTCTATGAGTGACTGACAGAGAGACCCATTAGCACAGCGGCCCGTAACCCTAACATAACATTACCTTACCCTAAACACCAGCATCAGTATTGTGGGGAAAGCTTTCGCTGAAAATAAAATAGCAAATAGAAATTTCAACGAAACTAGACTAAAATGTTAGTGAGGGACTAGTGGAGAAATCTAATGGAACTAAAAGACAAGTCATTTTATGTTTGGGTGTTGCGCTCTGAAAATAGCAGATCTACAAGCTCACAACGCGTCGCACTGCTTGTTGATCGGCTGTTTTCAGCATGCAACCAAGTGTAAACTCAGCCATTACGACGCCATCAGGCACCGGCAAAATACATTATAGTGGACTAAATCAACTGTAGATTTAGTCGACTAAAACTAGACAAACATTTCAGGTGACTAAAATATGACTGAAACTAAATGGAATGTTATTCAAAAGACTATGACTTAACACTAAATCAAAATTTGCTGTTAAAATCAACACTGCCAGTTGGTCTCCAATCGGACCCTTACTGATTATGCCGAGCTGATGGAAGCCGGTGATGCTGCAGCTGCTGCCTTCGGCACGCCTCAAAGAGCAACAGCGATCAGACGAGCAACAAAACGACCAAGGGCCAAATGATTGCATGGCCCCGTGGACACGCCACGCCACCACCGTAGGGATTGCCATTTTCAACCAGGAAGTCCACCCCCCGTGTCCCCCGCCTCGCCGTCAAGGGACATCCCCATTAGTTCAGTGCAGTTCTCGCCCTGATGAAGACCTGATAAATGGTCGAAACATGTTGGCATTTTTTTTTTACAGGATACGCTTTCTGTTTTTAAATTTACCTCCTCTCCTCCATATTTCTTTTAGTGCTCGGTCTCCTCTTCCTTTTTGGGACATTCCATAGTGTTTCAACAGATCTAGGAGGATGAGGTTAGAGTTGGTCTTGTCCTCGGGTATATACTGCCCTTTTGTTCAAGGAGACAAAAGGCAGTGCCAGTTTCATCCCCTCTGCCACTAGGCTCGGTAATTAACATAAACTCATTGTTGACCTGGCATCCTATAGTGTGTATTGTTTCAATGTACAGATTATTGATTTTTTTTAATATTCTGCTGTTAGACTGATGATAGGTTCTTGGTTTACTTATGATCACACTTGCAAAGAACCATCACATGGTATGGAGCAGAATCATAAATAGACATAAATAGATCTATACATTTCTACTAAAATGGCTGGCAGTAGGCTTGAGACATTTGGGACAGTAGTATTCACACAGGTTCGATATCTGCTCTGCCCCGGGGACATATATCTCCATATATGGGCATGAAAGCGAGACAGGTAGACAGACAGATACAGATATACCCATATATGAGCACAAAAGTCCAGGACACAAGGCATGGGGTTTGATTGTATTACCTACGGTTCAGGAGTTTTAGGCAAAATGTGAAGTGGGCTGTCCATGAGGCCAAATAGAAATATTTTGGGCAGAGGTTCTTTCTTGACCTACCTAGTTAAATGGTGCAATTATATGTGCATGACATTCATACACCGATGGCGGAGGAAACCATGCAAGGCACCAACCTGCTCATCAGGACTCAGGAGTAATTAGGCGTTCAGCGTCTTGCTCAAAGACATTTTGACACTAACTCTGGGGGAGCTCGGGATCAAACTGGGAACCTCACGGTTGCCACTCGGCCGCTCTACCAGCCACTCTACCCCTGAGCCACTGCCGCCCCTAGTAAAGTTGCATGCCAATCGGATCGGTCCAGTGGTGCCGGCGATCAGCTAGTTTTGGAGGGAAAACATAGTCGCCTGCCTTCGGGCCGGGCGGAGAGGGGACAAATCAAAACAGCTGATTTAGCGAGGCATTGACCCATGTGATATTTAATTAGTATTATTGCGTGGTGTTGTTTGTTAAAGGCTTGTTGCTTTTACATGGCCTGTTGATATGTATCTAAGACCTGGGTTAATTAAAAACAACATGTTTGTGTGTTTGCAGCTGCCTGGCAGATGGACTGTCATCTGGGAGTTGACGATGCCTTTAGGCTTCACAATCACACTTGTTTTCACACACCTCAGCCAAGTTAACTAGCTCTGTGGTTGTCAAAGTGTGGTTCGAAGACCCCCAGGGGTCCTTGAAGCTCCATGGAGGGGTCCCCAGGAAAATCAGTTCAACCACTTTAACCCGCATTTTCTAATTTGAAAATAGACGATCTACAAGCTCACACATGTATCTTGAAAAAAATCTGAGACATTTTGGAATATTTTTGAAACATTTTAACAAATCTTGTGCGGGGGTCCCTGGCATAAATCCATTTTCAGATGGGGGTCCGTGGACAAATACATACATTTGGGAGTCCTGGTCTGGACATGAAACTGGGTAACTGGCTAATAACAACCCTTTTAACATCCTAATCCTCTGCTATTTTGTGTTTTCCGTCGCAGTCACCACAGCAACCTGATGTCTTTGTCTTCCAGGAGTGTTGCATCATGGGCCTCTAGGCCTGTGAGAGGTTGTCACTCAGAACATGCTGTCACCTCTACTGTCATTTCTGCTCATTTACAAAAGCTGTTTATATATTTAGTTCAGAAAATGAGGATAGTATAGAGGGAATTTAATTGTAAGCGTGTCTGTTTGCACAGACCACACTAAAGCACACGTGTCCTCCAGTTATAAGAGATAAAATGTGGAATTCTCTCCATAATGAGCTAAAGGGTTGTACGGATATTTTTTTTTGAGTGAGGTCTGTTATTCTAACGCCACCCTGAGGCCAAAATGTAAACTTAGTACTGTATGTGTATGTATCTTCAAACCACTTTCGTCCAGGTGGGGGCAAGGGGCTGTTAGCCGGACTCAAAGGGTTAGGATTGAAAGGTTATCGAAAGGGGGGTCATCCCTATGTTCCCTGGGTTCTATGTTCCCCACTTACCTTAGGGTTATAGGTTTAGGGTTAGGGTTAGTGTTAGTGAGTGTCATTATTAAATTCTTCAACAGCATTTAATCTATATGGATGAGTAAGGCTAAAATAATAATGGAGTTTTTTTTTTTGCATGTCAATGAGTTACTGAGTTAGGGTTAAAGGCGTAGTTCACCCAAACAATTACTTATTTTCTATCAATTACACACCCCATGAAGCATTGAATTAATGGAGATTGTTTTGTTTTTGTCACATTCTTGAGCCAATAATTTGATGATAATAATAAAGATGCTAATGCATCCGGTAGGAGACACAAAGGAGACTCTTTGTGTCTCCTACCGGAGACAGAATGTCACATTTCAAGTTTTCAAATGTGTGCAGATCTTTTGTAAATAGCAGATCTACAAGCTCAATGCGTCGCATCGCGACGCATTGTGAGCTTGAAGATTGGCTATTTTCAAATGGCCGAAATGTATATATATATAGGTGGTTAATGTAAGTTTTGTAATAATAATCTACAAAAAATCTACAAAGTAACTAATAACTAACGTTTTCAAATAAATGTAGTGGAGTGAAAGTACAATATTTGGATCCGAGATGTAGTGGAGTAGAAGTTAAAGTATTGGAAATTGGAAATACTCAAGTACAAATACCTCAAAATTGTACTTAAGTACAGTACTTAAGTAAATGTACTTAGTTACTTTCCACCACTGCCCTTTGGGAGTACCTGTAAGGGTGCGGGTCTGATGACTCAGCGGATGGCACAGGGGATGGCACAGACAGCCCTGTGTATAAATGTTAGCAACTGGACAAGCAATTTGGGGACGGGTCAGACAGAGGAGGACGGTCATGAGGGCTCCTCTGTGCTTGACGTTGATATTGTTCTCCTCCTTCTCTCCTTTGTCCTCCTCACCTTCCTCTTCTTCTTGTGAGTTACAGGCACAGTTTAATCTCAACAGAATTCACAAGGCTGGAGACTTTGTTCTGGGTGGTCTGTTCCCCATCCAGACCACCTCTGTCTTCCCTGAGCTGTCCTTCTCCTACAAGCCCCAGGACACCACTTGCTACGGGTGGGTATCACAGAACACAACAGTAAGCAATTCAATTCAAACTTTCATTCCAGACACACAGGGGGTCCATATAGTACACACAGATATCACACAACAAATAAATAACAAGATTGTTTGTACATACTGTATTATTGTTTTCCCCCTGCTTTTTTTGTTTTGCTTTTGTTTGTACATAATATAGTAATATTCTTTTTTTATCTGTATTTTTTTTTGTGATGATATTTGAACTGTTGGTGCCACTATATATGACTATGAATTGAATACCAAGGACCTCAATGGAAACAAGATCGCAAGGACTTTTTTGAACGGACGTTTTTTAGACAAAGTATTTTAAATGTAACTGTGCTGTGCTCTCTTTACATTTTTGCCTTATAAAATCAATCAATCAAACAAACAAGAAAACATCGAGCTTGTTTTCATAGATATTATTACCATAAGGAGTAGTTGCATATATTCATACAAAGATAAATATTAGTGCAGGGGTCGTCAACAGGGTGTCCGGGACCCCTAGGGGGTCCTCAGAGCTACTATAGGGGGTCCGCCAATTCTTTGTGTGATAGGATTTAGTTTTTTTTACATTAACCACCTAGAACCCTAGAATTCCTTTTCTGAGGGGAACATTAGCCGAAAATAGCAGATCTACAAGCTCTCAACGCCTCGCGCTGCGAGTCGTTGAGAGCTTGTAGATCGGCTATTTTTGGCAAAGAGGCTAGAGGTGTAGAGGGAAAAAAGAGCAGCCTCTAAGTACTTTAAAAAAAAAATACAATATAGAGTAGGGGGTCCCTGCTTCATCTCTCTCTCAGCTAGGGGGTCCTTGGCCTGAAAACGTTGAAGACCCCTGTATTAGTGGCATTTTTTGTCTGTCAGTTTTAACATTCTAGGATTCAGGTGGGCCCAGACCATGGCCTTTGCTATCAATGAGATCAACAGAGACCCCAGGCTGCTAGCCAACGTGACCCTGGGGTACAGTCTCTACGATGCCTGCTACACGCTTGGCGTGGCGTTCCGCGCATCGTTGTCCATGGCCAGCGGGAGAGAGAAGCACTTTGACCTGGACGAGAGCTGTGTCGGCTCTCCTCCGGTGCTCGGCATCGTGGTCGATCACTCGTCACATTCTATCGCCATCTCTAGAATATTGGGTTTGTACAAAGTTCCCATGGTAAGACTTCTCCTTGAACACCCTTTTGTATTATGCTTAGTTTTGGTTATTTGGTTATACAAATAATGATAAACGATGTATATTGTTGTTAACATATGTTAACATATGTATAACTAAATGCATTTGAAATTAAATAAAAATGCAACTTTTCAGGATTCCAATTCAAAAATAGCAAAAATAGCAGATCTACAAGCTCAAAACGTGTCGCGCTAAGATGCGTCTTGAGCTGGTAGATCTGCTATTTTTGCTACATTGTGTGACATAGAATGGCCCGACAGTTGCCCACTCCTGATGTAGATGAATGAAAATGGTTTCAACATGGAAACAATATGACGATTATGCAAAGCAGTTGCGATGATCAAAAAAAAAAGGTGATTAGGAGATTACATAATAATTGTGACATAGGCCTTATGCTCTGCTTTGTTTTGTGCCATTCTGCAGGTCAGTTACTATGCCATGTGCTCCTGTCTGAGTGACCGGGATCAGTTTCCTTCCTTCTTCAGGACCATCCCCAGCTCTGCATCCCAGGTGACCTTAAAAGATGTGTTCCATGTTCGGAACTGACTATGTCAAAAGTGAATGATTAGACTTTTCTTTCCTCCAATATGGAATCTGTGTAGGAGATTCATTGATTTACCACTATGTGCAGAATCTATCCTATAAGCACTTCTCCTTCCATTCTTTATCCAATCAGATACGAGCTATGCTCCACATCATGAGGCGGTTGGGATGGACCTGGGTGGGAGTGCTGTTTAGTGACGATGACTATGGTCACGATGCCGCCCGGATCCTCCAGGCCGACCTGGCCCGGTCCGGTCTGGGCTGTGTGGCCTACGTGGAGGTGGTTCCCTGGGACGGCGACCCGGCCGAACTCCAGAGGATCGTCGCCGTGATGAAGAAATCCACGGCTCGCGTTGTCATTGAGTTCATATACGGGATCAATGTGGTCCGTCTGCTGGAGGAGGTTGGGTATGATGCATAATTATAAGGAATCTGGAATGACATTGAAGTGAAGACATGAAAATATATAAAAATATTTAGTTTGTAATTTAATTGCAAGTACTTTTTTTTTTATTAAGTGAAATGCAATTTCATCCAGGGGCGTCAATTGGGTATTGCAAGGTGTGGCAAGTGCCGTACCTTGGCTCCAGAAAAAAATAATAATATATGAATAGTAGCCTAATGCAGGTGTTTAGACCATTGTGTTTGTATTGACCAATCTTGATTTTGGGGGGTTTGATCCCCAAAATAATTTCCAGGATAGGTGTCCCTTATTTTAATCTCTGGGAGTTGTCGACCCTAACCTTGCCATACCTTAGCTTTTGCTGAACTGACACCACTGAATTTTCACCATTCTTATAGGTTCATAAATGTGTACGGTACCAAAAAATCACACCATTCACAAATCTCACTTTCAATACTAATTGTTATATTGTATTGATATTAAATTGCATTTGTCTTGATAATCTATAGAACAATGGATTATAGCTGTGCTCATTTGCCTTTAGTTTAAATGAATGTATGTCTTTTTTAAATGGTGTTTTAACAAATACACAATACATACACACACACACACACACACACACACACACACACACACACACACACACACACACACACACACACACACACACACACACACACACACACACACACACCCCTAATCAATAGGTGGTAAGGCAGAATGTGACAGGTCTGCAGTGGATATCAGACGTGGGCTGGATGAAAGCTCATCTACTCCAGACTCCTCGTTTTATGCCTCACCTCAGAGTCCTGAGTCTGGCCATCCGTCGTGGAGAGATAGCAGATCTCAAAGACTTCTTGTTAAAAATACATCCTGACAATGACCCTGACAACACCCACGAAAATACCTTTGTGAGTCTAATTCAGTATTTAACCCATTTAAACTTGGACTCTTAAACTCTGTGTATATACTTAAACCATTATTTTATGCTTTGGCTATTCAAAAATAGCAGATCTACAAGCTCATAGCGCGAGTCCCGCGCTATGAGCTTGTAGATCTGCTATTTTTGAAAAATCTTGAAAAGTT
This sequence comes from Gymnoscopelus microlampas, assembly GCF_963454915.1. Classification (NCBI taxonomy): domain Eukaryota; kingdom Metazoa; phylum Chordata; class Actinopteri; order Myctophiformes; family Myctophidae; genus Gymnoscopelus; species Gymnoscopelus microlampas. The sequence goes on along the minus strand of NC_139942.1, from coordinate 52,211,482 downwards.
GTGCAAATTTATGAAAATATGTTTTTTTTAAAGGGAATATTTTTGACTCAAATCTTTGCTTCTGGGGGTCACTGGAACAAAATATTTTCAGATGGGGGTCTGCGGCCAAATACATATCATTTTGGGGGTCCTTGACATGAAAAGGTTTGAGCACCACTGATATTATACAGCAACATACGTTTTTCAGAAAAGTGTTAGGATTTAGAAGACATTTGTAGAATCCCCAGAAGCAAAGATTTGAGTCACAAATGTTTGCTTTAAAAATATTTTAAAAAAAATCACGATTAAAAGAATGATAGTCAAAGAAAAAAATGACACAGATTCTTTCCCGGTCTAAATGGGTGAAGCAGCAATTTCAAACTGACATAGGGTTTTAAATATTCACAAGGCATTATATTTATTCTTGTTTATGGTGTTATTCTTCAGGTGAGGCAGTTTTGGGAGCACACGTTTGGGTGTAAATTTGCACCCCTTCCGTCAGAGTGGCTGGATGCTGGTGGACGGGTGTGTACTGGACAAGAGGACATAGGAACAGCAGAAACCACCCTGTTGGAAGTGTCTGACCTCAGGCCAGAGTATAATATATACAAGGCTGTGTATGCCCTGGCCCATGCCCTCCATGACATGTTGCAGTGTGTGCCAGGAAGAGGGCCTTTCCCTGGGCACAGCTGTGCCAGTTTGCAGACAATACAGCCATGGCAGGTGTGATATCAATTCACAGTTTACCTGTAAAATAATAATGAATATGTAAATATGTGATATATAGTCAAAGCAGTTGCCAGGCAGTAAGTGTGTATTTGTAAATTTGCTCATCACACCATTTCTAGCTTGTGTATTACCTGGAAAAGATCAACTTCACCACCTCGTTTGGTGATCATGTAACATTTGATGAGAATGGTGACGCTTTACCAATCTATGATGTCATGAACTGGGCGTGGCTCCCAGATGGAAGTGCGAAGGTTCAAAATGTGGGCGTGTTCAAGAAGTCAGCCTCCGGAGAAGAAGAGCTCATCCTGGACGAAGACAACATCTTCTGGAGCTTTGAATCCACAAAGGTCACTTTTTCTAAAGTAGCTAATATTGAGCTCATATGTGTATGTAATTTAGTTTAATACATTGTTCCTTTCCTCTGTAGCCTCCTCGGTCAGTGTGCAGTGAGAGCTGTTCCCCTGGAACCCGTGCGGCCAGAAGGAAAGGAGAACCTGTCTGCTGCTTTGACTGCATTGCTTGTTCTGAGGGAGAGATCAGCAATGAGACTGGTATAGGTTTACATTATGTGGTTATTTTATTTAATAGATTATCTTGAGTGAGGCTGTACTTCTCTGTCCCTTTAATATATTGCCCTCTTTGTCAGACTCTACAGAGTGCACCGGCTGTCCAGAGGACTTCTGGTCCAGTCCCCAGCGTGACCACTGCGTCCCGAAGAGCGTGGAGTTCCTCTCCTACCACGAGGCCCTGGGCATCTCCTTGACAACCATATCATTGCTGGGCACGCTTATGTGTGCCATCGTCTTGGGCATCTTCATCTATCATCGAAGCACGCCCATGGTGCGCGCCAACAACTCAGAACTCAGCTTCCTTCTCCTGTTGTCCCTCAAACTATGTTTCTTGTGTTCGCTTCTGTTCATCGGCTATCCCAGGCTCTGGACTTGTCAGCTGAGGCATGCAGCGTTCGGGATCAGCTTTGTGCTGTGTGTCTCGTGTATCCTGGTAAAGACTATGGTGGTGTTGGCCGTGTTCAAGGCCTCCAAGCCCGGGGGTGCAGACATTATGAAGTGGTTTGGCGCTATGCAGCAGAGAGGAACGGTTCTGGTTCTTACTTCCATCCAGGCAGCAATCTGCACAGCCTGGCTTGTGTCTGCCTCACCAGCTCCTCATAAAAACACACAATATCAAAGTGATAAGATAGTCTATGAGTGTGATGTGGGATCAACGGTTGGTTTTGCAGTGTTACTGGGTTATATTGGGTTACTGTCACTCCTCAGCTTCCTCTTAGCATTCATGGCAAGGAATCTGCCAGACAACTTCAACGAAGCCAAGTTAATCACTTTCAGCATGTTGATCTTCTGTGCCGTGTGGATAGCCTTCATCCCAGCATATATCAGCTCTCCAGGCAAATATGCAGATGTAGTGGAGGTGTTTGCTATTTTAGCATCTACTTTTGGGATATTGGTGGCGCTGTTTGGACCAAAGTGTTACATAATGCTTTTGAAACCCGAGAAAAACACTAAGAAGTCCATCATGGGCCGAGGTGCCACCAAGACGTAGAAGCAGAAATGAAATGATGATACTGAAAGGCAGTGTTGCCAGATGGGAAATGTTGATTTATCGCAAGAATATCGTACTGGAGGCGCTGCCTCCAGTACGATATTCTTGCCCTGTACAGATATTCTTGCCCTGTGTTTACTTTTATTGAGTGTTTTTAAGTGGTTTTATCATGTTTTTATGGTTTTATTGTACTGGAGCTTCCGAGCGTAAGTTTAGGAATACCTAAACAGTGCAGCTAAGTGACAATAAAGTGAATCTGAATCTGAAAAAAAAGTCCAGCACATTGAACAGGATGTTGTGGCATGGTCTAATGGCCAGTCTTGGGCGGAGGTGGAGCGTAGGCCGGGTTGTAGGCGGGCTGGGCAAGGTAGTGTGGCTGTGCGGGTGGTGGTGGTGCATTGGGCTGGGGTTGGGCCGTAGCAGGTGGCTGTAGACTGTGGTAACCAACCTTTTCAAGCCCAAGAGAACATTTTATTTCAACTGGTAAGCCATGATCTACCACTAAAATATATTTAAAAAAAACACTTGTCACGATTGCAATTTCTGAGAGGCTCAATGCATGTGCATACATACAAAGACATAGACACATAGTAGTTTAAATAAGAATAAACACTGATAGTTATATCATCAATTCCTAAATATTAAGAAAAACGATTAGAAATATAAATATTAGGACAAAAATACAATTTTTTACAAAAAACATTTTTTTAATAAAACAAAACACAAAGGACATGACAAAGGCATTTTAACTGACAGCTGTTCAATGTCAATACTGAGGAAAGGGTTTGATACAAAAGCAGCTACTTAACTCATTCATGCCTACCTCAAAAAATCTACGGTCAAATTCAGATTTCAGTTTGTTCAATTGGGCACAAAATTGTTTGGGATGAAAAGCAGTTTTGTCTGTGAGGTTTTGTGAGACCTTCTCAAGATTAGCTTTTTGAAGTAAATTTCCCATTCACTTGTCCGGGCACTAAAGTCACTTGTCCGTGTAAAAATGAGCTCATATGGATGAGATGGAATACATTTAATCATAGAACCATTAGTTTGATTGGTTGTTTAACATAAAGCACAAAAAAATAAAATAAAAACACTATAATGTGACTGTTAAGTTTCTTTTATATATATTTTCTTATTTAGAGAATAGGGCCATTTAAAAACATATTGACCTAAGCTGACCCAAAGAGCTGACCCAAGTAGTTTGGAGCTTCGAAGCTTTGTTCGATGGCACGGGATTTGAACGTAAAAAAAATAAAAATTAAGACTATTATTTTTTTCACTATATGTTTCATTATAATCAAAATAGCCGATCTACAAGCCCACAACGCTTTGCAGCATTACATATTGAGAGCTTGTAGATCTGCTCATCTTCAAAGCCATATGATCAGTGTTGCCACATTTTGTGAGAGGAATACGCAACCAGGTCTATGAAAACAAGCCCAAAAGAAGCGACTATAGGCCACACGAGCACTTCAAACCTATATACATCGGCTATTTGAAAGCCGATCTACAAGCACAACCGGAACCTGCCGAAAATGAAATATCTTTTTTGATTATTTTTTAAACATTTGTTTTGTTCCATTGCTGTCATCATGGCTGTGGCTCTGTTGTAGAGCTACATGATTATGGCAAAACTTATAATCACTATGGGTCCATATTGAGATCAGTTATTTATAATATATATTTATTTATTCTGTATAATTATTTATTTACTATTGTGTAGAAATAAAAGACAATATGTCCCACTCCCAAAACATTACAAATATACAAATATTAATTCAAAAAATTAAAACAAATATGGAATAGCCTAACAAAAGGCAATATAATGTCTGCAGTTACATTATTGCACATAGCCAAAATGCATTAATAATGTTAGGCCTGCCATTCCTTCCTTCCAAGTCACTTTCAGTTTCATTTTAGCAAGACATGCATGCGTGCGCACACGCACGCACGCACGCACACACACACACACACACACACACACACACACACACACACACACACACACACACACACACACACACACACACACACACACAATCAAAGAAAGAAGCGTTTACAGCTGGTAATTATCTTGCACTGCGCATACAGGCTTTTAAGTAGCCTGGTTAACCTACTAATGTTACACCCTCTGACATGGATTTCTAGTTTGGTTAATTCAAGATGACAACGGCAAAGCTTGGTTACAAAGTTAGTATTCCTTCCTTCCTATGTAGCCTACTTGAGACGCAGACAGTGCGTGAGGGGGGGGGGCGAGGGTTCGGGGACGAATGTCAGCTGCGCTCTCTACTGAGAGAGAAGCAGCTCTCTACTCCTCCATTCAAACAGTGTGTTACGAGAGGGACGCGGCCGCTCTACTTCTCCCCACAACGGTGTTTTACCGATTGGATTGTGCTGTTTGTGTATGTCTGCTAAACATTCAGTAATATTTTTTCGCCGTAAGAAATCATTTCTGTGTATTCATTGTCGATGGCTGCCGTCTGCCACCCGGCCCAACCCGCGATCGTCTTAGAAGGCTTTGATGAGCTACCAGTAGATCGTAATCGACTGGTTGGTTACCTCTGCTGTAGAGGATATGCTGGTTGACCGAGTGCATACATTGCCTGGCTATAAGGCATCGGAGCAGGAGAGTAGCCTGGAGCAGCAGCTTACTGATACAGAGGTGGGTAAGGCTGTCCCTGGTAGGCCCCGTAGCCCTGGGGCATGGGCTGGGCTCCATAGCCTGGGTACTGTGTCCCCTGGTAGGACTGTGGTGGCGGTGCATGGACCGTTGGCTGCTGGGGCCACCACAGAGGAGTATGTGTGGTGGTGGCTACAGAACGTAGCTTGCGGTACAAGCAGCAGAAGCAGCAGCAGCAGATGAAGAAGATGATGAAGAAGATGACAACAGCTGCAACAAAAAAACGGTCACAATCGTCCTGTTTATCGCCGTTGAAACGCCAAAAGTCGTCATCGCAGCAGTATCTGTTGCTGCAGCTTCCGCAGCAAAACAATCCCCTGTTGCATGAATGTTCATCATGATAGGATCCAGACTCATCCGTGTAGGATTTACAGTCCTCAGACGCGGTGGGGAGGACGAATACACAGAAGACAGACAGAAGAACACCGGACAGGCCCGCCACCATCATGGCTACTTAAAGATTCCTAAAACAGTCTCACCTGTGTGCCTACGGGAGTGTACTGACGACTGAGCCTGCATGGGAACTACTTATGTTACTTATGGCTGAGTCATCATGGTGACATGACTCATGTCACATGAGGGGATGGTTTTGCTTCCGCAGAAAAAACATCCCCTGTTGCACGATAGTTCATCATGGGATCCAAACGCATCCGTGTAGGATTTACAGTGGCGGTCCTCAGACGCGGTGGGGATGACGAATACACAGAAGACAAACAGAAGAACACCAGACAGGCCCGCCGCCATCATGGCTACTTAAAGATTTCTAAAACGATCTCCCCCCGTGTGTGTACTGACGACTGAACCTGCATGGGAACTCCTTATGTTATGGCTGAGTCATCATGGTGACATGCAGAGGTGGACAGTAACAGAGTAAATTTACTTGAGTACATATTCTGAGGATCTGTACTTTACTTGAGTATTAGATTTCTTTGATACTTATCACTCTTACTCAAGTACATTTTCGATGAAAACAATCCCCGCTGAAATCTGTCGCGCACATAAAAAAACAACCACTCAGTCTGTGTCAGTGCAGACGGGACGGGACGAGACGGGGTGTGTGTGTGTGTGTGTGTGTGTGTGTGTGTGTGTGTGTGTGTGTGTGTGTGTGTGTGTGTGTGTGTGTGTGTGTGTGTGTGTGTGTGTGTGTGTGTCCAATATTGCCTCGTTTAGAAAAAAGAATCCAGCAAACAGCCCGAACAAAGTAGTCCATTGAAGTAGATAGGGACAACTCTTGTTGTCGAGGTAAGCACAACATCTTAGATCCCTTTAGAGCAGGGGTTTTCAACAGGTGGTCCGTGGACCACTTGTGGTCCCTGAAGGTATTGCATGTGGTCCCTGACCATGTTGCAATATGTTTTTTTCTTCTTGTTCCATGGAACAGTGCATATTACCCACCTGGTGACCTATGATGACATGTCAATTTCAGTTTCAGTTTCTGGGAAGTCGGAGGTCAAGAAATTCCACAGAAAAGGGAATCTCAAGAAGGGGAAGTGCACCGGATTGCCTGATTGAGTCATCATTATTAGGAAATGTGGCCATATAATTGTATGTGTCTGTGTAGTCCATGGACCACTGGTTGAGAAACAGTAGGATGTATCATGGAATGCATGCATACAGTAGCAAGTGTTAGCAAAGCACTAATCTTAGCTTTAATCTCACCCAACAAAAACAGTGGTCCCCAGGTTGATTCTTAATCAGGGTGGTGGTCCCTGTTTCACAATCAGTTGAAAACCCCTGCTTTAGAGAGTTTAAAACTATAAATCTCACTGGAGTTTAGTGAGCCCTTTCAGTGAAATGAACTGTATCTTGTATGTGTAGTGGTCACTTTCGACTCACCTGCTTCCACCTCGAGGCCACTCCTCGAGCCATCAGTACCATGGCTTGCCTTGGTTAGCCACCTCTCCTTTTGCTGTGAGACCATCTACACAATCCAGTGCCTTATTGTAGTCGACATGTTGTTTTATTGCCATCTCATCAAAAACAAGGGAAACAGCAGGCTCACTTGGCTTTACCATTTTCCCTAGCTTTTCCATGTGGATCAGGACAGCATCAAGGAAACCTGGCTATAAAACGAAGGAGCAGTAGCATGTTAGTGTAATGGAATGACAAAAACATCTGGAAGGTCAATGCAGGAAGGACACTTTTTCATAGATTTGTTATGGCTGAACAAAAGCACAACAATACTGGATATGTTATTATGAACTGCAACACACATACTTTTGTCATGATCCATTCTTGAACTACTTACATGGAAATGGCTGAAATTTCTATTTATGAAGCATCTCAGGGTTGTTGGGCATGGAAGGACAAAGTGCTTCCTCAGTGTCCTTTAGCCTAGGCATTGGGGCTGTGATGCAGAATCTTCACACCCAGCTGTTTGACAGATGTTGGGAATGCCTTTCCTCTCTGGTTTCGGCCACGGGTTTTCAATTGATGGTCTATGAACTCAGCAGTCACTGGAGGAAGAGCTTTCAGGGCATCATAGACCTTCTTTTTCGCTTTAGCCTTTTCGGCTGAAAGCCTTGAGAAAAAAAAGCTTTTCTTTTTAAAGACAGTAGGAATGTTAAGCTAAAAGGTTAAGATAAAAACACACAAAGCACATCAGCTCTACTGTAAAGGAATTCCTACTGTGCTTTAAGGCTTTTGACTTTGGCTTGCAGTCTCTTTTTGCTGGCCTTTTCCCGATTAAGCTGTGCTCTCATCCTCCTTTTCTGCTGTATTTCTGTGTTGACTTGCTCTTCAAGGACAAGTCTTCGCTCCGTTTCCAGTGAGAGTTCTGGCCGTTGCTATTGTTAAGAAAGGAGCATTGAAATCCATCTTACAAAATAGCAATCTTAATTCTAGTGTTATACATTGTATTCTTCATTTGTAACCACCATTAAATGGCAATGTTTAGTATTTCAAATGGACTTATTTAACCACCTTACCTCAATCAGTAATTCTTCCTGTATTGGCTCCTGGATTGGCGCCTGGATTGGCTCTGGGTTCCCAGATTGGTCTGGGGCAACTTAAAATAAATAATGCTGATAAGTAAAGATGACAAGTTCACCTTTATAAAACGGCATGGGTATAATGATGTTTTTTCTGCGTTTGTATTTTTTACAAGTGCTGCCAATATTGGTCTGGCCCACTTCAACCCTTAGGTCCCTAAAAGATGGAGATAGAGCCTGTACTCCACCTAATCTATTGATGTTATTACTTGCATTTACAGAATCTATACTAGAAAGGAGATTAAATTGTTTTACTGTCACCCGTTACCTACCAATGCTATGGAGGAGTCCACGTAGCACACGTCTACCAGCAGCTGATGGTGGAGGATCGGCACAATTTAATGTTGGTGTGGCATCGTCTGTGAGACGTTTTCTCACTTTCTGCAAAATAATATTCACATGAGGACCTCTCGTCTTCACACTAAATATTCTTCATTGCACTATTCCAGTCCCCCCAAGAATGATTGTTTGATATAGTGAATATATAGTGAATGTACCATTTGGACAATCATGTCATTTTCAAAGTGGTCCTCACAGACTCCATAGCCTCCTTTTCGGAGGGCATCTGGAGACAGGATGGACAGGTCTGGTCTTCTGATGTTGACCAGCCATTTCTCCTATGTAATTAGATAAGATGGTATGGTAAGGAGAAGTTTTTGTCTTGCATAATTTCTCCTGTCTTACTTTGCTCATCATGTGCATTTGTGTATTTTCTTCATTAAAGAAAATACATTCTTTACATGTTTGAAAGTGCACTGTTATTGGCAAATATGCTTTTAAGAAAATCCCCACAAACACACATGTATTATTCAGTCTTAGGCTAGATGTGCTCCTGTTTCTGCACATTGTAACAGGGCCTTTTATTTATAATGTATATATTTTACCACTATAGACTATAGTGTGTTTAGCATGTTCATGTGTAACCCCTGTTGTCATGGAACATAATTCATAGTTCATTCAGGTCTACATATATGCAGATAGTATGACGTGACAGTGGCCAGCTAATTTATTACTTACCTGTCAGCCTCCTTTGGGAAGGAAAACACTGATTTTTTTCTATTATTACAGCCTATTGCTGCACAAAGTTTTGGCATTGTGACTGACTGAACAGAGACTTGCATGCTGACAAACTTGTCTTTATATAGAAAAATTTGCTCAGGTGTTGTGCTGATCCCAAATCATACCCCATCAACCAAGACATGGAATGGAAAATTTCATTGGAATTAAATGGAAAATGGTCAATAATGGAAAATGATATTATTGAGCCTGGAACACACATTTTATTAGCATAGAGTTATAAAATCTAATATAATAACAAGTAAGACGCGCGAACGCGGGAAGCAAACGCAAAAAAAAAAAAAAAAACTGTGTTAAAAGGAGCATCTCACAAATTCACAAAAAAAAAACTTTGAATGTTTTTGAACAATTCAACAAAGTGTTTGAAGTGCCTGTTTCACCCACTTCCGGGGGGCGGAGCCAAAATCCGAGCCCGAAGTATTTGTTCGTAGACCCCCACTCGGGAGGCATGCGTTAATCCGACAGACCTTTTCTCCGACTATGTGGCATCCGCGTGCGGTTAGGGTTAGGGTTAGGGTTAGGGTGCGGGTTCAGTATTGGAAACGTCGGAGCGCTGCGCTGTCGGAGGAATGCGCTGTCGGACTAACGTACTGCACCCCAGAAAAAGTTTCGGAGCGATTCGGGCACTTTTCATCTAACATGGGGTTTCAATGGGGAGTTTTTAGGAGCCTTCTCCGGGGCGTGGCTTCCGGGGGAAGGGGCGGGCTTAAACGCAACCTTGACAGGTGTGTTCAGTTTTCAAAGACCTTTCATTTGATGTATGGTACGTCTGTATTGGACATTTACTTGGCTGCACACAGGCAGTGCACACATACTGCACACAGAGAGACACACACACAGACAGAGACACAAGCCGAGCATGGTGCCATAGTAAGCTCCACTTGCGCGGAGGCGCGCCTCCTTCCGCTGCGTTCGCAATAACAAATAATATAAGGGACAGAGCCCTCTATGTCTCGTCCGTCAGACTGCAGATGGACCGAGATGGACCCTTCAGATATCTTCCCAAATCTCACGAGAGTGGGTTGCTGGGATAGAGAAAAGTCGATAACAAAGTTGATTTTCTCCTAATTTGTGTCACAAAAAAAAAAGCCATTTTAGTATGAAAATCGTGTATATTGTGTGTCTTGTGACGATCGGGTTCAATATTTAGTTCAGTAACCATGGAGCTAAGGAATGGTTCAGAAGCTGTGTTCACGTTCACTCTCCCATTGGAATCAAGACTCCAAGCTGCTTCCTGTCTCCTAAAAAGGCGTCCACCTACGTCACGCAGAAACGGGAAGTAAACCGGAGATTGCGTATCTTGCTAAAATATCTTTGGCAAAAGTCAGTTAGACGCGCTGTGATTGGCCAGTAGTCAACGTGCTGTGATTGGCCAGTAGTCAACGTGCTGTGATTGGCCAGTAGTCACTTTGAATGGTAGCTTGCCTCCTCTAAAATGGCGGCCGCGATACCAGTTGCTCCAACGAACTGCAGAGGCCAATGAGGTATCTAGGTTTCTCTATCTATGGTCTTGGGCGGAGGTGGAGCATAGGCCGGGTTGTAGGCGGGCTGGGCAAGGGAGTCTGGCTGTGCGGGTGGTGGTGGTGCATTGGACTGGGGCTGGGGCTGGGTCGGAGCAGGTGGCTGTAGAGGATATGCTTGTTGACCGGGTGCATACGCTGCCTAGCTATAAGTAGAGTAGCCTGGTGGAGCATCTTCCTCATATGGAGGTGGGGGTCCTGGTGTGTAAGGATGTCCCTGGTAGGATGCAGTGTGGGGCATGGGCTGGGCTCCATAGCCTGGTTGGTGGCCTGGGTACTGTGTCCCCTGGTAGGACTGTGGTGGCGGTGCATGGACTGTTGGCTGCTGAGGAGTAGAGGTTACCACTGTGGTACGTGTGCTGGTGGCTGTCACAGGCGGTGGGTTGCGGCAGCAGAGGATGATGAAGAAGATGACAACAGCTGCAACACCCCAGGCAATGGGAACAGTCTCGTCCTTAACAAAGCTGTCACAATCGTCCTGTTTATCGCCGTCGAAACGTAACAAGCTGTCATCGCAGCAGTATCTGTTGCTGCAGCTTCCGCAGCAAAACCATCCCCTGTTGCATGATAGTTCATCATGATGGGATCCAAACGCATCCGTGTAGGATTTACAGTGGCGGTCCTCAGACGCGGTGGGGACGAGGAATACACAGAAGACAAACAGAAGAACGCCGTACAGGCCCGCTGCCATGGCTACTTAAAGATTCCTAAAACAGTCTCACCTGTGTGCCTACGGGAGTGTACTGACGACTGAGCCTGCATGGGAACTCCTTATGTTACTTATGGCTGAGTCCTCATGGTGTCCTCACTCATGTGACTGATGTCACATGAGTGTGATGTCACATCACACTCATGTGACATAACTGATGTCAAAGTCCGCCCGCCCGCCCGCCGGTCCTCCCTTAAGCCAATTTTAATATAGGATGATCTGGATTGCGGTTTAACAAAAACTGGGTGCCTCTTATGGGTGTTTCTGACCGCTTGATGACCCGCACACAGCACAGCAGATCTCAAACCTGTGTGAATACTGGTGCCCCCCCATATGTCTCAAGCCTATACTGTCAGCCATTTTAGTGTAGAAATGTATGATTATTTATGTCTATTTTAGATTCTGTGCTGAATCTAAAATAGACTCAAGACTCAAGACTCTTGACATTTGATCAATAAATGAGAGAGAATTAAATATCTAAGAATTAGTACATGTACACTCTCTGTGTGTCAAAGTACTACAGGTATGTAAGAGACAAAAGCTCTGTAGGCTATAAAGGTTCATAACACTGCTGACCAACATGTGCAAGTGGAGATCTCTGTATCTGCCAGTCCTTGTCCCTTTCATGCCCATTTATGGAGATCCCTGATGTCATCAGTATATGCCCATATATGATATGCCCATATATGGAGATCTCTGTATCTGTGAGTCTTTGTAACTTTTATGCCCATATATGGAGAGCCCTGATGTCATCAGTATATGCCCATATATGGGCACGCCCCTTTTGTGCCCATAGAGTACCGACGTCCTGACGTCACTCGTTCATCCCCTGGGTCGCGGAAGTAGTAACATTGGGTCATCTTAAAATCGTCTCATATAAGAATTGTGAATTGTCCCGGCGATATTGTCAGGGAGGTGGCTCTGTATCGTTTACGATAAGTCAGTCACTCATATTTGATACAGTTTATTTCTGGTGAAAATGTAACTAATTCGGCGGCAGTAAGATTTGGGGCGCTGCCTCAACAAATCCCTGAGGATCGTAAAAGACCCCACCCACCACCATAAAAAACTATTTTCCCCGCTCAAGTCCAAAAGGGTGAAGGGATACAAGATCCTCTCAGCGCGCACTAGCAGAATGAGGAACAGCTTTTTCCCACAGGCTATCAGACTGTTAAATGACAGTGACAAGTGAATGTGCAATAACTTTTGTACTCTGCACTATACACTTTCTTCGACAGATATTCTTGCCCTGTGTTTACTTTTATTGAGTGTTGTTAAGTTGTTTTTTATCATGTTTTTATGGTTTTATTGCATTGGAGCTTCCGAGCGTAAGTTTTTCACATGTAGGAATACCTAAACAGTGCATCTGTGACAATAAAGTGAATCTGAATCTGAAAAAAAGTCCAGCACATTGAACACAGACCAGGATGTTGTGGCGTGGTCTAATGGCCAGTTTAACGTAAATTAAGTCCACAATCACAACACCAGAGGCAGCTCCACTGATCACCCCCCCTCCTTGAACTGTTTATTGTACATATTTCCTGTTTTTCATACCAGTAACCTGTAAGCTCATTATATGACGTTCTGCATAGTAGTGTATATCTGTCTGTTTTCTTAAATGTCATCATGATTTGAGTGCGTGGGGATCTAATTATAAAAAAGCCATTGTGCTTTCATGAGCAATCCAGTTTAGAGGGCCTTGTATTGTGAATTGTACTTCCATGTACTGTTTCCATGTCTTTTCTAAATAAAGTATTCAATCAATCAATCAAAATCATGTCTTGGGCGGAGGTGGAGCGTAGGCTGGGTTGTAGGCAGGCTGGGCAAGGGAGTCTGGCTGTGCGGTGGGTGGTGGTGCATTGGGCTGAGGTTGGGGCTGGGCCAGGGCAGGTGGCTGTAGAGGATATGCTGGTTGACCGGGTGCATACGCTGCCTGGCTATGAGAAGGCATCGGAGCAGGAGAGTAGTCTGGAGCAGTAGCTTCCTGATATGAAGGTGGTAGGGGTCCTGGTGCGTAAGGCTGTCCCTGGTCAGGTGCAGTGGGCGCCCCGTAGCCCTGGGGCATGGGCTGGGCTCCATAGCCTGGGTACTGTGTCCCTTGGTAGGACTGTGGTGGCGGTGCATGGACCGTTGGCTGCTGGGGGCACCGCTGAGGAGTAGAGGCCACCACTGTGGTACGTGTGCTGGTGGCGATCACAGGCGATGGCTTGCGGCACATCTTGTAGAGGCAGCAGCGGGGATACACGCAGCAGATGAAGAGGGTGATGAAGATGACAACAGCCGCAGCACCCGAGACAATGGCAACAACAACCTCCTGCATGTCAAAGTCGATGTCACATTCGTCCTGTTCATCATCGTCGAAACGCAAAAAGCTGTCATCGCAGCAGTATCTGATGCTGCAGCTTCCGCAGCAAAACCATCCCCTGTTGCATGATAGTTCATCGTGATGGGATCCAAACGCATCCGTGTAGGATTTACAGTTGCGGTCCTCGGACGCAGTGGGTACGACTGCGACGAATACACAGAAGACAAACAGAAGAACACCGGACAGGCCCACCTCCATGGCTACTTAAAGATTCCTAAAACAATCTCCCCCTGTGTGCCTACGGGAGTGTACTGAGTACTGAGCCTGCATGGGAACTCCTTATGTTACTTATGGCTGAGTCATCATGGTCACATGAGTGTGATGTCAAAGTCCGCCGCTCCTCCCATAAGCCAATTTTAATATAGGATGTGTGATGGCTGACTCAGCAGCCACACATTGAGACTATACTGTATGGTAACTCTTCCTTTTAGTTTATATTTTTAGTTGGATTACTTACAGTTGTACATCATACATACAATGCAAACTAATATAAATAACCACACACCACCGGTTGAAATAACATAGTTTATTGTTTAGTTGTTTTTCTGTGAGTTATTACTTGGCATTTGAGTTGACTGAGTTTTCTTTGAGTTATCAGTTCTGTGGGAGGCTGCTGGAGAGTGGAGATGAGGGGCTGGCCAAGGATATGGGAACCAGCTGCTCCATATATATATGCAGCTAATGGGGACAATACGATAGTCACTCATATTTGATACAGTCTATTTCTGGCGAAAATATAATAACTAAATATAGCTGCAAGCAGCGATAATATGGGGCCAGGAGAGAGAAAGAGAAATGATAATTCCTTTAACAGGTCAGTTCACGAAAGTCCTTGCGGTCTTGTTTCCAATGAGGGCCTGTGAGCAATTAGGGGTTAAGAGTCTTGCTCAGGGACAAATTTCATCGACACATTTGCTGACCTGGCCTGGAATCGTACCTGGGGCAACCAGAGCCTCTGGCTCCCTAGGCGGGCTCACTAACCACTCAGCTATGGCCGACCCTCAGAGAGAGAGAGAGAGAGAGAGAGAGAGAGAGAGAGAGAGAGAGAGAGAGAGAGAGAGAGAGAGAGAGAGAGAGAGAGAGAGAGAGAGAGAGAGAGAGAGAGAGAGAGAGAGAGAGAGAGAGAGAGAGAGAGAGAGAAACGGAATAGATTGAAGATAGAAACGGAATAGATCGAAGAGACACAGAGAGAGAGACATGGAAACGGAATAGATTGAAGAGAAAGACATGGAAACGAAATAGATTGAAGAGAGAGAGAGAGAGCCATGGAAACGGAATAGATTGAGTCATGTTTTTTGCAATTCAACTTAAATGAGTGTGCATCAAGTGAGGCTTGAACCAGCAACCTTGTGGTCGTGAGGCACTCTTAGGTAGCTGCAACACTACCTATAGTGCTATAGCTTTGTCCAGGCTGATATTGTCTGTTGAGGATCACAAACTCTTGCCTTCTGTCATGACCCAAGCCCCTGTTTCACTAACACAAAGATCACTCGTTCACAAACCATTTACCAATGAAGAAATTGTACATCTCCTCAGAACCAAAACTAGTGAAAGTAGCCGATCTACAAGCTCACAAACCATTAAAAGTTGTCAGATTGTACATCGGCTATTTTCACAATGAAGTATGTTATACATTGAAAAAACATACTCTCATTGCTATCTGAAAAGTTGTGAGATTGTAGATCAGCTGTATGTAAAAAACACTGAATTAAGTATTTCATGTTATCTTTAACAATTGCAGATGTATTCATTGATAGTCATGTTGTGTGAAATGCAACTTAGATGAAGTCTGCACCAAGTGAGGCTTGAACTGGTGACCTTCAGGTTGTGGGGCACACATTTAAGCGAGAAGCCACCAACAGACAAGAACCTGTGAAAGGAGATCACACAGATGATACAGTTTCACGCAAATAGCTGAAAAATCCTGGGTTTAAGTGTTTTTCAAACTGCTCAAGATTGCGGACAATCTAAGGGCGGTGCTTACTGGTCAACGTGATAGATGTGTTCCTCATTAGTCAAGGCACATGTGTAAGCAGGTCTAATGGCTGTCGGCCAAACGAGGCATGACTTTTGCCTGTTTAAAGTTTCAATTTTCAAAAAATTGCTATAGCGCCCCCGTTTGACCAATTGGAGTAAGATTGGTTTCAGTGATATTTGGAATGGCCCTTTACATTTCTGCAAAGTTTCAAAGAATGGTAAGTCTGCATGTATGTGTTAGGGGCAGATGAATAATTGTCATAAAACTGCAATATTCATTGGCTCATTAAAGCTTCATTTTTTCACTTATGGAAGATATTTTGCAAACGTTTTTTGGTATAGGTCCAAAGTTCATGTGTAAAAAGTTTCGTGCAGATTACTCAAAAATCCCAGGAGGAGATAGGTTTTAACTGTTTTTCATATAATTCCAAATGGTGGGAGATCTTAAGGTCAGAGGTCAAAAGTCAGAGTGTGAAAGTTGTTCAGCATGAGGAGACGCATGTGTGCATCGAAGTTTCATGGCTGTAGGTCAAACACGGCATGAGTTGTACCTGTTCAAAGTTGGCATTTTTCAATTGAGTGCTATAGCGCCACCTTTTGACGAAAGATTGTGAGAATTATTTCTTGATCGTTTTTCATAACCATCTATCATATGGCCGAGTTTCATAAAAAGCGACTGCACGGTTCAGCCAGAACTGCCAAAAGTGGCAGAAGAAGAAGAAATGGAATAATGCGAATAACAATATGGGTCCATGCTGGAAGCCTGGCCCCATAATTAATTCGGCGGCAGTAAGATTAGAGTTTTCTCGCCGTCAGTTGATGTTCCATATCCATATGAGTCAAGCCGCCGGGATCATTTGTTTATTTTTATATAAATTGAACAAGTCTATGGGAATTCTGAATGGGGAAAAAAAACGCGACTCATGTAGGATGTGTAAATTACGTCAGACTTCGGTGCTCTATATGGAGCTGACTGATTTGTTTGCTGATGCCATGACGACACATTTGAGGTTAGACAACACACTCTATATTTGGGCGTAGCTGCATTGGGAACTCCTTATTTCCCAATAAGGAGTTCCGGGTTAATCATCAGTTAAACATATCGCACATTTCCAAACACAGACATATTTCCTAAAATAAATAAATAAATTGAGGCTCTACTACATCCAGCGCTGCCTCAACAAATCCCTGAGGATCATAAAAGATCCCACCCATAACCATAAAAAAATATTTTCCCCGCTCAAGTCCAAAAGGGTGAAGGGATACAAGATCCTCTCAACGCGCACTAGCAGAATGAGGAACAGTTTTTTTCCCACAGGCTATCAGACTGTTAAATGACAGTGAAAAGTGAATGTGCAATAACTCTTGTACTCTGCACTATCTTCGACAGATATTCTTGCCCTGTGTTTACTTTTATTGAGTGTTGTTACATTTTTTTTATCATGTTTTTATGGTTTTATTGTATTGGAGCTTCCGAGCGTACGTTTTTCACGTGTAGGAATACCTAAACAGTGCATCTGTGACAATAAAGTGAATCTGAATCTGAAAAAAAAAGTCCAGCACACCGACCAGGATGTTGTGGCATGGTCTAATGGCCAGTTCAACGTAAATGAAGTCCACAATCACAACACCAGAGGCAGCTCCACTGATCACCCCCCCTCCTTGAACTGTTTATTGTACATATTTCCTGTTTTTCAAACCAGTAACCTGTACGCTGATTATATGACGTTCTTCATAGTAGTGTACAGTATATCTTAAATGTCATCATGATTTGAGTGCGTGGGGATCTCACTTTGAATAAGCCATTGTGCTTTTATGAGCAATCCAGTTTAGAGGGCCTTGTATTGTGAAATGTACTTCCATGTACTGTTTCCATGTCTTTTCTAAATAAAGTGTTCAATCAATCAATCAAAATCAAGTCTTGGGCGGAGGTGGAGCGTAGGCCGGGTTATAGGCAGGCTGGGCAAGGGAGTCTGGCTGTGCGGGTGGTGGTGGTGCATTGGGCTGAGGTTGGGGCTGGGCCAGGGCAGGTGGCTGTAGAGGATATGCTGGTTGACCGGGTGCATACGCTGCCTGGCTATGAGAAGGCATCGGAGCAGGAGAGTAGTCTGGAGCAGTAGCTTCCTGATATGAAGGTGGTAGGGTTCCTGGTGCGTAAGGCTGTCCCTGGTAGGGTGCAGTGGGCGCCCCGTAGCCCTGGGGCATGGGCTGGGCTCCATAGCCTGGTTGGTGGCCTGGGTACTGTGTCCCCTGGTAGGACTGTGGTGGCGGTGCATGGACCGTTGGCTGCTGGGGGCGCCGCTGAGGAGTAGAGGTCACCACTGTGGTTCGTGTGCTGGTGGCTATCACAGGCGATGGCTTGCGGCACATCTTGTAGAGGCAGCAGCGGGGATACACGCAGCAGATGAAGAGGGTGGTGAAGATGACAACAGCCGCAGCACTCGAGACAATGGCAACAACCCTCCTGTCCATGTCAAAGTCAAAGTCGATGTCACATTCGTCCTGTTTATCGCCGTCGAAACGCAACAAGCTGTCATCGCAGCAGTATCTGTTGCTGCAGCTTCCGCAGCAAAACCATCCCCCGGTGCATAATAGTCCATCATAATGGGATCCATACGCATCATAGGGGTAACAGTGGCGGTCCTCGGACGCAGTGGGTACGACAAATACACAGAAGACAAACAGAAGAACACCGGACAGGCCCGCCGCCGGCATGGCTACTTAAAGATTCCTAAAACAATATCCCCCGTGTGCCTATGGGAGTGTACTGAGTACTGAGCCTGCATGGGAACTCCTTATGTTACTTACGGCTGAGTCATCATGGTCACATGAGTGTGATGTCAAAGTCCGCCACTCCTCCCATAAGCCAATTTTAATATAGGATGTGTGATGGCTGACTCAGCAGCCACACATTGAGACTATACTGTATGGTAACTCTTCCTTTTGGTTTATATATTTAGTTTGTTTGTTTTCAGTTGTACATTATACATACAATGCAAACTAATATAAATAACCACACACCACCAGTTGAAATAACATAGTTTTTACTTGGCATTTGAGTTGACTTGAGTTTTCTGTGAGTTATCAATTCTGTGGGAGGCTGTACAATTGGACTGCACCAGTCTCTCGGCAGCATGGGGAGGGGCAGGGGTTAGATGAGTGTATTTAAGTGGTAGTCTTTGTCTTTTCCCCCTTTTTATTCACAGTGGTCTGACCCGTTCTTATATATTTCCACCTCATTTATTGCTTCTGATAGTTCAGTTGTGTTTATCAGTTCAGTTGCTTTGCTGTTAGTTATTTAAATTGATTTTGGCCCACATTTTTGTTATTTGTTAAATCATTTATTTGAAACAAAGGAGAAAAAAAGGAAAGAAAAATAAAGAGAATATTTTAAACCAACAAAGTTTCCCTGTAACTACATCTTTGGTGTTTACAAAACACCAGACCGTTTGAAAATCGGATGAAAATTGAACACGCTATGGTTATTTCAAAGTACATGCACCATAGACACAATGTTATGAATGACCGTCGCAAGGTGGCCGCCATGTGGCAGCGTCGTACTCCATTGGCCAGCAGCGCGGGTGAGTCATCTAGCCTTTATATATATCTATGGAAGGGACAGCCTGAGCCTAGGGGGCCGGCCGCCGCCATTGCTTGCATAGCAGACGTCAGTGATGCTCATGGGAGCCAAAACTGGAACAGGAAGTTTGGTGAAATACTATTAAGTCTATGGCAGACATTTGGACCAGCTTGTGAACAAACACTATTTCTGAACGATTGTGTCCTTTGTCAGAGAATCGGTTCAGGAATATAAAAGAAGATATCACAGGTTTTTATCCAATCAATTCGGATTTTTTAGCACACTGTATAATGTTATTGAGGCATCTAACGGTGGAACGTATCGTCCATAGACTGTACAAAAATCGTCTCTGGCAGTGTTGCCAGATTGTGTGAGAGAAATAAGCAACCAGGTCTAGGAAAACAAGCCCAAAAGAAGCACCGGGGGCCAGGGATCTTCAACGTTTTCCCAAACTGATGGGGAGATGGAGCAGGGACCCCCTACCCTTAGTACCCTACCTCGACCCCATATATTGTATAATTATGCATACAATTGTGTTTCATAAACATACATGTTATTGTGCATCAATACTAAACAATTAAAAATAATAGACAGATTAATATATTCGTGCTTTTATATTAAACAAACATGTACAGGGTACAGTGAGTAGGGTGGCCGCACTGCCATTTATAAACATACCTTAAACCGAGAACAACAATCTGTCAATTGCACAATAATCATGTATACAAGCTATTCAAAATGGACAGAATCATTTATAGATATCATTTATTTAATACATAAATGTGGAAAATGTTTTTAAAATATATGAAGACAAATGGACATTTAAAAAAATATATATAAAGAATATTTGTATATATATATATTTGTGTATATATATATATATATATATATATATATATATATATATATATATATATATAATTGTCTAATCAAGCAACCAGGTCTAGGAAAACCAGCCCAAAAGAAGCGACGAGGGGCCACATGAGCACTTTAACATATACATCAGCTATTTGAAAATAGCAGATCTACGAGCTCACAACGCTTCGCGATGCAATGCGTTGTGAGTTTGTAGATCGGCTATTTTCAAATAAAATTGTGCAGGGGAAATTATAACAAGCAGATCTGGCAACCCTGAAGGGCAGGGGTTAGATGAGTGTGTTTAAGTGGTAGTCTTTGTCTTTTCCCCTTTTTGTTCACAGTGAGTGGTCTGACTCGTCCCTATATTTGTCCACCTCATTTATTGCTTCTGTTAGTTCAGTTATGTTGATCAGTTCAGTTTTTTTGTTTAGTTATTTAAGTTGATTTGGGCCCACATTTTTATTTGAAACAAAGGAGAAAAAAAAGGAAAGAAAATATTTTAAACCAACAAAGTATCCCTGTGTCTCTCCTTCCGACCAACTCGGTCCCTGACAGATGATCTGGATTGCGGTTTTACAAAAAGTGGGTGCCTCTTGGGCTGGGGCTGGGCCAGGGCAGGTGGCTATAGAGGACATGCTGGTTGACCGGGTGCATATGCTGCCTGGCAATAAGGCATCGGAGCAGGAGAGTAGTCTGGAGCAGCAGCTTACTGATATGAAGGTGGTAGGGTTCCTGGTGCGTAAGGCTGTCCCTGGTCGGGTGCAGTGGGTGCCACGTAGCCCTGGGGCATGGGCTGGTCTCCATAGCCTGGTGGTTGGACTGGTATAGGTTGGTAGCCTGGGTACTGCTGAGGAGTAGAGGTTACCACTGTGATACGTGTGCTGTTGTCTGTCACAGGTGGTGGCTCGCGGCGGCAGCCGCCGAAGCAGCCGCAGCAGCCGCAGCAGCCGCAGCAGCAGCAGCAGATGAAGACGATGAAGAGGATGATGAAGAAGATGATGAAGAAGATGGCAACAGCTGGAACACCCGCAATGGCAATGGCAACAGCAGTGCGGCCCTGGGCAACAGGCTCGTCCTTAACAAAGCTGTCACAATCGTCCTGTTTATCGCCGTCGAAACGTAACAAGCCGTCATCGCAGCAGTATCTGTTGCTGCAGCTTCCGCAGCAAAACCATCCCCTGTTGCATGATAGTTCATCATGGGATCCAAACGCATCCGTGTAGGATTTACAGCGGCGGTCCTCAGACGCGGTGGGGACGACGAATACACAGAAGACAAACGGAAGAACGCCGTACAGGCCCGCTGCCATGGCTACTTAAAGATTCCTAAAACAATCTCCCCCCGTGTGCCTACGGGAGTGTACTGACGACTGAGCCTGCATGGGAACTCCTTATGTTACTTATGGCTGAGTCATCATGGTCACATGAGTGTGATGTCAAAGTCCAAGAAATAAAAAATAATTGCTCCATTGATTAGAAATTGATAATTCAAAATATGCTCCTCATTGACTTACATTGTAAGGTAAAACAGCTCTCAAAGTCACTCTTTTAGCACATAAATGAACCCAAACATAGCTGATTCAGACAATATAGAGCATCACTAAACCCAGTACTGTTTGTTTTTTTAATAAAAATGTCAACTTCCTGTTGATTTTACTATTTGAAGATCTGGATCCGGATCCGCCGATCCAGTCCGGGTTTTCTACTTAATAAAAATGGCAAAATCAACAGGAAGTTGACATTTTTATTTAAAAAAAAAAACAGTACTGGGTTTGGTGATGTTCTATATTGTCTGAATCAACTTTGTTTGCGTTCGTTTTTGTGCTAAAAGAGTGACTTTGAGAGCAGTTTTACCTTACAATGTAAGTCAATGAGGAGCATATTTTGAATTATCAATTTCTAATCAATGGAGCAATTATTTTTTCTTGTCCACCTTTGGAGTTACATCATGGCAAGGTAAATACTCAACCCAAACCTCTACCAAAGTGGTCTTGCCCTGAGATAGTATTTGTCTTTTCCCCTTTTTGTTCACAGTGAGTGGTGTGACTCGTCCCTATATATGTCCACCTCATTTATTGCTTCTGTTAGTTCAGTTGTGTTGATCAGTTCAGTTTTTCTGTTTAGTTATTGTCTCCGCCAGGCCGAAAGGCATGGCGAGAGAGTATGTTTTCCACCCCGTCCGTCCGTCCGTGTGTCCGTGTGTGTGTGTGTCTGTGTGTGTCCGTCCGTCTGTGACCAGCTAATCTCTGCCACCGTTGGCTTGATCACAGTGCCACTGTGCACACACACTCCCTGGATGCCAATTCAGAACCTTTGCCCCAAATTTTTCTCATGGGCGTTTTATAGCGCCACCAGGAGGCCGATTTGTGCAAAACATATTTTTTGACAGTACTCCTACAGATTTTGTCCAAAAATCCCGCAAATCGGTACACAGTATCTCTATAGTCATTAAACAAAACGCGTCTTTCAGATTTCTCATATTCCATCCTGATTGGCTAAAAACGTCTTCCAAAGGTTGCAGGAGTGCTCCGTTTTGAACAAAATGCCTCAAATCATGAACACAGCATGCAATTTCCGTGAAATTTTCAAATCAGCCTCATGGTGGCGCTATAACATGCCGATTTGTGTTTTTACCTATAATTGCACCGATCTGTGTAAAACTTTGTATGCACACTCCCTAGAGGTCAAGAAAAAACCTTTGCCCTGCATTTTTCACATCTGCCTTTTATAGCACCACCAGGAGGCGTAAAACACATTTTTTTATACTACTCCTTCCAATTGTATCCAAATTTCACACACATCGGTACACATGATCTCTATAGTCATGTGTTTGATGTGTTTGATTTTTCATATTCCATACTGATTGGCTAAGATTGACATCAAAAGTTTGCATTATTGGCTTGTTTTGAACAAAAGTCTGCAAATCATGAACGCACCATCCAATTGCGCTCAAACTTTGCACGCACATTCACACTATGTTGAGGAACAAATGCCACCCTTTTAACATTAGCCTGTTATAGCGCCACCAACAGGTCTAATTTAGCTAAACACATGTTTTTAACAAAATGCCCCAAATCATTTTGTTAAAAAATGCCTCAAATCATGAATGCAGTCAGTGTCCGATTGTCGTGCAAGGCCTAAGAAGAAATGGCACCCTTTTCACGTTGGCCTATTATAACGCCACCAGGAGGCCACAATAGCCTACCTGTCCTGGCGGAGACCTGTGCTCCGAGGAGCACTTTTTCTAGTTTAAGTTGATTTGGGCCCACATTTTTATTTGAAACAAAGGAGAAAAAAAAGGAAAGAAAATATTTGAAACCAACAAAGTTTCCCTGTGTCTCTCCTTCCGACCAACTCGGTCCCTGACAGATGATCTGGATTGCGGTTTTACAAAAAGTGGGTGCCTCTTATGGGTTTGTCTGACCGCTTGATGACCCACACACAGCAGATCTCAAACCTGTGTGTATACTGGTGCCCCAAAAGCCTACTGCCAGCCATTTTAGTGTAGAAATGTATGATTATTTATGTCTATTTACTTTATGTCTATTTTAGATTCTGTGCTCCATACCATGCGACCATGGTCTTGACACTGGTCTTGTTGATACTTGAGGACATTTAGCTCTCCTCTTATCAGACCCTGTATTCAACTGTACTTTCCTGTTCTTTGTTTTGCAAACTGATAATAAAGTATTCGATCAATCAAAATCAAGTATTCAAACAGGTGAGACCTGACGAGAGCCCTTGACAACCCAACCAGCCAATCACAACCCCGCTCGTCCCTCCAGGCTGTGGGATGGTAGGTAAGGCCATCACGTGTTCACGTCACGTGTTGGTGGTCTGATGTAGACTGCATGGTAGACTGGGATCAAGTTGCTTTGCACGTTGCTGATCCGGTCTGTGGATCTATACCGGATACGGAAACGTTTTTTATACGTGTGTGAGCGGTTTAAATAACCGGATACAGTAGGTGGGCTTTAGACCGGATCACACTGGTTTGATTCGTAATAGAAACCAGGCTTCCCACAGGTTCTGCAGAAAGCCTGGCGACGAATCGAGGTTTGTGACGAACCGACACGATGAGGTTCATCGTGAAGCCGTCGGCGCTGTTGGTTCTAGGAGCGTTGGGGAGCAGAGGACTGGTCAGAGCCATGGTAACCACTTTGTTTACACAACAATATGATTCAATGTTTGTGTTTAACGCCACAAACAAACAACTACATGTTATACTGAGCCGTTCTGAGCGCGTTGGAGGTCAAACGTAGGTTTAGGACTTCTATTTTTGACTGCTTTGGTGCAACGGGCTATCCCGTCCGTGCGTCGGCGGTGCAACGACGATATGGATCCGAAAAGAATAGACGATCTACAAGCATCCGTTGGGAGCTTTCAGATCGTCAATTTATTTTGTTTGGGTTACATCACCCGTAACGGTTGTTGTTGGATACGTTTGTTGTTTATTAACATCATCACAATAACAACATCATTGTGATGGTGTTAATAAACTACATAACAACATGTTAATGTAGTTTAATGTTAATGTTCTGTCTCTGACGGTGCAAAAATGCATAATGAATATATTATAGCCATTGCTGTAGCAACGTTGGTGTGTTATATGTAGTATTATATCTATCTATTTATGTAGGCTATATATGATATTATCTTATAGCTATTTATATAGGCTATATATTATTATATCTATTTATGTAGGCTATATTGTTATTGTATTGTTATATATTATGTCTATTTATGTAGGCTATATATTATTATATCTTATTATATTACATTATTATACATTATATCTATTCATGGAGGCTATATATTGTTATTATTATTGTTGTATTGTTATATATTATATCTATTTATGTAGGCTATATATTATTATTATTATATTTGTATATATTTTATCTATTTATGTAGGCTATATATTCCTATATATTCATTATATCTATTTATCTAGGCTATATATTGTCGTTATTATTATTATATCTTATTATAATTATTTGTATATATTATTATATATCTATTTATTGTAGGCTATATATTCCAGTGTGAAGATGTTGATAGATGGTATAGATATGTTCTTTATGGAAGGTGAACTGAGTCCAGTGTGTTTGTAAAGACTAGAAGCTCGGCCCTGCTACGCAGGGCCTCGCGTCTAGCCCGCCGCCACTCCCACGTAGCGCCCGCGGCCACTTGGCAGCGCATATAAGTGGCATAGCGTCATGAGGGCCAGTGGGGCCGTGGCTCAGTCAGTGAAGACCCTGTAGCGCGGATGATATGTGGCATAGAGGGGCAGATTTTAAATCTCCAGAGGAAACATCCGTGGGCTACCATTGGTTCAGCGATGTGTGCGGGCGCCCTGCGGGCCCTCCTCCTCCACCAATGTGCAGTATTGAGAGCCCTGACGTCACAACATTTGGAGCGATGGGCACTGCACTCTGGTTGGTTAGGGTACACCTAGGGCCCAGGTAGAACCCAGTTAAAGCCTGCATGGGCAAACCCAGTTAGGACCCGCCTTGGTCCCACATAAACGTGGCTAGTTGGGGCCCACCTAAGGGCCAGGTAGAAGCGACTTATAGCCCGCATGGGCATCGCAGTTAAGACCCACCTCGGCCCCACATAGAATTGCCTAGGTGGGGCCCACCTAAGGGCCAGGTAGAGTCGGTGGGGACCCCCCACAGGCTAATGTTAAAATGGTAGCACTTGTTCCTCAACATAGTGTGAATGTGCGTGCAAAGTTGACCACAATCGGACGCTGCATTCATGATTTGCGGCATTTTGTGCAAACTTTAGATGTGAATCTTAGCCAATCGGGATGGAATATGAAAGATTAAACAGATCCGTCTTGATCACATGACTATAGAGATCATGTGTACCGATTTGCGTGAAATGTAGATAAAATCGGAAGGAGTAATGTAAAGAAATATGTTGTACATAAGGCGGCCTCCTGGTGGAGCTATAAAAGGTAGATGTGAGAAATGCAGGGGAAAGGTTTTTCCTTGACCTCTAGAGAGTGCACATACAAAGTTTTACACAGATTGGTGCAGGTATAGGTAAAAACACAAATCGGACTGTTATAGCGCCACCATGAGGCTGATTAGAAAAATCTCAAGTGGAATTTCTTGCTCGGCATAGTGGGAATGTGGGTGCAAATTTGCACGGAAAGTGCATGCTGTGTTCATAATTTGAGGCATTTTGGTCAAAACGGAGCAGTCCTGGAAACTTTGGAAGCCATTTTTAGTCAATCAGGATGGAAAATGAGAAATCTGAAATACCGTGTTTTTTTTAATGACTATAGAGATACTGTGTATCGATGTGCGTGATGTTAGGACAAAATATGTAGCAGTACTGTGAGAAAATGTGTTTTGCAAAAAGCGGCCTCCTGGTGGCACTATAACAGGGCCATGTGAAAGAAATGGGGCAGAGGTTCTGAATTGGCATCCAGGGAGTGTGTGTGCACAGTTGCGCTGCGATCAAGCCAACGATGCGGGAGATTAGCTATCCACAGACCGTCGGACGGACAGGGGGTAAAACATACTCTCGCGCCATCCCTTTCGGCCTGGCGGAGACAATAAAAAAGCTAAAGTAAAGGAAAATACCATTACTGCAACAAAAGTAGTCAACAAACTATACTATAAAACATTGGCCACATTGTCAAAAAATTTAAGAAAGAGGCAAACATGTTGAAAATAGACGATCTACAAGCTTACAACGCCTCTCAACGTGAGGCGTTGTGAGCTTGTAGATCTGCTATTTTCACAATATTGACTTGTGGAACGGAGTCAAACAAAATTGGGGGGGTCCCCAGTTCAAATATGATTATTTGGGGGGGGGGGGGGGGGTGTAGCCACTGCCCTAATCGGACCGAAATGATCTGAAATTACTACATGACCATAATGCAGCCTAAACGTGCGTTGCACGGGGCGGTCCTGCCATTACGTTAGTTACTGGAGTAAGTTGCTGTGGAGCTACACCAGAAGACACACACAACATACACCATCTACAATGGACTAACGGAGCAGCAATAATAACAGTTACCGCACGAACGTGCATTGTTGACAAAGTGATTGCACAGCCGCTGCAGGCATGACAACCACGTTAGCGTTAGCTACGGCAACTATCACAGCGCCCTGTCCGTCGTCGCTGCGACTGACTCTGATGGCTACAGCCATAGATATGTAAACACTACAGCAAGCTCTCTGAGATGCCATTGTCTGGGAACTGCTCTTAGCGTGACACGACCAATGAGAGTGAGCGCTTTCGTTGTTGCTAAGATACGGTGCATGGCACACGGCGTCTCTGCCCCATAGCTTGTAGATCTCACACATGATTGGCGTAGGCTGCGTTGCCGTCGACGCTAATTGGCTGCATGTTGCTGTGACGTTGAAATGGGGTGCCAGGTCTGCTTTGTGTGTAAGCGATTTTGGGCTCATTTGGGCGCGCTTTTGGACTGTTTTCCATAGAGCATGGCAGGGCTTGTTTCTGTCCCGTGACGGATGTGGCAAAGAAGGTGCAAAACGAACCATCCGGAAGTAAAGTGCGAGATGAAATATATAGCACTTTTTGATTATTAGAGAAGGAGACAGATGTGAAGGTGGAAAATGGAATGTAGGAGGTTATATATTTTTTCATGAGCGATTTTTGTAGCAAGTTGTGAGTGAATTGGGCCACTCCTGTGGGCGGGGGGCTGAATAGAACCATTGGGGTTTGGGAAGGAGACGCTCTCTGTTTGAGTGGTAGAGATAATCCTCCCTACAGGATCATGTAGTCACTTTAAGCCACTAATTAATTACATGTTTAGCCTCCAGAGTTGTGTGTGATATAAACAACACCAGAAAGAACCTGATTTAAGAGAATATATAACTTGAATTAAGGAAATTAATCATGTCTTATTAAAGGTGGTGTAAGTGATATTATTGTGAAAGTATTTTAGTTAAATCATTATATATATATATATATATATATATATATATATATATATATATATATATATATATATATATATATATATATATATATATATATATATATATATATATATATATATATATACTGAGAGTGTTTGTTCAGCAACAGGGGTCTCTCCAGCTCTTTAATAAACAGGAAAAGAGAACCCCACTAGATTATGTATCACAGCTTCAGTTTTATAGTGTTCCAATTTTGTCTTTGTTATTCTTTTTTCTTTTCTTCAATTGCACTTGTGTTCATCCTTTATCCTGAGTTCTCTCTCCTGGATAACATTTGCATTCTGACCTAAAAGTGTATTTTCTTTTTACTAAAGAGCTGGAGAGAGAGCTTACTGAACAAACACACTATGATGATTACTATGACAATATATTTCATAACTGTAACTCTTATTATATCACTTGCACCCACTTTAAAAACCCATTCAAACCGGGAAAGCATCTGTGTCATTTAAAAAAAAAATGCGTTGGCTATTAATAAAATAGCAAATGTACAAGCTCACAGCGAGCTTGTACATCTGCTATTTTTTAACGTTTTGGAAAAAATCTTCAATGTAAAGTAATTAAAAGGCCAAAGTGCATTAAAGATAGCGATAATGCTCCCTTTCACCTCCTTCAGCTGTTGACTCACTCCTTCCTTTCTTGGGGGTTGCACAAGTTTCCTTCTTGCACAAGTTCTCCTTTGCCCTTTGGTTTTTCTTCTGGATTCTTGGCTCATAACCGTTAATGTTTATGCTCTGTGTCGTCTGCCTTGCTTTTCTTCTCCAGTGTGCACAGGCGACAGACTGGCAGAGTGCCAAGTCCATCTATGAGTTCACCGCTAAGGACATAGACGGCAACGAGGAGTCTCTGGAGAAGTATAGGTGAGTTCAGCTCAGAGGTGGAGAGTACTGCAAGTTAAGTACAGTACAGGACTACTGGGACGTTGACTTGTAACAGTATTTCTACATTGTGGTATTTATACTTAATTAAGTAAAGAATCTTGAGTACTTCTTCCATCACTGTGTAGACACACACTGTTTAACCTGATTCAGTATAAACAACAATTATGGAATTAGGTGCTCTGGTCCACAGTGACTTAACTACTTAAACTCTCTCTATACTTAGTAAACTAGTAGGGGTGATTTTAAGTGATTATTAAAGGATCTATAGTCTGTAAGTGATAATATATTTTTGTTAAAATAAGTATTAACATATTTGATAATATATGGTTGCTATGGGAATATAGAGATAGTTCCATAGCGACCGTTTCCAGTGATTGTTCAGTAATAGGGAGCTCCCCGTCTATCCAGCTCTTTAAACATAAAATTATAGAGGATACACAGGATAAACTGAGCAGGCTGACACATTGCCCAAACATGGAGTCATACGTCATAGATGATAGATGAGTGACATCATCTATGATCTACAAATTATTCCCTATTTGGGCATTGTTTCGGCCCGATCGGAGCCCCATTGACTTCAATTATATAATTAAAAGTTAAATATTTCAAAAAAAATTATAAAACACAACAAAATATTTCAGACGGACACAGACAGACAGACTCTCATAGATGTCTAGACTCTTGCAGAGCCACAGCGTAATAATAATCAGTATTGGAAATAATCTTTCCAATACTAGGAAATAGATCTATAATAGGTCTATAATAATTTTATAGACCTTGAGAGAGAATGTGCATCATGTTGCATTTCACTGAGACAAATAACTCGTTACATTGTTTGAATTAATTTGAATGTGTTTTGTTCTTTGTCTTTCCCAGAGGCCTGGTGTGTATCGTCACTAATGTGGCCTCTAAATGAGGAAAGACCAAAGTAAACTACACTCAGTTCACGGGAATGTACGCCTCGTACGCTGAGAAGGGTTTACGCATCCTGGCTTTCCCCTGCAACCAGTTTGGAGGGCAGGTGAGACGTCGCTGCTTCAGCGGCATGGCAGCTTGTTGACAGAAAGGCAGCAACGCCTGCCTTAACGTTGCTGTTTCATTTTATTCTCTGTCTCGTCGTCAATAAAGATACATTTCTGAATTTCCAAACGGCAATGCTCTGAGCACTAGGCCTGCCCCTGAGCACTAGGCCTGCCCCCTGCCCCTGAAGTCGGCGATTCAAATAGTCAAAGAACCTCTCAGTCGATGCAAATTATTTGATTCGAGCCTTCTGTGTTTTGTTTTTGTCATTCCCTTTATAGCTTCAGGTACTAGCTCTGAGGTGTCATGTACTTCTAATTTAGTCTATCTACCTCCTTAAATCCTGAGTTGGGTACAGCCCTACTGAGCACCTAGTCTGAGAGCGCCCCGGGTACGCTCTAACTCGTAACCAAGATGCACTCTTGTGAGCTTGTAGATCGGCTATTTTTGAAAGCTTTTGAAAGTGACGGTAGTTAAGTGTGTCTGTGGGTTTTATAAATATTGAACCAATGAAAAGTATTAACTCTTTGACTGCCAGAGTATTTTCATAATATACTAACCCAGTGCCAGCGATTTTCGTGTTTTATAACCTTTTCAACCGGTCACAGAAATGTTATATCCATTATAATCCATCATCTGGCCGTGTTTATAAACACAGCCGAGAATTTGTGATTAAATAACTAATACATTGGATCCATTGGAACACAAATTCTCATCCTCATTTTCCCATTTCCTGAAAGGTTAGGGTTTTGGACGTACATACAAGGTTTCCAAAAACCGGCAGTGACGATGTATCTAATCAGGGTTTTGTCCCATGTCTCTGTGTCCTCTAGGAGCCAGGCACAGACGCAGAGATCAAAGAGTTTGCCAAAGGTTACGGCGCAGAGTATGACCTCTACAGTAAGATCGAGGTGAACGGAGACAACGCTCACCCTCTGTGGAAGTGGATGAAGGCACAGCCCAAGGGCAAGGGCATGCTGGGAAAGTGAGTTCTCTTCTTCTCCCAACTACTACTAGCCACAAGACAAAAGTGTCGTGGTCCTCTACATATTTTGTTAGACAGGAATACCAGCACTTCACTTTAATCCAGGGGTCTTCAACAGGGGGTCCGAGACCCCTAGGGGGTCCTCAGAGCTACTATAGGGGGTCCGCCAATTCTTTGTGTGATAGGATTTAGTTTTTTTTACTGCAAACACTTTTTTCCCACAAGAGGGTCAAAACAAGAGGAAAAAACACCATAATAACACAGTATTCAACTTTGTTTCACAATTTTGGAACACAATTTTGGAAAAGCCATCTCTATGCGCGTTCCTAGAGAACCCCTATATAAAGACTGACTTAGATTGTCAGATCATCTATTTTAAGTACAAAATTGTACAACAACTGAAGGCACACTTTAAATTCCGAAGTATACACAGTATCAAAAATAGAGAGGCATAAACCCTTATTTGCGTCTTTTTAAAACACGCATACCAACTCTATAGATGCTCAAAGGTCAAATTTATAAAAAAAAAACAGCAAAGCAATACCTCTTCATTAAGCCTTTTAGGGTGTTTGGTTTGTAAGGTGCATATCCACCAAGCCTCTCTGTAACAGAAATCTATCTCGATCCCCACCTCTTTTTAAAGGCTGCCTTGCCATGATGTAACTCCAAAGGTGGGCAAGAAATAAAAAATAATTGCTCTATTGATTAGAAATTGATAATTCAAAATATGCGCCTCATTGACTTACATTGTACGGTAAAACAGCTCTCAAAGTCACTCTTTTAGCACAAAAACGAACGCAAACAAAGTTGATTCAGACAATATAGAACATCACCAAACACAGCACCGCGTGGCTGCCACAGCACCGCCGTGGCAGCTTTTAAATCTGCCGTTTTTGTAAAATTGTGAAAAACAATTAACCACAGATAATGTGGTGGAAATATGTGAATTTACAAGCTTTTTTTGTTTTGTAGTACAGTAGAAAAATGATGATTCCTAAACTGTATTTCCAGCATGTTTGTCTTAAAGGGATAGTTCACCCCCAAAATGATGTTTTTTTTTCTATCGATTAGTATTAGATATTTTTTAGTTTTTGTCTCATTCCTAAGCCAATAATTTGATGACAGTCAGCGGTTCCGGTATAGGAAACATAAGAGTCTCCTTTGTGTCTCCTACCGGAACCGCTGCCTGCCGGTCCGCTGGTCATCAAATTATTGGCTTAGGAATGTGACAAAAACATCAACTCAAATATCCATGAATTCAAGACTCCATGGGGTGACCAATCGATAGAAATAAAGATTTATTTTTGGTGAACTATCCCTTTAATCTATTTGCAGTAGAGAAGAGACACTGATAGACACACACACATCCACACACACCTTGCTCAACACATCCTGTTGCATTGTTCCTTCCTCTTTCTTTAGAGGTGCAGAGATTACTCTTGTAATCAGTTGCAGGACAAACAGAAGATAAAATAATCATAGAGATCTTAAGCCTTGTGTAGGTTTAGAATGATGATACCTAAACATTATAATTCTACATATTTCGTTAATTATTTAGGAGAAACAGAGCTAGTGTGGGAGGGCTCCATTCATGCTGTTCCACAAACCACAGAAGAGGATTTTGTCATGAGCTTTTATTTTGTTTTATTCCATGGGTGATCACACCGAGACACACCACTACAATCACAGACGCTTTTAACCCGTTAAAGGAGAATTCCGCCCAACGTTTTTCTTACCTTTTATATATGATATCCTAGGACGAGTGGTACAGTAGAAAAAAATCATAACTCCATCCCGAGTCGACCGCAGCTAAAAACCCGAGCCTATGGGACTTGTGCTAGATCGCGTATTTTAATAGCTTATTTCTTTTGGTGAGATCTAACGTTCTAATGGACAGAAACCCCTCCACAGTGTTTATTACGATGTGTGTTTTATGATTGTCAGTTCATGAAAACCAGTAAGTAATGACTTGGTCATGATGCATTCTCAGTGGTTGGCTAACTGGCAGTGTTCCTGACTGTTTTTCTCCTCTCTCTCACCACAGTAACATCAAATGGAACTTCACCAAGGTAACTACTAATGACTATTGTTGCATTTTCCTCCTGGAATGCACTTGTTTTACAAGTTCTTAGTTTATTTCAGTGGTTCTCAAACTTACATTTTAAGGATCCCCATAACTCTGAGAGTGTACAAATGGAACCGTAAGCATCCATTTGGTTCCATTTGTACATTCTGAGTTACAGACCTGTAAGGATCCATTTAGAACCCCCTCAAGTATGGTTCCTGAACCCTGAACTTTGAGAACCACTGCTTTATTTGCATTTGAATTCTGCTGTAGCCATTAGTAAAATACTGTACCTGCTGTTCTTATGGTTTGATTTGTGTTCACCTCTGCAGTTTCTCATAGACAGAGAAGGCCAGGTGGTCAAGAGATATGGACCAACAGATGACCCGTCTGTAAGTGTAACTTTTATTACCTTTTTTATTTGTGAGGCATACATGCTTGAGTAAGTCTGCAGTTCTAACTGCAATGGGGAGTATGTTCCACAGTTTGGGAGCCAGAAGGGAGAAGAGTCTGGGATGTTTTAGGGAAGGTTCCGACAGCTTCCCTGTGTTAGCTGATCTGAGAGAGCGGAAGGGGTTGTTGGGTTGGATGGATCAGGCTTTGAAGATAATGGGGGTGCCGTACCTTTGGTTGCTTTTGGTTGCTTTTGTAGGCCAACATCAGTGTTTTGTACTCTGTGCGGGGCAGTAACTGGGAGCCAATGGAGGGAACGCAGAAGGGGTTAGACATGTGAACATTTTGGTTGGTTGAAGACCAAGCGTGCTGCGGCATTCTGGGTCATTTGTATCATTAATGTAAGGCATTAATGATTTATAGGTAGTAGTCTTGTGTAGCCAGATGATAGGATCGGATCTTTGCCTATACCGTTTATTCGTTGATATATAAAACATGTGCTTGTCGGTTTTTCTATTAACCCATTAAGACCTGGAACTGTCTCATTTTTAGATTTGAGCTAAAAAGCATTATTTTACACTTTGGGCTATTCAAAAATAGCAGATATACAAGCTCATAGCTTGTAGATTGTTCCAGGGACCCCCAGAGGCAAAGATTTGAGTTAAAAATGTTCGCTTTAAAAAAATATATATTCAAAGATTTGCACACATTTTCACGATTTTTCAAAAATAGCAGATCTACAAGCTCGTAGCGCTCGTAGCGCAGATATACAAGATCTACAAGCTACGAGCTTGTAGATCTGCTATTTTTGAAAAATCGTGAAAATGTGTGCAAATCTTTGAATATATATTTTTTTAAAGCGAACATTTTTAACTCAAATCTTTGCCTCTGGGGGTCCCTGGAACAAAATATTTTGATGGGGTTCCGCGGCCAAATACATATAATTTTGGGGGTCCTTGACATGAAAAAGATTGAGCACCACTGATATAGAAACATACGTTTTTCAGAAAACTGTTGAGATTTAGGAGACATGTAGAATCGGCTTCAGGTCTCAATGGGTTAAGCGGACAGTAAAATGGGTAAAAAAACAAACTGATTGGATTTAAAAACAAAGATGTCTATGCTGTGGAATGTGTTAACACTGACTCATATACTACATACAGTACTGTATGTATGGTTCACTGATCAGTCTTTGTATTGAAGATATATGGTGCTGAAATTGCAGCCACTGTAATGGTTCACTGAGCTAGATGTGCTGTAACTCTGTCCATGGTCCTGAAACTACAGCCACTTCACTGTATGGTTCAGTGAGCTGTCTGTAATATGGAAGATATACAGTAACTGTGTCCAGGGTCCTGACTGCAGCCACTGTTCTAGTTCCTCTGTTCTCTAACACAGTGGTTCTCAAACATGTTCACGTCAAGGACCGCCAAATTTAACCCATTAAGACCAGGAAAGCATCATCTGTGTCATTTTAGATTTCTTTGGCTATTCAAAAATAGCAGACATACAAACTCATAGAGTGCCACTCTACGAGCTTGTAGATCTGCTATTTTTTTTTGGAAAAAAATTGAAAATGTTTGCAAATCTTTGAATATATATATATTTTTTTAAAGCTAACATTTGTAACTGAAATATTTGCTTCTGGGGGGTCCCTGGAACAACATATTTTGAGATGGGGGTCCGCGGGCCAAATACATTTAATTTTGGGGGGTCCTTGACATGAAAACCTTTGAGCACCACTGATTATAGCAAAAATAAAAACAATTGGATTTTGACATTTGTAGAATCCCCAAAAGCAAATGTTTGAGTTACAAATGTTCGAAAATGTTCGCTTTAAGAAATACATATTCAAAGATTTGCAAAACTTTCAAAAGAAATAGCAGATCCACAAGCTATGAGCTAGTATATCTGCTATTTTTGAATAGCCAAAGAAATCTTAAAATGACACAGATGCGTCCCCGGGTTAATACGTATGTATTTAGCCATGGAAACCCATCTGAAAATATTTTGTCAGGGATCATCATAAAAGATGTATGATGAAATCTACAAGCTCTCAACGCGTCGCAAACGCGTTGTGAATATGTAGGGGTTATCAAGTGGTTAAACTGTTTTTTTCCTGCTTTATGTACTCATTTTGCTGGGGACCCCCTCAAGGACCCCTGGGGGTCCCCGGACCCCACTTTGAGAAGCTCTAACCACCAGCCCATCTCTCTCTCTCTCTCTCTCTCCCTTCTACAGGTGGTGGAGAAGGACCTGTCCAAGTACTTGTAATGCAACAGACTCCTCCTCCTCCTCCTCCTCCGACCAACGTGTGTGTGTGTGTGTCTGATTGAACCTTGACCCTCTCCTGCGGCCTCCTGGGTATTGTTGTTCCGGGGGGGAAAGGCTCTGGACCAGTGACGGCCTGTCCTGTAAACCCAGCAGTGGGGGAGGACGGGCCTGATGACCCCTTTAGCGTACAACTAAACCTCCCAGAGAGACCCCCCCCACACGCAGTACCCTGTACGGCCACAAGGAGACCGTCATAGTCTGTCAGACACGCAGCCAACCAATGGCTCATTTCTACTCTGTATAAAAAAAAATGTCATATTTTCAGTTGATAAATACACTAGTTTTTTTTTCAAGCAACACAAAAAGGCACAAAAGGATTAATTAGTCTTGATCGTTTACAGTATTTAACCCTGCTTGACAACATTGCTTACCAAGTAATCCCCCTCATCCAGGGTTGCCAGATCTCCTTATTATAATTTTCCCCTCAAGATTTTATTTGAAAATAGCCGATCTACAAGCTCACAACGCGTCGCGACGCGTTGTGAGCTTGTAGATCTGCTATTTTCAAATAGCCGATGTATATGTTAAAAGTGCTCATGTGGCACATAGTCGCTTCTTTTGGGCTGGTTCTGCTTGTTTCTCTCTCAGAATCTGGCAACACAACTGCCATGTTGTTTTACCAGTTTGTTATAAGCACACAGATTGCCATAGATCACAGGTGGCTGTTAGACTTCCCCTTGTTGTCTCTTGCACTGGTATTAATATATATTTGTACTCATCTCAGATCCATTTGCTTTGTTTTAACTTAATGTGTTTTTTTTGTTGTTTTCTTTTCATGGATTAGAAAAATAAACGCTACTTGTCATGATGCGAGTGTATTGATTTGTAAACTGTTGTTTAAAACATGTCAGAATGATAGTAATACAAAGTTGATGGATAAGTAAGTATCAGGTAATGATATATTGATGTGGTACTGATGCAGTGTAGCCACAGATTAAGCTTGTTTTATTCTCTTATCAACAGTGTGTCTCTTGGTTGTCGCTTACTGACAAGAGCCTGATCTATAAGCTCGGCCTCTTGTTGACAAGCGACGCCATCTCACAATATAAGTAGGCGGCAGACTTGATGGCAGGGCAGCTGGTATTTGAGAATGAATGGTTTA
Organism: Gymnoscopelus microlampas; assembly: GCF_963454915.1. Lineage (NCBI taxonomy): Eukaryota > Metazoa > Chordata > Actinopteri > Myctophiformes > Myctophidae > Gymnoscopelus > Gymnoscopelus microlampas. The sequence continues at coordinate 52,174,715 of NC_139942.1, read as the reverse complement.
TGTGAATGAATGGTTTATTTTCGGTCTTTGTTTACAACAAATCAAAACACACTTGTGTGGACTTACAACAAAATTCAAATCGTCATCACAAATATACATATCCAACCAACTCACACACAAAATCCAAAATCCAAAAGACTGAACGCTATTGAGCCATCAGGCTGAAGCACAATGCTTGTATATTTATATACTACTAGTCTGTATCTAAAGTTTCTTTGTTCATATAATTACTACAGTACATGGAAATGACTTCAAATGAGGAGTTTTGAGAAGGTTACTGTACTGGTACAGAAATGAATTGCACAGTGATTACAGCACCAGTGAAGGAAGCTGCTAGATGTACAGTATATACTATACTGAATTGACCACTTTGAGTACAGTATTGGCCTCTAAAGATGCATTGTAAATATCTAGCATTCAAGACCAGATATATTTGAAACGCCCTGGAAGCCTCTACTGTTAAAGGTAGCGTAAGTGATATTCTTTCCTTGGTTAAAATAAGTGTTAAATGAATGTATATTTTGATGGTAATCATTTCTATAGACTAGAGTGTTTGTTCAGTTAAAGGGGTCTCCCTGTCTCTCCAGCTCTTAAACAAACTGAAAATGCATTTTCAGGTCGGGATACCAATTTTATCCAATCAGAAGAGAGAACTCGTACAGGATGAAATTGGCAGTGATGACACAAAGATATGAGCAGACACAATTGGAACTGGAACAACATAAAATTGAAGGTGATAAATGGGTACTCTCTCCTGATTGGCTGACAATTTGCAACCCAGCTGAAAATGTATTTGCTGTTAATTAAAGGGGTGGTTATTGAACAAACACTAGCAAATACATACCATCACAATATAGTTTAACCTTTTAACAAAAACACTTTATTTTGACAAAAAAATATCACTTTGAGTGAAATGTATATTAATGATGTACAGTTAAGTATCCTTGAGTTTAGGTGAGTTTACAGAGGTTGGACAGTCGTCTTCCACTCCTGAAATCACAAAACTAACAATTAAGGGTGGTAGTGGGGCAGATGTAGCTGTTCGAACACCATTTTTCCCAGATTAATTAAAAAATAAATGTGTATTGTTCATGAGACAGCCACATCATAACAGCCCCCCATCCATCCAGATACATTTAATATTATCCATTTTTTAAAAACGATCTGTTGCCCTCCCCTGCCTTTAACCACATCACCCACACGGTGGTGCTGTGCTGTAGCAGAGGCTCTAAAATGCAAATCCTTCCCTCCAGTGTGTGTGAGTGACGCACAGCGGATCGAGGTGCAAATTACGCACCAACAGCAGCAGCACCACACAGAGCCAAGAACAAACACCACTACCTTCTGGATGTGATCTCTGTTATAACTCTTATTTACAACTATGTAGTCACACTGACAGACTGTGTATATACGATAGTAATCGGCAGTGTTTTGAGATGACAACGAGTGTAAAATGTAACGGTATGTTGAGCTGAAGAGAAGCTTGGGTTTCTACACCAGACTAGACTGAGTCTCATTGACGGAGAGAGGGAGAAGAACAGAAGAGAAGGACATCTAGTTTGGACCAGAGAGAGCTGCCGTGGAGATGGAGGAGAGGACTGCGGTACAACCAGGCCTGTCTCTGCAGCTGGACCTGCAACCAGGCGACTCAGGTTCGTAGTGCATTCATTTCACATTAACCCATTAATGTGAAATGACACAGTTCCAGACCTGGAACTGTGTCATTTTTAGATTTGAGTTAAACACACTTTGGGCTATTCAAAAATAGCAGATATACAAGCTCATAGCGCGGCACCGAGTGCCGCGCTACGAGCTTGTAGATCTGCTATTTTTGAAAATTCGTGAAAATGTGTGCAAATGCTTGAATATATATATATTTAAAGCGAACATTTTTAACTCAAATCTTTGCTTCTGGGGGTCGCTGGAACAAAATATTTTGATGGGGGGTCCGCAGCCGAATACATATGGGGGTCCTTGACGTGAAAAAGATTGAGCACCACTGATACAGAAACATACGTTTTTCAGACTCCTGTTGAGATTTAGGAGACATGTAGAATCGGCTTCAGGTCTCAATGGGTTGTTAAAACAGACAGCTCTCTGAGGCATACGGTGGCTGCGTGGTTTCAGCACCATGGACAGAGTCACACAGGTTCTCAACCTTTTCTATGACAAGAACAAGATGTGCAGTGAGTGAACGATCTCCGCCACACGGACCCCCATTATTTGATACCGCGATGTATATTGTTTTAATCTCTCTGGGGGTCCCCGATCTATATACCCCGTCAAATCCTGCAGTGTTCATTTAACCTCGTCGTAAACGGGTCCATTTGGTTCCATTTGTACACTCTCAGCCCACTGAGCAATAGTCGTCTATTAGACGTCCGTCTAAAACAGGGTTATAATTGGTCTACTGGTGAAAGTTTTTTAGCGGTCTAGGCTTAGCCTAGACGTTGATTAGCTGTTTTTTAAACGTCTATTTATAGACCGTCTATATTATAGACGTCATTTCAACGTCTATAATATAGACGGTCTATAAATAGACGTTTAAAAAACAGCTAATCAACGTCTAGGCTAAGCCTAGACCGCTAAAAAACTTTCACCAGTAGACCAATTATAACCCTGTTTTAGCCTACCCCTTAGACGTATTTTAGACGTCTAATAGACCAAAAAATGCTCAGTGGGAGAGTAATAGAGCCATCAAGGGTCCTTTTTTGGGACCCCATGGTGGTCACTGGACCCGACGTTGAGAACCAGTGGATCAATATAGGCTACTATATAGGCCTATTAGTAGCCTACAGTGATCGATTTGTCTATTATTGCCGATTAATCGCATCGTTTTGGTGGCGGTTCAACGTTTGAGTCCGGTGGTGGTGGTAGCCTACCACCAGGTAGGTGGTAGGTGCTGGTGGTAGCTGGTATAGGTGGCGGTAGGCTTGGTGGTAGGCTAGTAGTGGTAGGCTAGTGGTGGTAGGCTACCACCGTAGGTGGTGAGGGTAGCCTACTACCACATAGGTAGTGGTAGGCTAGTGGTGGTGGTATCCTACAATGTAGGTGGTGGTGGTATCCTACCACTGTAGGTGGTAGGCTACAACGTAGGTGGTGGTAGCCTACCAGTACCACGTCACCTACCTCTGGTAGGCTTAAAGTGCATCAAGTGCATTGGGGGGATAGATATCGACACATACCAGCCGATCTCTGGCGTAAACTAAATAATTATGGAGATTGTTAATAAACGTGGCGTCATATATTAGGGTCTAAATGATGCCTATATATATATTATAGGTTATATTTGTCAGATTAAAAACAGACTTGATAGAGAGGGTTGTTATTGTTGTTGTTTTGTTATTTTTAAAACCAGTAATGGTGAGTGGGGAGGGATGAGAGCGCATGCCGTCACAGTCAGAAACATAAGCTGTGGAGATGAATAATTTATGAGACAGATTAGATAACTGGAGTGTGAAGACACCTCGTCCCTCTGACTGAAGTGTAACTATAGAATATACCGTAATCATTGGATCGCAAACTCAATTATCTGATTCTCACTCACAGAACATAGGAGCAAATGGCTGTGAGGTCTAATAATACAAATGAGAATAATTAAAGCTGCAAGCAGCGATGACCGGGCCCTCGCACCTCTGTCCACGTTAGGGGCAAATATCAACCAATTATAACACAGAGTCCAGTTCAACCGAGTCCAGTGAGGTCGACTCATCTCATGACTCTGTATGACAAACTGTTCAAAACTTAAAGGGCAAGACCACTTTGTTAGAGGTTTGGGTTGTGTAGTTACCTTGCCATGATGTAACTCCAAAGGTGGGCAAGAAATCAAAAATAATTGCTCCATTGATTAGAAATTGATAATTCAAAATATGCTCCTCATTGACTTACATTGTACGGTAAAACAGCTCTCAAAGTCATTATTTTAGCACATAAACGAATGCAAACAAAGTTGATTCAGACAATATAGAACATCACCAATTCCAGTACTGTTTTTCTTTTTTATAAAAATGTCAACTTCCTGTTGATTTTGCCATTTTTAATAAGTCGAAAACCTGGACTGGATCCGCGGATCCGGATCCAGATCTTCAAATAGTAAAATCAACAGGAAGTTGACATTTTTATTAAAAAAACAAACAGTACTGGGTTTGGTGATGCTCTATATTGTCTGAATCAGCTATGTTTGGGTTCATTTATGTGCTAAAAGAGTGACTTTGAGATCTGTTTTACCGTACAATGTAAGTCAATGAGGAGCATATTTTGAATTATCAATTTCTAATCAATGGAGCTATTATTTTGATTTCTTGCCCACCTTTGGAGTTACATCATGGCAAGGTAACTACACAACCCAAACCTCTAACAAAGTGGTCTTACCCTTTAAGGAAAAGGGTAGAAACAATGAAATATAGACCAATCAGAATAGTGGGTGGGGGTAAGTAACATCAATGAAGGACAAGGACTTTAAAGTGAGTCCAATGATGCAACTCACAAGTGGTTACGACAAAATTTATGGCAAATGATAGAAACTATTAAATATCGACCAATCAGAGAATGGGGGGTGGGGCTAAGTGACTCTAATCAAGGACAAGGACTCTCAACCGAATCAAGTGACGTGACTCACAAGTCTGTATGATAATATTAATAATAATAATATTATTTTTTATATTGCACTTTACATTTAAAACAAATCTCAAAGTGCTACAATACAGGCTAAACTAGGAGGTAAAACACTATAGCTAAACCAATGCTTTGTTAAAAAGGAAAGTCTTTAGTCCTCTTTTAAAAGTGTCAACAGACTCTCTGCAGCTATAGCGAGAGTGTCCCTGAGTATAGGCTGATTGATGAGTTATTTTCCGGATCTTCAGCAGTCTGGCACAGAGCTGACTTTAATCAGAGTAAGACGGCAGTGGAGTGCCATAAAAAGCGGCAGACACTGTGAGATGGTGGAGGAGCCATGGGTTCATTGAGGACACTCTGACAGCAGCAGCCGCAGTATTCTTTAAGATATGTTTTTGGCTTTTGCCTTTATTGATAGGTCGTCGGGATCGGAGTCGAACCCTCTGTCAGGCTGCATCAGCAGCCTAGGTGGCCGGACCGCTACTCCAGCCGTCTGGGCCTCAGCCGCAGTATTCTTTGATTTATTGGTTGATTGGTTCATTGATTACTTTATTAGTCAAACGTGTAAACAGCACAGAGAGGTACAATAAAACATTTGGATAACACAAAAAAAGTTCTGGGGACTTTGTGTTAACATTGTGGTAGTATGTATTCAATTAATCAACCAACAGACCATAGAATATCCACCTGTTTCCTAGGCTTGTGTTTTCCACTTCCTGTCGGATTTCATTGGATATTATTATTCATCTGACCGGTTTCATTGGATTTCATTGGATCAAAAGACAGGAAGTGGAACACAGTGAAAAGCCTAGGGAACAGGTGGATTAACACATTAAAACATGTCATGAGCAAATACAAATAGCTATATTTACAGATGGGGAAAAAAAGAGAAAACGGTGGCAGTTTTTCAATGGGATTTAATATCTATCACCACTTGTAGTTTTCTGACAGATGCTTTTTCTAGCCATTTTTTTAAAGATGCCAGTGATTTACATCCTTTAAGTTTAATGTATGATGTCAGGGCATTCCACATTATGTTGGCAGAGTAGTAGAGTGAATATGTTTCCCATATTTGTGCTAAATTTGGGGGCTGACGTACCAGATGGTTGGTGCTCCCTCTGGTGTTGAGGCTGTGGATGTCACTCACTCATGGAGAAGTAGTTAGACAGGTATGTGGGCCTCTGATCCTCTGAGTATCTTAATCCATCAAGACCGGGAACGCATCTGTGTCATTTTAAGATTTCTTTGGCTATTCAAAAACAGCAGATATACAAGCTCATACGAGTGCCGTGCTATGAGCTTGTAGATCTGCTATTTTTTTTTTTAAATGTGAAAAAGTTGTGCGGTTGTGCAGAATATATAATATGCAGTATATGTTTTTTTTCGAACATTTGTAACTCAAATCTGGGGGTGGTCCCTGGAACAACATTTTTTGAGAGGCGGGGGTTGGGGGGGGGGGCAACAGACAAATACATATGATTTTGGGTGGTCCTTGGACCTTAACATGAAAAAAGTTTGAGAACCACTGATATTATAGCAACGTACAGATAAGAAAGAAAAACAGGTGCGCCTCCTCCGGATGCCTCTGGTTGAGGCAGTGGGTGCACAGCTATGTACAGTATATATAACTTAAATCAAATACCACCGAAGTGAAAAAAGCGACACTCCAGAATAAATAATGCAACAAGCTCATAGTGCGGCACTTGTGCACGCACGCATGCACGCACGGCCTCAATACTCTGTAAACTTGACCTTTGGCTCTGTACTTGACAAATACATCATGATTTTATCATTTTGGGGGTCCCAAAAACACACACACACACACACACCACACACACACACACACACACACACACACACACACACACACACACACACACACACACACACACACACACACACACACACACACTGTGTATCTGCTGCTCTCTGTCTCTCGCCTACATAATACCCCTTACATAATGTGATATCAAGGCATGAGAACATAATCCACAGGCTCAGTCAGTCAGTAGGCTATGCTGCTATGTTGCTATGTTGCTATGTTGCTATGCTGCTATGCTGCTACGCTGCTATGCTGCTACGCTGCTACACCGCGTCGGTTCACTTCCCACACATAGGGTTACAATCCGTTTTTATGGGTCGTGGGAGTAAATATCACATTTTGTGTTTTAACCTTTTCCGACAATTTTCTTTTCCTTTTTTCAAAATATTCTTTCTCCTAAAAATTCTAGAAAAGAAAGAGAGAGAGAGAGAAAAAAAACATTGTTCAAAAGATTTTCAGACATTTTCAATAAATAAATAAATGAATAAAATCTAAATCTAGATTTAAAAAAATGTAACCGTAAAAATTGCCAAAAGGTTGTGTACACTAGCTGTGTGTGTGTGTGTGTGTGTGTGTGTGTGTGTGTGTGTGTGTGTGTGTGTGTGTGTGTGTGTGTGTGTGTGTGTGTGTGTGTGTGTGTGTGTGTGTGTGTGTGTATGTGAGAGAGAGAGAGAGTGAGTGACAGCCAGGGGAATCTTCTCATAGCAACTGTTTAGGTCTGAAACGGCCGCCATTTTCTCAGCTGAGAGCGATTTAATCCTCTTTACCCTCACACACACACACACACACACACACACACACACACACACACACACCGCTTTAGTGACACATCTCTCACCAGCTTCAATTTCCATACTATAATTACACATTTAGAAATCTCCAATTCAGTCGAGTGATGTGACCGCTACGGATAGCAGCTTTAAGTGAAAACATAAAGACATTTGCATGACATTCCACTCCGTACTCCTACTTACTGTTGCTACTAGTACAAGATTCAGACAGCATTTGTACTTAAACATTTTCTATTCCTTTTTATAATGCATCCTATAATACATTTCTAAACCCAAAACCCCCCAAAAAAACCTGCCACTGTGTGGGACTAAACACAAAAACAACATATCAATGTCACTAACAAGACACGCCACAACGTGCAGAATTACTACGCGCAGTCTGTAGGCCACTTCATACTGCTCAGCACACATCTGCCCCCTCGCAGCATAATTAATTGCGGCCAACACAAACTCACAACATTACAGTCGGCCATGTTGTTCCTTAGCGTCATCGCCGACCACCGCCCAACAAGACCCAAGTGAGGTCAGACAACACACTCCATATTTGGGCATAGCTCCATTGGGAACATCTCCTATTATGGCTTTATATATTATAGAGACCAACAAACACAAAGCACCGCGCAGCGGATAGGGGGGAGGGGCGCGCAGCGCCCCGACCCTCTAGTATACTGTACAAAATAATAATGCATTATAACGATAATGCCTTGTC